>NC_087071.1:15949739-16313739 GCF_963678635.1 Symsagittifera roscoffensis
ATTTTATTAATGGGTATTTTAAAAATTACTATTCACCGGTTTTAGATGTGGGTTTCTTGTATTTCCAAATGTACCACTGGTCTTTCTTGCAATTTTCATCTCCCTTCTCGTCATCACACCTGTCAATTATTGGTTTTGTTAAATATTAAACTTTTTATTTGCATTTAAGCAGCGAGAAACCAAGAACAGAGGAAAAAATAAGGTAGTGTTGTTAGGTAATCGAGACTTTTTTCAGCTTTGTTTTATTTTGTTAACAGTCCGAGGTCCACTATGACTTTACGGTCAAGCCAATGTAAACGACCAAAAATTCTTAGTACCCTCATATAAGTATAAATGAATAAGAACCCATTTTACTGGTGTCTGATTTTGGATTCAAATTCAGGATTATCAAAGGATTAATTATGATTTCATTCCTCAAATTAAAACATGGGAGCTCACTTTTTTAATGGAAAAACATCCGCACCTAAAATTTGAAAAGTATTCCCTATTTTAACACAAAGAATATGATATACTTCCATAACCTATCAGTGAGAAAAAACTTTTCCTTAAAAAAAATGTATGAAAAAATCATCCAGGGTTGACAAAAATGCTTATACTTCAATTCCATACCATGAAAAAACGCAAGAATTCTCTAAAATTCCATAGAAGAAAAAATTGAAAGAAAAGGTTTGATAAGCAATGCTCTATGGAAAAGTTACTAACTCTTTTGATTCTATGAAAATGCTAGATGAGTTTTTCAGCACTATCGAATTGTATAATTACACTTTTCCAAAAAAAAATAAATGGTATGAATTTCACTGATATTTTGTGTTCGTCCGGAAAAACAGTTACCAAGAAGTTTTTAGGTTAAGGGGAAAGAACTGCATCGATTAGCTTCATTCAGAGGGTCGCATTTTGTTATTAGTTTTTGACTTTCCTGAAAACATTAGAAATACATTAGCAAAAACATTAGCAGAAACATTAGCTAATTATTAGGAATAATGGTACTTAAAAAGTTGTTGGTAAATGGCCTGCATTTTTGACAGATTTAATTTAATCTCACTATACAAAAAAAATTCAATCAAACCATGTTTTCCAAGAATTACTCCATGGACTTTTGTTTATTTTGGAAAAAAGCTGTCAATTTCTATATATAGAAGCTGTTATTAGCGTTTTTATATTTTATCCAACTAAAGGAGATGTATTATAATCAATTATTTTATATGGAACTGAACCCGGTTACCTTTCACAGAAATTGAACGAATTAAATTGCGGTACCCAAAAGCAGTTTCAATTTGATACGGATTACCAATTTGTATTAGTGACAATCACGGTCGTCATCAACTAGAAGCTTGAACCGGTTGTTACGCAGATGGGTTGCTCAAAAAATATGAACCAAATGAGTATCAGAACGCTTTGCCAACGAAACAAGGCTCATTTCAAACTTTTGATATCAATTTGTATTTTGCGGAACATTTAGCTCAAGGTTCATTTTGAAATCGCACATTAAGTCGTTGACCAGGTTAAAGTCAAAACACAAAAAAACTCTCATCAAAAAAATTTCATAGAAGAAAACCGCTTGTCGTAAAGTTGAAAACACGAAGTTTATGGAAAAAAAACTATGAAAAACACAAAACTTCAAGGCAATTGTTTCATCTCAATTTTCACTTGCAATACCACTGTATCTTTTTATCACAAAATCAATATTCTGATATTTTTTCGCGAAAAAAAACTCGCATGCAAAAACTCGCGCATTTGTTTGTCTATGACGTAGTTAATGCTGATTTTTTCATACCAGAGATTTTAAATGTTTTTATACTATAAAATTAACTTCAATATTTCAAAAAAAAGGGCCAAAATTTTCAACTGTTGAAATTTGAACTAACAATTTTAAGCCATATAAAAATTTTGAGGCTTTTGTTCAAAAAAATCGGAATGATCTGTTACACAAAATCTAACAGAGTTATTACTCAATTGCCGAGTATCTGTTAGATTTTTTCCCTTGAACCAAGTGGGTTTCCTGTAGTGGAGAATCCTTGTTTTATTGTAATTTATATATGTATGGAATTGAACGAAACTGTTTGATAAACAATTTTCCATTTACAAAAATTGTATGACAACCGTATTTGGTCAACCCAGGTAGGCCCCGAACTCTTTGGCTCAATTTACATGAAAAAGTTTTATCTCTCAATAGCATTGAGCCATTTTTGAACACAGTGCTTTAAACTTAAACTGAAATTAATCGGAAAAAAAAACGAAAAGCAATCGAAATTTAAAACACGCTTTTCTCAAAACAGAATCAAAAAAGGAACAAAAATTGTTGTTTTTATTCCAAAAAAAGATAAATTTGGACTTTCCTAGTTAATCAAACGTTACGCTTAAAGTAATACGTTAATTGATAAGAACGTTATATCAAAAGGAACTTGTTTCTCAGCCCATCAATTTTCTTTGTCGCTATCGTTTGAAAGAACTAAGATTTATCAGAAATTCAGACTAGTCTTGTTCTAAATTCAGTTTTGCCAACTTTAGTTGATTCTGTACTAAATTTAGTTGAATTTTTTCGGTTACACTGTTTTTTAGGGTTTTGAAACGAACCATGGTTTGTTAAATTAATAATAGTAATTGTAGTTCCTGCGAACTGCAGAGGAGCTATCAGTAGGCCTTAACAGTCCTGCCGAGGATAGTCCATTTGTATTATCTCCCCACATTCCAGACAGTGTTATTTTGCTGAGCGAAGCTCTTTTTTGCGACTCAAGAACGTTTTTTTCCGTCTAGAACTTTGACGTGGTAGCCATTATTGCAGCCAAATTTGGTCAGGTTGTGGTAGACCTGAAGCTGGAGGTCAAGTGAGAGCTTGTCCTCACACACTATCATTGCCATGGCATGGGATCGAATACACGATCTGACGATTTCAAAGTGCACGCCTTACCACTGTGCTAAGTGCCTCAAATTGTAACTTATTTAAATTTTTAATAAATCTTAATATTTAAAAAAATAAAATATACAGAAGCGAGAAGGTAGGTTTCCAATCAGGCTGCAATTGATTTAAATCAAAGACATAGAATAGTAGTTTTTGTGGTTATCATAAAGTAGCATATTCTCCCGGATTTCAGTTTGTCAATTAATTATACGCTTTTTTACAATTATAATTTGGGCTGCATCTTATTTTCTATGCGATTCGAGGTTTTGTTTGACTTCAGTTTAATTTTTGTACTTTTAGATAGATTCAAAAATTATTTTTGGTTTATTAGATTGCATAAATAACTTTTATAGCATTCATACTCTTATAGTCTGCTGAAAGTGGAAACAAGAAACACTACTTACCCGCATTTTATTAGCATTAACTCTTCTTGAAACACGCAAAGTCCCTTTGGACAGAAATCATTCCAAGAGCTCGGGCAGTCACCGCCTTTAGGTGTTTCTGAAAAGAGAACTTTGAAAAATACTTAGCTTTCACTTCAGAATCAAAGTGACCATTAACTCTAACATAGCAATTGCCAATCAAGGCTTCATTTGACAGGGTAAAAACTTCCGAATGATCAAGTTTCAACAAAAAACCCGTTAGACGGACGCAATTAGATAAAGTAATCTTTTTCGAATAATCTGGTTTTCTGCTGGGGCGGGCTCCATATCAACATTACGAGGCCGAACTGTGCACTGGATAGGCGCAAAAAATTGTGTCTGTATGTTCCTGATATTCCACAGACAAGTCTTTAAATATGTTACAAAATGTAAATGGATTCCACCTACAAAACTTCAGTGAATTCCGCAAAGAGTGAATACAGTTAGTTGTTCCAGAATCCACAAATGTAAGCAAGTTCCGCAATTTTAATTGCATTTCCCAAAAATTTGCGGATCCCGCCTACAATTTGGGGATTCCGCTTACAGCTTGCGGTTTCTACTTACAGTTGCGGTTTCCGCGACAGCCTATGTTTACTAAACCAATATATTTTTATTTGCTCATCGATTCCACAAACTGGTTCCAGATTCCACACAATTTGTTGTGGATTCCACAAAATTGCCTTTTTTGGAGCGATTTTGAGCAATAAAGTGTTTTAGCTATTTGTCCGTGGAACCCAAAACTTTAGAGAAGATAAAAAAAATAGCACAAATCTAATTTTTGCCTGATGTGGAAACCGCTTGCCCTCGTAATTAAATTCCTTTTAAAAAGTAAAATGAAACGAGAACCTTATCATTTGTATTTGTTCATTGTCGAGTAAGTAAAATACAAAAAACCGCCATTTTTGGACGAAATCGATTGACTCGTACACAACAGCCGAAAAACAGACGAAACAAAGAGAGAAATTGCGATTGAAAAAGGAGCTTCTGGACGTGAAACGCTCAAACGACACAAGTGTTAATCCCCCAAATGAGTAGAGCCGGAAAACTCAATGGCATGTTCGAGATCGAACCGCACCATTCCGAACGCGGACATTGGGAGGACAATGACGTTATCTACAGGAAGTTGTAGAATTGGACGCACAGTGCCCATTAGTTTTATAAAATATCTTGAAGCCCTCTAGTTACTGCTGAACGATTGGGCTTGATTCCGGGCGAGTGTTTCATTTCAGAGTATAAGTAGTAGAGAATGAGGAAATCTAATTATAATGGATCCGATATATAACTGATTTGAGAACAATAATAATAACAAAATTTTACCCCTGTGGTTTGATTTAATCCCAGTGTCTGCGGGTTCGAGACCCAGAGTGGTTAATAATAGCAAAGTGCTGAAAGCTAAGTAGGATTCGTTGGCTGCTTGTCTAAAAATCTTAATATGTTCGTTGACCCCTAAATATACCAAAAATTGCTTTCTAGTCTATAGGCAAAAGTAACATTGTTGTGTTTTTAAGGCGCTCTTGGTTGTGATTAATTAAGGCAATTGGACCTCTTGATCAGAAAAAGACACGAGTAAAAAAAACTGTTGTAGTTAAGGGCAGTAATGTCCTATTTTGGGCTAGCCCAAGAGCTCTGGCCCTCCATCTAGCGCGACTTAGCTTTTTATATTAGATAAGACTAAAAAATTCCCAGGATCGGAAGCTTAAGTGAGATGAATGAACGCGCTCTCTCAAGTATCTGAGAGGTGAAACAAACAAAGAGAAATCGTAAAAAGGAACAAAAAACTGTATAAATAAGAAAACAAAGTTATCCTAAACAAACTTATTGTAAAACAAACAATAACAAAAAATGATAAAAAAACTCAAAAAATTCCAAGACCAGTAGAATACACGAAAAGACCAAAAACATTTAAAAAACCTAAAGATGCGGTTTGACTTTTTTTGGTGTTGTTTGATTTTGATTTTTAGCATTCCTGATCGATACAATATTTTTTTCTGTTGTTTGTTATATATCCTCACTAAAATGGTGTTTGAGCACTTCAGCACGTTAATAATTAATTTGCCGGTGACTGGAGGGTACAGAACGTGCCACAGAACCAACTGAAATCAAGCAACTATTGGTTATCGTTAGATTTTTTTCAGCTCTGCTCGAGCACTAGTTCTAATTAGTTTAGTGGGTGGTACATTGGGACCGGTCACTTTCACCCTCAACGGTAGCAAATTTTCGATAGTGGGAGTGAAGTAGGGCGTAGTTTTGAAAAATAAAAACTGAACGCTAATCAAGTACATATTATATATTAGCTATCCCCTTTTTTGAACCCGAAAAAATTTTTCTTTTTTGAAACAATCGTTTATATCAAAACTTTAGGTTACTGAGTTTTTTTCAAAGGGCATGAGCTTCTGCACAAAGAAAAAACAGGTCGTTAGATTCTCCTTGTAAAAGAAACTGGGCAGAAGAAGACTCATAAAAATTTGAGAACAAATTTTTTTTTTTTTTCAAAAGGATCCTGATTTTTTTTAGTCAAGTTTTTAAATTTTTTGAGAGGATGCAATAAAAAAAAAAGAAGTGTAATAAAATGCTCGCGTAACGAACTTAATTAAAAATTTTGTTTTGAGGCAGCTTTTTAGCTACCTTTGTAAAATGAGATAGAGATATTAAGATCAGAAAAAAAGAGGACTTGAGGGGTCCAAATCAAAAGATGTTGGCCAGACCTTTGGTTCCAAGCTAATTTTGGGCCAATTTTGGGGTCAATATACTACTGTACTGTGCTACTGATCTGGTTTCAAGTATTTGAAAAGGCTTTAAACAAAAATTGCGAAAAAAGCATCTAATGACCTAAATAGATATGAAAAAATTCCAATTCAACAAAATATTTTTATTGATTACTCAAAGACTACTACTCTTTTTGGAGCCTTGAGTCGACAGTTTTCTTGTTTTTTTAACACGGTACGTTATCCAACACATAACGGCTAATATGGTTACCAAGGATTTTTTTCAACTTTTCCGATTAGGAGGGTCTAGGGTTTGGGTACCCTGCTAACCAAGAATTAATTTTCAAAAAGTAATTTTTTTTCTTCCGTGACGGTATACTGGTTCATTTAACACTGTTTTAAAAACATTGAAACAAAAATCAGATAAGCATATTGTAACCATCCGGATTGTTAGGTACCCCCGTAGAGAAAACCTCCAAAATAAAATTAAAACTTTTAAGACATTTAAGCGTTATCTTAGCGATAAAAAATTACATCTCTTTAACTTTTATGGTACACACTGGACACCATTTGAAATCGAAATAAGAACCTTACGAACAACTCGGAGTGTTAGGTCCCCTCCGAAGTAAAACTTAAGTCCCATAGGTACTCTCCAAAATAAATTAAGCCCTTTTTTCTAAGCACCCTCGGAAACGGAGATTTAATTTTTACACCTAAGTTTTCTCCAGAGAGAAATCCTTCGAAGTTCGCGATTATCTTTAGGTCCAAAATTGAGTGTGTCAGAATACCCGAACAATGTTCTCGGATGCTTAAACTAAACGTGTGATTTCCTTCTTGAGTCAAATGACAACACAGCTCAGGCAATCCCGGAAAACTTTGAAGACACGGTGAGAGTAAGAGGTGCATAAAAATAACTTGAGAAGTGAATTGGATGTTCCCTTCTCTGGTACAATTGGACTTTCCCAGTTGTATAGAACGTTTTACCAGATTAAATATTTAGTTTAAAGTCTTGATGAGTGGTTGCCTTGAGCTACTTCTGAGATTGGGGGAAATTTTTTAAGACAAAGTTTCAGTTCAATGTCACGCCAACCAACCTGCTATTTTACAAAAAAAAAAGATTTTTGATATAGCGGTGATTTCATAAACCTGAGCGGTAATTTGATTTTGATACGAAAGTATCTGTCATCCAAGCGATGTGTTGGGTTGAGGTATTGTGTCTTGTCTGATTAAACTTTTACTATTGTGTGTTACCTTATTGTTTCACTATTGCGAGTTCATCTTGATTTAAAAGTCAAAGAATTGAACCTCAATCGAGACACATTTAGTCGCTGGAGAGAAACAGTGGTGAGTCTTCGGCTTTACCTAAAACTTTCTTTAAAAAAATATGTGTTTCGCTGAACTATCGTCACCGTTTTTTGATAAGTTAAAACTAAAAATTGAGGAAAAAGAACTACGAATCAGAGAGAGAAAGACAACGATAAGGAATCAGTAAAAGAGGCCTGCCTCGGTATGTCCCAGGGCCAACATGAGAGAGTAATTTCAGTCTCGATGTTCAGCCGAATCAGAAACTAAAACGATGGTCGAAAAAAGAGCAGTTCTCTCTAGCCAAACAGAGCAAGACTGCAACGATGTCGAGCATCAGTCAGCGGGAAAAAAATATGAACGCAAACCCCCCAAAAAAATCCCAAAATTGAAAAGACGAATGATTTCAATCAGGACACCGAGCGATGGTGCATTTTCTAGTAACAGACTACATGCACCCATGATATCGTCGACACTTGGTTTGATGCCAATACTAGTCTCGACAAAGGGTTTGATTGATAGGCGTGGAGATGTGATGGCGGGCTCTGAGGAAATTCGACAGGATATGACAAGGAAAACAGGAACAGTAGACAAAGAGGCATAGTATGATGATGAGAAGTTGAACGATGAAAGTTAACATTCGGTTTGCCAGTCGATTTTGATCAAGCTTTGTTGATTTAGAAGATTGAGCAAGGTCCTGCAAAAATTTATGTGTGGCTGCCACTGAAGCTGATGTACATGAAAATCCGAAGAACCACGAGAATGAGCGACTCTTCAATAAACACAAGCGGATGATCAGCAATACAATGTCGACAATGACAGATCGGTTGAACGCAAAGAATATGCTGATGATGGAGAAGCTTGATGAAATGCTGAAGATAATGGCCAGAGGAAGCGCCGGAAAAAACCGACGACATGGGCAAACTAAGTGCCTTCCAAAATCTCATATCTGCAGAGGCATTCCCGATCCGAATTCAATTTCAGAGCCTGAGAAACGTGGTCAATCCAGTGCAGCTTCACCAAAATCGATCTGTCGAATCAAGCGCGGTCTGCAGTGGGGGCTTCCTCTTGGATGTAAAATGACCATGCATGCCCCAAAGAAGATCAAAAACAGATATACCTTCGAAGACACATGATAACACGATATATGCTTTGATGTTTGAACCACGTATTAAATGAGCCTGAATATTTTGGTGATTTCCTTGATCGTAGTCTAATTACTAGATCTATTTGACAGGACTTATCATGAAGTTTGGTCTGCAGCGCTTATTCTGAAGTTTCAAGGGTTACTTTGAATCAGGCTGTTATCTGTTTTGGGATGCAAGGGCTGATGCGAAATATGCAGTGGCTGAATGGGGCCGAGTCAAGGAAGAAACTAGTTTCAAATGATCTTCTCGTTGAAGAGAGTCGAGATAGTACCTGAAGACGCTTTCGCCTCGAATCCAGATCCTGCCACTTTGACTGCGCTTCAAAGAGCTGATAACTAAAGAAGTCAGAAATTTTTAAATGTTTGAAGCCATTTCTAGAGAAGGGGGACTGCAGGAGTGACTAGACTACCTTTCAAAGACCACGAACTTCGAAAAGAAAGACCTAACAAAGAATAGTGATCTAAAAGTGAGTGTTGTTTCTGGGAAAACAGTTAGATTCACTGAAGATGGAAAAAGTTTAAGATCGATCATAACAGTTGCAAGGCATCAGTTAGTGAAGAACTTGAGTGAGCCATCAGAAATCACTTTGGTCAATTTGGACACTGACGCCCGTTAATTACACGAGAAAAAACCAAACTTAGATTCAAAAGCAGTAAGGGCACTACTAATGACAGGAAGCACGAGTTTGGTGAAGGTAGACGGACACCAAATGAAGGTCCATGGGCACTACCCAATCTTGATGAAGGATGATGATATCAACATTTCCACCAGGGCATAAGAAACAGGTGCGGATGATCAGGTGGGATAAATATACATCGGACATGAAGAATTGAAACTGAGACGCATTGTGCACAACGCCATGCTTTGAGATTGAACTGGCAGTGCGCATGCCACTTGTGCAAGACAAGCAGCTTGCGATTAAAAATTGTAGGCTTTTGGACGCAAATGGGCTTCGATAGGTCGGATTTGGTGATTATTTTTTAATTCATTTAGGTGCAGCCAGCCAACGGCATATCTATCTATTTAGAAGAACACCGGTCATTTCACAAGGATCAGCTGTCCAGTTCCTCCCGAGACGGGACTTCATACGAATCTTCGATGTAACCATGGACTTGAACAACGGATTAACGGCATGATTCAAAAAAAACTTGTTGATAAGATCATAAAGTATCTGGTTCCCATGGTAGATAGACATGGAATCAAACGGATTCGGAGGTGGTCCGAGCAGGGCTGACACGGAAAGCAGCGGAAACTGACACAATAAAGATAAATTTTGTTGGCTTTGCCAACTACTATCAGCAGTTAGTCAAGGCGTATGTAGACCAAATATATCAATTGCATCAATTTATGCAAAACTATGGCAAGGAGCTTACCAGGATCGAAGAAGCTTAGTTTTTCTATAAAAATATCAATTGTGAGCCATGCCAGGCTTCGATCTTTCGTTATATTCACAAAAAGGGGTTGTTCGTTAGATACTGATGCTTCCGTGGTGGCAATTTTTGGCACTCTCAGTCAATAACAAAATTTGAACAAAAATATAATCTTGTGACCTATAGTTTATGGTAGCAAATTTCATAGAGACACCGAAAGGAAATTTGGTGCATCAAAAGCCGAAAGGTTTGCAGTTATCACTTTTGTTGAAAAAATACAGCTTACTTGGTGAGCGAACCTTTTAGATTTTGCGTGCACAACCGAGCCCTCGCTTGGTTGAAAACATATTCGTTGAAACAAATCTAAATTGATTGCTTTATAGTCAGACTGGATGGCTATCACATGATCATAGATGGTAGAAAATGCGATAAACATCAGAATTCTGACAGCATCAGCAAGAAAACAAGGACTTGTGACCAACTCGAAGGAACACATCCCAACCGGCAAAAAGAATGGACGGCTTCTCCAATATAGACAAAGACAAGAATGACAAATTGCAAATCACTAGATAGCTTGATAAATCAAGTCATCCTACAGGAACCCAAAAAAGAAGTACAGTGGTCGGTAATGAAGGGACTGAGATCATCAGAAGACTCTTAGCCACTGAACACAATTATCCGGAATAATCAGATCGAGCGCGATCGCCGGTCAGTCGAATATTAGCGAATAACTTCGATTCCAAAGGAGGTGCTGATGAGAAGGTCTCAGCAAAAATGGCTGGGAGGGAGTAATCCACATGTTCAAAAGAATAGAATCACTCTGGAAACTAGTACAGAAAGGAGAACTTGGTTCGTTGAAAATGAAGCAGTCTCTGAGTTGGACTCAAAGGGTTCATACAGCTATAGAGCTTTGTCAGGGGAGTATAATCAATATGAAGAAGCTGACACGTTGTTGTCCGAGGAGTCAGTTAGTGCAAAACTCTGACGGGAAGGTTTTTCCGGGCTTTCAAAAACCAAAGCACTCTGGGATAAGATTCTGTCTAGGTAATTGAAAAAAGTTAGGAACATTTCCTTTTACATTTCCAATGAATCCACGACCTCGAGCGTCAGCTCCCTAGGCGAGACTTGGGGAAATACTTCTGAGATAATATCCAGCTTCGATATGTTTGAACTGGCATTACATTCCTTATTAGTCAAATGGAAGCACAACTGACTATACAGGAAAGTACCTCAAGGCCTGATCAAAACAGATACGCTTTGGACGAGGAGAGTTTAGTATTGGATCATGCTGCAGATGAGTTTAACTTTATCAAACTATTGAAACTTCCCACTAGGTTGCTCCGACGTGCTAGTATTGTCCGCACAAATCTTGAAAAAGAAACAAAACCAATGACGAAAATATGTTCTGTCAAATAGATGGACGATGTGCAGAAACCAGAAAAAAATCAGCGGGCAACTGAATGTAATCAAAATATACTTGAAAGCTAGATATCAACTATGGGCTCAAAGAAAAAAGTGACTGACTAGAAACTTGAAGAGATGGATATAAAATGAAGCACCCGACCGAGACAACTTGGAAGAACAAATGTACAAGATACTGAATCACTTTTATGTGAATTAAAGGACTTTTGAATATCCTGCAACTACAAGAAGGAGGAAAAAGTCTCTCAAATTGTTTCAATTGTTTTATCACAGTTACATGCTTTTCGAAAAGATAGCAGACTCTGGCTTAGTTTTACTGAAAACCGATAATGGCCTCGGAGTGAACTGTGATACCCTGGCCCTCACCCTGGCCCTCTGGAGCATAAGCCTACTAGTAAAAAAAAACATTGAATCCCACGAAGATCCCGGCGTGGCCAGAAGCCTATGCATATTTAAAAGAGATTGAAGAAACGTGGTTGGCCGGCTCAGAACATTTGCCTGGAAGATGAACCCAAAACCGCTTTAACCGCAGATTGTTGTTCGGGTTGACTTCCCGTCTCCTTGCTCTTCGAATCGGCGCCTCGCATGGTGTCGAAGTAAGAATGAAGTTTTTGAGGGCAAACATGGAGCCGCGCTTCTTCAGAGGGATTGGCGCTGCCCTGTTTACGTCTTATTTTACATTCTCGGACGTACGGAGCCGCAAAGATATTAAGGCTATACCGTCGAGAAGGACGAAAACTTCCGCGGAGCCTTGAAAGGAAGTGATTTCAAGGACGAATGATCACTCCAGGCTAAAATGGCCCAAAGAAGAGAAGGTGATAGTGTTGGAAGTTGCGGAAGGAGTTACGCAGTGAAAGTTGAGGTGGCAACGCATGCTGAAGATTCCATAGAGTTTCTCAACAATGACGAAATTTACTACCAAAAGGTTGAACTAATTATACCGGATCGTTAGTCTTTTTTTCGTTGGATTACCCTGAGATCAACTCCATAGCCAGTGCGAAAGCTGTGGGCTGGACGATTTCAAGCCACCAAGAACAAGCATAGCTCACAGGAAAATGTAAAGACAAACTGTCCTGACTCAGTCCACACGGGTGACCACGCTGGTGGCTGGTTGAAGATGTAGAAGGTTAGACCCTCATCAAGAGGGAATCTCATGACTTGCGACAACAGGAAAAATAAGCAGGACAGCCGGAAGGAGTTAGTGGCTGGATCAATTTTAAAGCGAAAAAACAACGGCACCGTGATGGCGTCCGAGGCCAATGAAAAGGGCTTTGAAGAAATAATGAAAGGCTTCTTGGAGAACCGTTCTCTGGAAGTCTTTCCACACGACGTTGAACAGGCCGTCAACAGATACGGCAGGCTTAGGAGCTCCCTGAACAAGTCAGATTTGCCAGTGAAATTGCGGTGGTATTAAATTGAACTGAATATGAAGCTAATGAGTGGCCAAATCAAAAGAGCATCAATTGCAATAAATGGAAATCCTGCGTATCATGATTGCTAAGGACAATTCTGCAGTGGCCTAGCCCAAGCCAAAGGTCGCTCTTTGTTTTGCAAGATTTGATGTGGAACGAAACCCAATTCCTGTAGTGGAACAATGGATGAAAGCCATAAGACAAGGATCACTATTAACACATGCAACTGAAGGTACCAACCCACCGAGGAGTTGAACGTGGCAACGATTGTATGGATAATTATTGGAAACTCAATGGAGTGAGGATATGTTCCGACAAGCAGCTGAAAATGACTCGATAATTACCGGAAACCCAAATCGTTTCAGTAGTTTCCAGGCGTGGCCTGAATATCATATCACTTTTTCTGGACGATGCAGCCAGGAACGCGTACTTTGATATTGAGCAATCGTGGTTCTCGAATTTGGGCAAAACGAGTGCGAGAAATGGAATAGTTAACATCTCAAAAATTGCAGCTAAGCAGAATTCAGGAGGAGCTGAAAGGAAAGGTGAGCTCTGATTCGTGGGAAAGTTTATCGAAGACTAGCCTGATAACAATGTGCGAACTCGTGAAGTTTTTGTGGTGTTCAAATCCGAACCCGGGACATCTGGGGCATAACTTCAAAATTTGATCTGGAACTGAAAAACGACTAAAATCAGCTTCACTTGGCGTGAATGTATCACTTGGTGGCGTTAGCGCTTGGAATACAGAATGAGACAACACCCACGGAACCTCCAAATTACTCGATGATTTGGAAGGAAAAACTGGAAGTCATTCGTGTGGGAGAGGCCACAGTTTAAATCACTGAGTCAACTTGAAAAACTGTACGGAGTTTAAACAGGGCGGATGAAAAAGAAAATTAACCGGTAGCGGACTGCCATGGCGTGTAAAGTGAACTTGATGATCGCCTAGAGAACAATGAGTCATGAAACTTCTGTGGCAGACACACGAAATCGTGACATTCCTTAGTTAATTCCTGGGTTCTATAAAAAGAGCAAAAGATTGCAGGCTGGCGAGAAGCTCTCGAGATTGAAATGTTTGATCTTGAAGTACAGCGAAAGAAGAAACCATAGGTCTGCTGGTTCGAAGTACCATATTATAACGGCAATTACCCCACAAGAATGGTGGTTCTGGTTGTGACGATATAACATGTGGTGATCAATCAACTTTTCAAAAAGCATAAGTGTGTAAGGTTAACCAAAATGTTGAAAATAATGTATTAACTCTTGACGGAGATTTTTCGAACCATCCCGGAGAGATCAATGTACGAACTGAAAGATGTAGTGGGAGAAAAATTCATCCATACGAGCGAAGGGAACGTAAAAGAGACACAACAGGTGACGAGCTGCTGCTAGACGCTACAGAATACAGAAACCGGAGCAAAATTATCTTGAATCACGGGAACAATCTTGTCACTGCTTGGCGCAGAAAATAAAGGTTACCCGAAACAAGGAATCGTAAGTTGGAATTATTCGGTAAAACCTCGAAGATTCCGAAGTTACTTGGTAGCATATGGGCTTGGCAGATACTGATGATTTGGTTTCTTGCTGCTATGACAACGTGGTTATATGAACGCGCGAAGTGTCAAAACCTGAAACCTTCAAACCTACCGATCATTCCAGCTGGTTATAGGACCGGATGCCTTCCAAAAAATACTGCTGCTAAGCGAGTGTCTGCAATATCTTGAATGCCAGAAAACGAAAGAAGTAGAGCCTTAAGAGCTGACCTGGAGCGATACGTACGCTGACCTGGAGCGATTACCCTGAGATCAACTCCATAGCCAGTGCGAAAGCTGTGGGCTGGACGATTTCAAGCCACCAAGAACAAGCATAGCTCACAGGAAAATGTAAAGACAAACTGTCCTGACTCAGTCCACACGGGTGACCACGCTGGTGGCTAGTTGAAGATGTAGAAGGTTAGACCCTCATCAAGAGGGAATCTCATGACTTGCGACAACAGGAAAAATAAGCAGGACAGCCGGAAGGAGTTAGTGGCTGGATCAATTTTAAAGCGAAAAAACAACGGCACCGTGATGGCGTCCGAGGCCAATGAAAAGGGCTTTGAAGAAATAATGAAAGGCTTCTTGGAGGACCGTTCTCTGGAAGTCTTTCCACACGACGTTGAACAGGCCGTCAACAGATACGGCAGGCTTAGGAGCTCCCTGAACAAGTCAGATTTGCCAGTGAAATTGCGGTGGTATTAAATTGAACTGAATATGAAGCTAATGAGTGGCCAAATCAAAAGAGCATCAATTGCAATAAATGGAAATCCTGCGTATCATGATTGCTAAGGACAATTCTGCAGTGGCCTAGCCCAAGCCAAAGGTCGCTCTTTGTTTTGCAAGATTTGATGTGGAACGAAACCCAATTCCTGTAGTGGAACAATGGATGAAAGCCATAAGACAAGGATCACTATTAACACATGCAACTGAAGGTACCAACCCACCGAGGAGTTGAACGTGGCAACGATTGTATGGATAATTATTGGAAACTCGATGGAGTGAGGATATGTTCCGACAAGCAGCTGAAAATGACTCGATAATTACCTGAAAAGAGCAGAAGCCTCAAAGAAAACGTAACATTTGGAAACCCAAATCGTTTCAGTAGTTTCCAGGCGTGGCCTGAATATCATATCACTTTTTCTGGACGATGCAGCCAGGAACGCGTACTTTGATATTGAGCAATCGTGGTTCTCGAATTTGGGCAAAACGAGTGCGAGAAATGGAATAGTTAACATCTCAAAAATTGCAGCTAAGCAGAATTCAGGAGGAGCTGAAAGGAAAGGTGAGCTCTGATTCGTGGGAAAGTTTATCGAAGACTAGCCTGATAACAATGTGCGAACTCGTGAAGTTTTTGTGGTGTTCAAATCCGAACCCGGGACATCTGGGGCATAACTTCAAAATTTGATCTGGAACTGAAAAACGACTAAAATCAGCTTCACTTGGCGTGAATGTATCACTTGGTGGCGTTAGCGCTTGGAATACAGAATGAGACAACACCCACGGAACCTCCAAATTACTCGATGATTTGGAAGGAAAAACTGGAAGTCATTCGTGTGGGAGAGGCCACAGTTTAAATCACTGAGTCAACTTGAAAAACTGTACGGAGTTTAAACAGGGCGGATGAAAAAGAAAATTAACCGGTAGCGGACTGCCATGGCGTGTAAAGTGAACTTGATGATCGCCTAGAGAACAATGAGTCATGAAACTTCTGTGGCAGACACACGAAATCGTGACATTCCTTAGTTAATTCCTGGGTTCTATAAAAAGAGCAAAAGATTGCAGGCTGGCGAGAAGCTCTCGAGATTGAAATGTTTGATCTTGAAGTACAGCGAAAGAAGAAACCATAGGTCTGCTGGTTCGAAGTACCATATTATAACGGCAATTACCCCACAAGAATGGTGGTTCTGGTTGTGACGATATAACATGTGGTGATCAATCAACTTTTCAAAAAGCATAAGTGTGTAAGGTTAACCAAAATGTTGAAAATAATGTATTAACTCTTGACGGAGATTTTTCGAACCATCCCGGAGAGATCAATGTACGAACTGAAAGATGTAGTGGGAGAAAAATTCATCCATACGAGCGAAGGGAACGTAAAAGAGACACAACAGGTGACGAGCTGCTGCTAGACGCTACAGAATACAGAAACCGGAGCAAAATTATCTTGAATCACGGGAACAATCTTGTCACTGCTTGGCGCAGAAAATAAAGGTTACCCGAAACAAGGAATCGTAAGTTGGAATTATTCGGTAAAACCTCGAAGATTCCGAAGTTACTTGGTAGCATATGGGCTTGGCAGATATTGATGATTTGGTTTCTTGCTGCTATGACAACGTGGTTATATGAACGCGCGAAGTGTCAAAACCTGAAACCTTCAAACCTACCGATCATTCCAGCTGGTTATAGGACCGGATGCCTTCCAAAAAATACTGCTGCTAAGCGAGTGTCTGCAATATCTTGAATGCCAGAAAACGAAAGAAGTAGAGCCTTAAGAGCTGACCTGGAGCGATACGTGAGCCTGTGCTCACAGAACATTATCTACCAGCACTTGGAAGAGAACGTGGACATTCTATCCTACTGCATACAAAGGATAGCTGAACAAGAATTTGAATCACGGAACGCACCTTTGTTAGAGTTCTGCAAGAATTACACAATGAAGCTGGAAAAAAGTATTAGAATGATGATACAGGAGAAGAAGCATTGGAGCAATGCAGGTGACCGAGAAGGAAGGAAAAATGAAGGGATAACGGAAATATGAAAATAAGACCTTAGACCTTGGGAAAATGAAACCTTTGAATTGTCCTTGTAGGGTGACATTTTCTGAAACAATCTAACAAAATCTGAACAATAATTTCTCGTTTTGTTTTGCTCTGCACCAGTCAGGAAGTCTTTTTTGTATACGTTGTTACAATTTTTGATTTTCATCAAAACTTGTTATGAAAACTGTTTTCATACACAGATTAATACGATAGTAAGTTAAGTCATTTGAACCTGACTGCAAGTGTTTTGTCTGCATAGGACATATCATCGCTTTGTGGCAGTCTGGTGAGGCTTGGGTAAGCTCACTCGAAGTGATGGGTACATCAGTACCTTTTCTGGTCACAACCTTTGTTAGTTTCAATATCTAGGGCACTTTAGAAGATTTTACTTGATGAGCTTCATTAAGTTCGTTTTAAATGGCGCGTGGCACGTTTCACTTTGGAAACATGTTTAAAGCAAGAGCAAAAAGAAGTTTTAAGTATTGATATCGTAAGTAGACAGAAAAGTAAACTTATTTAGGACACTCCTGACGCTGCATAAATCATGATAGTTTTGGAAAGGCATTTAGATTGACAATGTATCAATACTTTTGACAATAACAAGGATCTATGCGTTCGATGGGGACTTTTTTGGGTCTGTCTGGTGAGTAGTTACAGCCAACTTTTACAAAGGAAGGCACAGCCAACTTTTACAAATTTGATTAAAAATAGACACTAAAAACATTAATGACAAAAAAAACAAAGATGGTTCAGAAGTTGTATAGTTTTCAATTTTTTTTTTCAATATTGGACTAGATATTTCTGAGAAACACAGCCGTCCGCTAGTTTTGGCGAAAATGGTTGTCAAGTAATCATTAGCCGAATAAAAGTCGAAAAAATAGAAACAAAGAGAGAAAAAAGAGGTTGAAAAAGAAACTTCCGTAGTTGAACCATTCCTACTATACGAGTGTTTTTTTACCAAAATGAGTAGACCCGGAAAAATGAGTGGCAAGTTTGGGATCTACACGAACTCTACCGAGCCCTAAAATTGGGAATATGACGACTTTATCCCCAGGAACTGTGATTTGGAGACGCAAAGCCCATTAACTTTGTATAAATTTTCAAAGACCTTTTTAGCTACAGATGTACCCTGAACAATTGAAAATATTTACAAACCAGTATTTCATTTCAGACTATGAGCGGTTGAGAGCGAGAGGAGAGTGAAACAATTTATAAGGGATCTGATATAAAACACTCTCTAAAACAATTAGGAAATATTTTTAGCCCCGATTTTGTTGTAATCACAATGTCTGGGGATTGAAACCCAGCTATGTGGCCCTTTTTTTAGATTCGTTGCTAACCCAAAAATCGTCAAACGTTCGTTGACATACTAAAAATCTACTGGCTAGATGGAGACAAAAATAAACAAAATTGAGTCTTCGATTTTTTGCGGCAAATCTGTCGATGACCTCTTCCACTTTAATTTCTACATCTTTGTGGATGTGAATCAGCGCCAAATTTGCTGGGGGCCAAGAATTCGCTTTTCTTGTTTTGCCTTTTTTGTCACAGGTTCGTTTGGCCAAACTTGCAGTGGGGGTTTGTTTGATTGTCCAGCAGGGTTGACCAGCAGATGTCCCTGTCCAGTAAGCTGAAGTTGTAAATGTCGACGTCAATGTAGGATGGAGAGTGTAGAGCTTGCTAAGAGAGCGGAGATATAAAACTAATTGATGAAAGAGATTAATCTTTTATGGTGGCTAAAGGAGCCAATGGCTCTAAGAGCCTTGAAGGTCTAGGTATGGGCGTCTCAGGGTTGGATGATCCAGGGTTGTCACGCTCAGGAGTGGTTGCAGTGGATGAAGGTGGTGACTTCTTGGGTCCACTGGTGAAGAAAGCCTTGAGCGTCTTGAAGCCAGAAGCCTTGGAGTCCTTGGGAGCAGTCCGCTTTGACATCTGGAAGATTGAAGTTGAAGTCCGGGGTCCAGTCCAGAAGGCAGCGTGAAGTCCAGTGAAAAAGATTTTAGAATGAGCTAGGTAGTTTTGAACGGGGTTTATATACTGCGATTGAGGCAAGTTGACAGGTACCTGTTAGCTGGTACCTGCCTCGAGTCAAAAAATGAGTCCAATTTGAGGCCTCAAAATAGACGCATTTTCACACCTTGAATTTTCACACCTCAAAATTTTCTTTGATATAAAGGCCTAAGACACCGGCGCTCTTTGAAAAAAAAAATAGGTAAGTTGTCCACAGGGGGGACCCTTCGGTATTTGTTAGGGTCAAATTCCTGAGGAATGGGAGCATCCGCCCCCCCCCCTCCCTAAATCCGCCACTGTATCAGACTATTCGGCAAGGTTGCAAAAAACTCATTACGTGGAAAATGGAAGTAAAAATGAAGAAATAAGCAAGAACTGAAAGCTGCTGCATCTTAGATTAACTTTCATTGGTATGATTGCTATATTCTTTGATCGGCGGAGAGGGGTGGTTGACCGAACTTTTCCTCAATTTTGGCAACCAATATTTATGAAGGCTCTCCCTCTAAATATTTGTATACGGCAGCTTTCCGTTCTGTCGAGGACCATTTTTTGGCCCATACCTGCTTTCAAAACCACAAAAAATGTAGCACACTGATGCAGATAACAATCAATTTCTAGTCACTAATGGTTTCAGCGAAGATCTAAAACATCAAAAAGGTTCCGCACATAAATTTCCGGCTCCAAATGTTTTCAAAATGTTTTAAAATGAATTCATCACAGAAGCGGATTTAGGGAAGGGGGGATGGCGCCCCCTCAGGGATTCGACCCCTTGCCGACACAAAGGGTCCCCTTTTCACTATTTTGAGATATCCACTTTTGGCTGACTGACCTTAAAACTTTCTAAGGGCGCGTTTGGCGCCAATCTATACTTATTTTGAGTGGGGAGCGCGCGCCGAAAACGGGACTTTTTGGTCGAAATTTTCCAAAAAAAACCTAAAAACGCTTTTTTGAAAAATTTATCTACGGCGCAGAAATTTTGGTCAAATTAAGATTTTTATAGTGATTTGGTCGGCCCAAAGAAGGTCAGCAAAATTTTGAATTTTTTTTTTGAAAATCAGCCTCCCCCATCCCCCATCCATCCCCAACCCCCCACCCCCCCCCCCCCCCAAGAAATTCCTGGATCCGCGCCTGCTTCATCATTTGCTGTTTTTAGCCAATCACATTTTGCTGTTCTTATCAACGATTCTCTGGGAGTTGACAGCAAACACAAAAACGCGTTTCTTGAGATATCCTAGTTTTCGAGTTGTATTTTTTTCAAAAGTACTGCAGGTATAAAAAATAATGTAATCTTAAGTCTTCAAAAAATTTAGTTATGCAAAATCCATAACCGAATTACTTAAACCATACTAGCGTTAACACTCCATAGATATTTTTCGATCAAATAAGAGTGTTATTATCATCGCCGTTAAAATCATAATTGTTCTGACCATTGAAAATGGGGATGAGCTTTGTGTTAGGGTGTGTTCTAGTTTTTTCTTTTTTTTTTCGCTTTCCACGCAAAATCATGTACCATAAAGAATCAATGGAATAGGTCGAGTGATATATCATCTTAAATCCCTTTCAGTCATGATTCGAACCGCATCAAACAGTTATCAAAAAAATGCTAGTATCGATAAAAACCGGTTTGATTTTTCGTCTAACTTCGAGCGAGTAAGACAATGCAGTTACGTTTGTTATATATGGAAATAAGCAGTTTAGGCTGAAAAAGTTTGATTGTACTAAAAATTAAACTAGTTTTGGAAGCTAGATTTAGCTTTTCTCTGCCGGAAAAAAAGTTCAAAAAATTTCGTTAATTTTTAAATTTCTAAGACAATGGAGCCATT
This sequence comes from Symsagittifera roscoffensis, assembly GCF_963678635.1. NCBI lineage: Eukaryota > Metazoa > Xenacoelomorpha > Acoela > Convolutidae > Symsagittifera > Symsagittifera roscoffensis. Next base: position 15,970,547 of record NC_087071.1, read on the forward strand.
TATTTATATCACAAAATTTATATGCATCATTATAGTGCAAATTTTTTTTCGAAAAATGTTTTCAATAATTTTTTAGTTATTTTTTGAAGACAATTGGATTCTTTTATGCTGAGTTTGATAAAATTGTACGCGTTAGTATAAGGCATTATCACACGAAGAACGAAAAAAACACTAACTCGAAGAAAAAAAAAACGTTTTTTTTTTATAACTGAGAATGTGGTCGGAACATTCTGTGCTACTTGCACAGCAACCGGATATCCTTGTTTTTTGCTAGTAAACTATTCAGATGTATTAAAAAGTTTTATTATCCTGAATATAAAGTTCAATATAATCTCACACCAAACATACCCACTCCACCAGATATGAGGGAGATTCAATATCGAGAGAGGTAGAGAATAAAATGTTAAATAAAAGGGTGGATGTGTGGAGGGGTGGTGAGTTAATATCAGCGATGAATTAAGCAGAGTGGCGTTGACAATTTGAAGGATATCGATTTATTGAAAACATAGCTGAACATCGGTAGGTTTAGAAATCGAGTGAGTAACGACAAAAATGCAGAAGTTTTGCGGAAACTTTGCCGATTTCATTTGCATTAGATCGCACAGCACTTCTAACCAAGTCTTGCTTGAAGTCATGCCTAGAAGATACTCTTCAAACTATCAAAAAGAATGGGTTTCTTGATACAAGAATGGATGACTTATGAAAACTAGCAAAATGACCCATACCGAAAGTCAGCTGATTGGTTGTGAATTAAGATATATAAACACATACGTTCTGCAGTGCTTGTTATCGAGAGTTTTTTTTTCAAGCTTTTATCTAAGTTTTCCTGAATTTCGCATCAAATTTGTTTGCTGACGATACAAAATTTAAAACAAATGGTGAATTTAATGGAAGCGATTAAATTTGGAAATATGAAACGGACTAAAATAGTTTGCAAATAACATTATAAAAATGATAGTGATAAATGCTGGGTCATGACCTTGATGCCAAAACTCAAGTTGAACAGTTAGAAAACTAACTAAAAAAAATACGAATACTTTACTACCGGAGTTATAAAGATAAACATCAATTTTAATTTAAAAAAACCTTGTCCAAATTTGTCACTTTGATCAGTTATTGTTGTAATTTTGTTGTAATGAAAAACAAAATCCATGATTTTGTCATTATAATCAATTTATTTCTGAATTTTTATTATCATTATACTTGATTAATATTCACTTAAAATTCATTATATTTGAAAATAATGGATCATAATCTCAATATTTTTGACAACTAAATTGATAAATTATCAGTCAATTCAGCATTTCTTACAGCTTAATCGCAATCTAAATCTACTCAAATTTGTTTTGCCTATTTAACATTTAATTAATTTCTCACCTTTTCGCCAATTCAAAAACTCCCTTTCCCGTTTGCGGTCAAACACCCCCCCCCCCCCCCCCCCCCCTTAAATAAATGTGCACTGTTCAATTTTTGAATACAATATAGTGAAGATGGGAATTAAAAGGGATGTTGTGGGTTGATTTGTTAGATCAGATAGTTGCCACTCCTGATGTCTTAACATTTCAAATTGGATTTATTATGACTTTAAAGTTTTCAAGCATTTCTGGATTACTTTTTGAATACTTGAGATGGGCAGAGCTATTTCTGGTCCAAAATTAGTATTCAATTATAAAAGAATATTTCTATATTGAATGTGGTTTTTTTTGCATCCAACTTGATTTTCAGATTTTTTTTTATATTGTTTTTTATTCCAAAATTTTAGTAAACATTTGGTTTTCAGGTTAACGTTATCTGAAAAGTTTCACGAATAAGTTTTTTCTACGCTCAACGAAACAGTAAAAAAGGCGACCTTAGAAAACATCTTCAAAAACAATCATGTTAAAAACTACCTTGGCTTTGTTTGAAGGAAAAACGCAATTTCAACAGGTTATCTCCTAAATGGGAAAAAATTTTTGCGTCAACCATTTATATTATTGCAATGGTTGTTGGAAGTTGAGTTTTGCAAATCACAAACATACCCTACGTTTGAATTGAATTCATTATCAAGTTAAGCTACTGATTATAATGATTAAGATTCCGCTTACCATGATTTCCATGTCGGCAAATTATTTGCCTCTCTAATTTTGCGTCGTTACATATATTTGTGTCGTTTTCCTGACTGGTAACATTTATCCAGTCACAGTTCCCTGTGTTGAGATTTTGAGCAAAATATTGGCAGTTCCTTGTTTGCGTTACACGCAATTTTCCACAAACTGTTTTGTTTATAACTGTGCAGTCGGGACTCCAGGAAGTTAAATGTAATTTTAATTCTTCTTTTTCTGAAAAGGAATCGTTGCGTTTGAAGGCCAAAAAAAATTTGAAAACAAAAATTTTTACCACAAAGGTGCAGCAGTAATTTTTTCATTTTTTATGCGTTAATTTTCCTTAGAAAGTTAAGGAGGAATAGTTCAACAAAAATTTACGTAGTAGCGAAAAGGGCAAATCTAAACTTTTTTTTGAAGTTATTGAAACAATTGTTCTCAAAAAATCAGGGTATTTTTCTGTTGCAATATCAAATAATTCAATTGAAAATTGTGCTTTCCTTCGTCGAAATATGTCTCAGAAACCATATTTCTTTCTGCCAATAATAGACGGAAAAATAAGTGTGATTTAACTGAGCTATACTAGCTGATTGACGCAGATTTTAATTTGGTTTTATTTTTTGCTGGATATAAAACTGTATCAACACCAATTAATTTTTCTGATCGTATTTTGAATTTTTTGTGTTAAAAATTCAGAAAAACTTTCTGAAGTTTCCGATATTGATTTTTTTATTAGTTTAATATTAGCAATCTGGTTCTAGTTGAAATTATTTTTCCGGGTTTCGTTAAGCTTAGCGCAGTAAAACTTGTGCTTCCAATACTTTTCCTCTTAATTTATTGGTGTTTCCAGAAATGAGAAAAACACTGACTTTGACAACATAACGTTTGTCATCGTTGTGATATACTTTTGTATAAGTTTAGAAAAAAAATAATTTTGGGGAAAATATGTAGCGCTGATCTTACAACTTTTGCGTTTTGCTGTATTTTTAATTTTGTAGACATTATTTCGATTTTAAAAAAAATTATGCCTGATTTTTAAATTTTTTTCTGTTTTTTGAGATCGCTCATGAGAAGTTTTTTTTTCATTTTTTTGAGCTCATATTTTTGTGTCCATTGTGGTGGCCAAACTTTGTGAGCTCTGGAGAATTTATCTATATGCTGGACCGTAAGCAGAGTTATCCCGCCATTAGAACTAGTTGAAACCGACTTCATAAAGTTTGGAATTTTGGGTTGACATGAGTAGTCTTGTAATCTAATATAAAAGGTTTCATAATGTAAAGCTATTTCTAAAACTGAAACTGTAGTTGCTGATGAGATTACACGTTTTCTCTGAAATTAAAACTCTGTTCAACCCAAAACTTTTCATTAAGGTTGTTTTTTTTGTATGATACTTAAGCTTTCATTTGTTTTTTTTTCTAATACTTTTTCCACACTGTAAAAACTTCGTGTACGCTGAATCTTTCAATTAATTCTCATGGGGAGTAAAGTTTTGTACAGGAAGTCAAAGATGAGAAACTTAACACTATCTGTAGCAGTTAGTTGTCAATTTTGAAACTTTTCTTTCAGTGTCGCCATTCGAAAATTACATTTTCGGAGGATTTTTTTAAAGGTTACTTCAAGTTGTCACTTAGTGAAATTTTTATCTAATTACTTATCTCAACTAGAAAAATTACAAGCAGGTTAGACTAGGCAATAGTTATGCAACAATAAAAACAATTATCAATTAATTGGATAATACATTTTATAATTTCAGAAAAACATCAAAATGAAACTTCGACTTACCACAAGGAGGAGGCCTCAAGATGTCTGTACCTAGAAAAAATTAAAATAAAACAAATGGAAAATTTGTTTGTTTCATCATTTCAATTGTTGTGTCAAACTGAGACCTGAAATTAGTGTGGCTGAGGTCACTTAAATAACATTTAAAATCCAAACTCCAGTTTTTTTGTTCGTTTTACAATTTTTAAAAAATTATGTCTTAAGCAACAAAATGCCGAGCGAATATCATTTCGTTTTCTACGTTTTGTCTTTTTGCAAGCATTCCACATATTATTCACATTTTTTTTAAAAAAAGCATCAATCTGTTCAACTTTTAAACTACTCCATTTTTATAATTACCCATCTTATTTTTCAACGCTTTTAGTTAATTTCATACCGTTTTTGTGTAAAGGTGGAGTTAGATTAAAAAAGAGAGTGAGAAAAAATTTTCTCAACGTCAATATCAATATGAGAATAGTTATTATCCTTATTGTTTTTATCTTTTGAAAAAAAATTTGGAGCCATGATTATATTCAGTTAAAAATTTAGATGGTCAGAAAATAACGGTGTTTACTTTAATTTGTTATGAATTTCATATTTTGAAACTTGTTTATGTGAAATTTTTGAAACAACTTTGCTTACCATCATCACGGGTATCAAGTTGTTTCAGTTCACATAAACCCACGATAAGATTGAAAGTTAGCAGACAGAAACCAGTTATCATCATAGTTGGCGAAAAAAAGGAAAGAATAAGATTTCCTCTTTGTCGAGTAACGCACAGATAATTAACCGTGACTTTGCGCCAGCAACATTTTTGTACTCAATTGTTTTTGGGCCAGTCGGTCAACAGTTTGGCGCCTCCTCTACCGTGAAATGGGAAAGCCAGATGTTGATAGAAATTTGTCTAAATCGTAGAAACTGATCAGTTCTCTCTAGCTTGTGCTTATGACACTTTTGTCTTTTGTTTTGAATTACTCAATTTTTTGCCTAATTTTTCATTATGGTAGGGCAATGAACTGTTTCTTGCCTTAATTGTTGCCAGGCCAAATTTTGGTCTAGATAAGCGCAAAATTTGGTGTCTGTAGGTCACTGAAATCCAACTTTCATAAGCTGGTCGCGCTCTTTCCCGAAAATTGCAAACGTTTTTTTTATTTGCGAGGTCTCCACCTCGCTCGCGAACGTCTGGAAATGGTTCAATTTGGTATTGCCGCTGGCGCCGTTTCCTGATTTGCGCTAGCCGCGTCGTCTCCTCCGTGGCCCTGAAAATCTGAATTGCCATTTCCAGTTTGGTCGCGTTTCCTGAGTCGGGCTCGACGCGCATTCTCCAGCCTGTCGCGGATGAACTTTTTGGTCGTGAAACTCTGGAAAAATCAAATCTTGTTCGCAAATGTCTGTACATAACAAATAGGGGACGCGAAAATTGGTCGCGCCATCTCCGTATCGGTCGCAAACTCCCGATAGATGATTTTAGTCAGAAATGCCAAATTTTGGCCGCAAAAGTCTGGACAAGCCTGCGCATCGCATCAAAACCTCTTCTAAGAAGCCTACAAAGAGTTTTACCCTGGTTAATTTGGTAATAGCTGCATAGAGCATTTTTGGTTAGGATAAACATGAACTCATACATTCCCACCCTCGGCCAAAAAGGCAAATATTAAGTAATTGATGGAAAGAGAAGTCACTCACCTTATTTCACTACAATTTGGGCGCAGTCATAATGTCGTCTTCATGAAACAAAAGACCAAAGCGGATACCAATTTCAACCTGGGCTCCGCATCTTTCAAAAGTATCCACATCTTCAAGAAAGGTTAATTCGGTTGGAAGACCAATTTCCTTTAAAAAAACGAGTTATTTTTCCAATTTGTTTTTTTTTCCAGTTTGGTGTTGTTTTTTGTAATTATCGTAAGAGCAAGTTATTCAAACGTGAATTTTTTAGTGAAAAAAACATCATTGACAACTTTTTTCGAAAAATTTATAATAAACAGAAAATTAAAAATGAAATCTGAAAAACTTTTCGTAACCAATTCTATCTTTTAGCCGAATCTATTCAAGATGTTTCCAAAAAAAAGCTAATTGAAACTAACAAAATTAGTTTGCTTGGAGTAAAATTAGAAGTTTCCTTATTTGAAAGAATTTTCTTCCTGTATGAGACTTACTTATCCGCTCGGCTTACTCCTACGAAAAACTAATACAACTCAAAAATTTCCCAGCTAAACTGTGTTTTTTTTGTTAATTGTAAGCAGATTCTGTAACGAGGACGCTCGCTTTGTTCTTCTTTTGTTATTTTCTTTATTATCTTCCCTTGTTCCATAAAAACTTCGACATGCTTAAATACTTGTCTCTGGAATCCAGGAACATAGAGACATCAAAGTATGCGCCTATCCCATGCACAATTTCGCGTCTTAATGTCAAACCGGTCTCTCTCATCAATGGGATAATTGTTTTGGTGTCGTTCGGCTCACGGTTTCTTACAGGTTTTAATATGATAATATTTTTGAGCCATTCCGATGAGTTTTTATTGTTCAGATTTTGCATGAAAAACAAAAAAGGCAAGTAAAACATAATCGGAGACAAAAATGCATCTCCAGTTTTAATGGCTGGAACAAAAACTAATTAACTCTAGCTCTCTTTTCCCACATATCCACAAATATGTTTTCGGTAGCTGTAGGAGAGAGGGGCATAGTAATTAGTTTTTACCTCAGACCAGTATCATTTTTTGACTACAATGATTAACTTGAAAAAGACCAGTGTAATTTTTGCGGTGGTTTATTTGAGCCTCGACTAGAAGTTGATTGATTCAACGAAGAGTTTGGAAAACTACTTGAATGGAATTGATTTAGAACCCAATTTTAAACATGTTCTTCTCGGAGACTTTAATCTTGTTCATTCAAAACGTCAAGTTAAAAATGATTTTGCATGAAAAACATGCGATGATTGCCTGAATGCACAAAAACTACAATGCCAAAACAATTTAGAATCAACTTGCCAGTCACTTTCAAAAATTGCATAGATGTCGTGTACTAAAAATTAGCCACAGTTGTAAAGATGACGGATACAGTGATTACAAGTATTCAACAGCAGCTACTTACCCAAAAAATAGAATTTGAGTTTGATAAATTTTCCCAAGCGGAAGCATACAAAGACTGGAACACATGAGAGGAGAAGAATGTTTGCGAAAAAACCTATTTAAAAACCTACATGATATACAAAAGCACGGTGAAGAATTTACAAACAAGGATTCTGGTGGGTCTTCTCAATTGTTTCATCAGATAATAACAAGAAAAATAAACTAATTCCATCCAACTAAACGACGACAAACAAAACAAAAAAACCTGAATGGATAAGGGAATCGAGAATATGGCTAGCAGGAAACAAAAAGAATCTGCAAATTACATTTGCTTAGGAAGCGAATATCCCACAGCGAAATTTGAAAAAACTACAAAGGCATATCAAAAAATTTGAAAAAGATGCAAAAGGAAACACAAAGGCTTTTTCATTACTTTGAGAGAATTATCGGCTAAAAACGAAAAATCTGCTAATCTCAGTTAAGAAGAAAAAAAAAATTTGTGGATTTTTTTGCTATTATAAGACATCAACTGGCTGAGAAAATTGAATCATCTCAAAAAGTTCATCGGAAGAGATTTTTCAAAACTGTTTAGCTTCTGAAAACAACTGAAAAAATTTTCTCTTTTTTACGTGATTTCATACAAAATAAACTTTTTTTAGATTGAATAACTTCTTCATAAACAAACCGAAGTGACAATAATTAATACTCTGACAAAATAAAAACAATTTCTGATAAAAATTTATTGAAAGTGTCTCAAATTAACCATTTCAAAAGTATTTCAAAAAAGGGGAAAAAATTAATCCAGATAACTATCGGCCAATAGCAAAACCTTTTGAAAAAGTACTGCACAAACGCTTTTTTTGTTTTTTAGATACACATAGTGTTTTGACTAAAAACCAAAATGGGGTAAGACCAAAATTGTCAACAATAGACTTTTGTTAAAATTCATGGAAAACATCGGGAATGAATATAAATTGAACCCAATTGTAACATATGCAACTTTTATTGATCTCAAAAAATTGTTTGATACTGTTTCAGACGAGAAACTTATGGAATATGATGAAAAATGCGGACAACGAGGTTCCATTCAGTACTTGTTGAAATCTTATTGGACAATTAGGTCTCAAGTAGTCAAAATACTCTCTGAAATGTCTATGGGATCTGAAACAGGAGTCATACCTTACTGTTCATTTCAATGATAAATGATTAACCAACGATTATAAATTGAGTAGACACATAATTCATATTTACACGCTGATGATAGGGCAGTTAAGCAAACACGACATTAAAATCAGGAGTTATCAAAAAATAACAATTGGTTGAAAATCAATAAACTAACTCTCAAACTTGACAAAACAATTAACATTAATTTTAGAAGGGAGAAAATTATAGGAGTAACCAATAAAAAATCTGGAACAGTTGATATTAAAAAAAGCGTATATTTTAAATATTCGGGCTTTCACATGGACGAAAATTTAGATTTCAATTTTCATTTGGACTTTCTCGTCAAAAACTTTCAAAATATATTATTTAAAAAAAAATTTTTTTACAACTTATTGAAATCTATTTCAATCGCATTCAGCAAAACTGCATCATGAAGTTATCCTGTGGGCACAGCTAATAAAACTTGCCTACAAAAACTTGAAACGAAACAAAACCAAAATCTGAGAATACTTTCAAAGAAACAGAGTTATCAGTCTCTAACGTTTATCAAAGAAGCTAACAAGATATTCTCAGTGAGAGAATTGCACATGTACGAGCTATTCAAAGTTTTTTTATAGTTAGGTTTTTAGATTGTTAAATTAAATTTCTAAAAAATTCAATTTTAAACTCAGAGATTGAGATATTGAAAAATAAATAAGTAATAAAATGAAACCAACGAATATTAAACAAATAAAAGTCCTAAAGAATTTTTTTTGCAGAATTTACTGATAGAGTCAGCAATCTTATTGAAACTCAAATAAAAAAGTTTTACATGATTTTCGAGAGCTATACATCACAAATAATGAAAAAAAGATTGATCATTTTTTCTTGAAATGAGGTTAGGTTTTGGACATCTTCTTTTAAGTTGATAACTCTTGAAACTTCTCAGAAATTGTGATGCTTAATTACGGCATCAATTGAGTAGACCTATCGGGTTTTTTGATATCCTTGCCAGCATTATGTAATTTGACAAATAACTATTCAATAAACTCGGATATGGCAACAATTTTTTGTCATTGTTATTATTATTATTTACATTACGAGGCCAGACTGTACACCGGATAGGCGCACAATTTTGTGTCTGTATGTTCCTGGATTCCATAGAAAAGTCAAAGATCAAAAGGAATGAAAGAACAAAAAAAGAACAAAGGGAGCGTCCTTGTTGCGGAATCCACTTACAATGCACAAAATGCACAGTTTGACCTTCTAATGTGTATCATAAGAACTTTTAAGCGAAACAACTGCCACAAGTTGAGATGGCATAAATGATATACAATTGACTAAACGGCGTAAGAAACATGTATAACCGAGTTTTTTTTAATAAGATATCAGTCTCAGTAATAAATAAGATATCATTAAAATAAGATATCAGAGTAAGAGTTGACAATTAAACTATATTTACAAAAAAGATTGAGATCAAAAATAAGTGAACTTTGCATTAAGTGTAACTTTTTTCAAAAATGTTCTGATAAATTTTCAGCACTGAGCAAAAAGAAGCAACTATTTGCTGTAGGGATCTTTAGAATTGACTCGAATTAGGCATATTGAGCGCAATATTTTGACAAAATTTACATAGTTTTGGAAAAACTTAATCATTACTTGACCCTTTAACCTGTTATCTTTTTAACTCAATCTTCAGCTCACGCAGACATTCATATGGAAACTTTTTGTATCCATGACATTTCGGAAGTTTCTGTTTAAGTGACTTGGCAATAATTAGCATCTTTGAGGTTTTCTAAGTTCTGCTTGCATTTTATACGTTTTTATTAATTATAATATAGAATTTTTCAACAACTCCCACAACAATAACTTGACCCAACAGATTTTTGATTCACCAAACGATGAAAATCACGAGGATTATTATCGATCAGTTAATTGGTTTTTTTATCACTTGGAATTTTGTTGTATAGTTTTTTCAATCCAAGCCTTGTACGGTGAAATCTTCCGAAAGTAGTTGTTGACCCACATACTCTGTTGGTAATCGCATATATAGCTTGCATTTTTTCGCAATCCAAACAAGCATTCGGCATTAGATTGGCTGTCGACAGCAAATAAAGGTGATCCTTGCTTGCCAAAACAATCGTTACTGTTTTTCACTTTCTGGGCGCCTAAGGCGTTCAGCACTGTTGAGTTTCTTTCCATTTCTGCTGCCTGAAGTGGAAATATTTTGCAACAAACTCATCAACTTACACTGTTAATAAAGATTAGTGTTCCCGGATTTTGTTAATCAACATTTACAAAAAGACTGGTTGGGAACATGCGCTCAAGTTTGCCAGAGATGGAAAGGTTTTGTATTTTTTTTTCTGCTCTCCCGCGGTTGAGTTGACAGGAAAACTCAGAGGTTTTGCAGCGATGACCAACTATGGCTCAATTTATGATCAGGGTCATTTTATCAGTGCTGAATCATCGCTGAAATAGAGCTAAATTTTATAGGTCTGAATCAGATATGAATCATTCATGAATTAGAGATAGATTTTCACTGCAATAACCATGAAAGTATATGTATTAGGAATATTTCACTCTTGAACAACTCGCGACTACCCGGGGTGAGGTGTTCGACGCATGATTCGACCGACACGGTCGAAATATGTCCGATTTTTGTCGCAACTCTAAAATAATTTTTATAGCAACCGTTGCAAAACTAAGACTGCAATGAATTTTATACAGAATTTCTACTGGTAAACAATCGATTGTATATAACCGAATTAGACACAAAAATGAATATAGGGATTTTATACAGTTCAGAAAAACGATTTTATAGTCTAGAAAACTGATTTTTGCGGTATATAAATCTGTAGAGAAGAAAGAAATAATTTCAAAAAAAATCGACAAATGAAAATTATTTTGTCCCCCTTTACCCTCAAAACAATAATACATCCACATAGAAATATTTTCGCTCGTCATAAAAGGCAATTTGAGGTAATTAAGCCGAATTAATGTAGACCGACACCTAAAAAAGAAAAGTTACGGAGTCAAGTTTAGTTAAAATACTAAGTGCAGTAGAAATCCAATCAGAATTTACGTCACTAGAAAATATTTCTATACGCGGGAACTGAAATCGGAAGAAAATGGTGACATTTTCTGGAGAAATTTTCCGTTGATAGTAATGACTATTCTTAACAAAAACAAGACAGGTAACAAAACGTGAAAATCAATTCTGATTCAGAGATTTAACATCCCGCATTCAAGTTTAGGCGTAAGTAATCGATCATAACGGATTATTATGATTATTTTTTGACAATTATAATTGATTGTAGTTACCAAAATTAGGTGTTTAAAGATTTAGAATTGATTATAATCGTGATATTTTCTAAGAGATTATAATCTTTTATAATCGATTATAATTGATTATAGTTCTTACAAAAAAACCCTTGAAATCAATTATAACGATTATAATCGATCATAATCTCTTATTTTGCCGAAATTTTGTCATTTCAAAATTCTGTTCGAATTATATCTTATTGGTTATTGTTTTTGTGTCAATAAGAATATCTCTAAAAGAGAGATCTCTTGAACACTTTGGTTCATCTGAACACAAAGCTTTATCACGAAACAAAAGTTTCATAGAGATCCTTTCATATGAGAAGAAAAGTTCCCGCGGTAGATGAAAAAAAAAATCCGAAAAATCATGAAATTAAGTAAAATTGCTGATGTTCTGGTGTTTAGAAAACTTTCAAATAGGCATCACAAAACAACTCCAAATGGGGAAGAAATAGAAAAAAAAACTTAAAACTTTGAATTAATTGGATAACTTTAAAAATATTTTTCTAATTTTTCATAGGAACCAACGTCTACAAAAAGCATAAAATATAAGCAATATAGATGCAACCTCGAAAACAAAACGCACAAACAAATGGGATTATAATCAATTATATTTATATTCGATTATAATGGATTTTTATTCAAAACTAATGAACTGGAAATTTCAAAGAAAAATAATGGATTATAATCAATTATAATCGCTTACAGTTTTATCAAAAATAGACGAATAAATTGTCAATTTTGATCGATTATGATGAATTATAATTAATTATGATTTGATTTTTAAAAGAGACGTTATAATCAATTATTATTTGTTTACAATCGATTGTTTCTCAGTTTTAGTAAGACTGGTACTAAAATTGTGATATAATCGATTATAAACGCTTGAAACTGGATGCGAGATAGCTAAATGATCCATGATTATCGCTGAAAAACAAAAATAAATAAATCTGAGCTATCGCTGAAAGTTTCTTGGTTATGTCTGAATTAGCCCCAAATTTTTCTACAAAACTGAGATACCTCTGAACCAGCGATGATTTTTTTGTCACCTCAACTCGGGCTTGCAGTTCAAGGACAAAAAAACGCTCTGAATTTCCGAATTTACTGTTCCAACAATCGGATTACTCTTCCAGCGGGTTGTTATACTCAGAAAATTTCCAGAATTTTACTGATAGCTTTTTTCGGTTTTTCGTAATATCTAAAATTTTGAAAGAAAAACAGCATCCAAGTTTACAGCATTTGAATGAGTTACCCGGGGTTGAGTTGACAGATAAGTTCAGATATTTCGCAGCGATGACCAACTTTGGCTCAATCTATGATCAGGGTCATTTTATCACGGCTGAATCATCAGTGAAATAGAGCTAAATTTATAGGTCTGAATCAGATATGAATCATTCATGAATTAGAGATAGATTTTCACTGCAATAACCATGAAAGTATATGTATTAGGAATATTTCACTCTTGAAGAACTCGCGACTACCCGGGCTGAGGTGTTCGACGCATGATTCGACCGACACGGTCGAGCGATGTCCGATTTTTGTCGCAACCCTAAAGCTATTCCACGGTCGAAATTCGTCCGATTTTTGTCGCAACTCTAAAATAATTTTTATAGCAACCGTTGCAAAACAAAGACTGCAATGATTTTTATACAGAATTTCTACTGGTAAACAATCGATTGTATATAACCCAATTAGACACAAAAATGAATATAGGGATTTTATACAGTTCAGAAAAACGATTTTATAGTCTAGAAAACTGATTTTTGCGGTATATAAATCTGTAGAGAAGAAAGGAACAATTTCAAAAAAAATCGACAAATGAAAAATTATTTTGTCCCCCTTTACCCTCAAAACAATAATACATCCACATAGAATTATTTTCGCTCGTCAAAAAAGGCAATTTGAGGCAATTAAGCCGAATTAATGTAGAAGGACACCTAAAAAAGAAAACTTACGGGGTCAAGTTTAGTTAATATACTAAGTGCACTAGAAATCCAATCAAAATTTACGTCACTAGAAAATATTTATATACGCGGGAACTGAAATCGGACGAAAATGGTGACATTTTCTGGAAAAATTTACCGTTGATAGTAATGACTATTCTCAACAAAAACAAGACAGGTAACAAGGAAATCAGGTAAACAAGACGTGAAAATCAATTCTGATTCAGGGATTTAACATCCCGCATCCAAGTTTAGGCGTAAGTAATCGATCATAACGGATTATTATGATTATTTTTTGACAATGATAATTGATTGTAGTTACCAAAATTAAGTGTTTGAAGAGTTAGAATTGATTATAATCGTGATATTTTCTAAGAGATTATAATCTTTTATAATCGATTATAATTTATTATAGTTCTTACAAAAAAACCCTTGAAATTAATTATAATCGATTATAATCGATCATAATCTCTTATTTTGCCAAAATTTAGTCATTTCAAAACTCTGTTCGAATTATATCTTATTGGTTATTGTTTTTGTGTCAATAAGAATATCGCTAAAAGAGAGATCACTTGAACACTTTGGTTCATCTGAACACAAAGCTTTACCACGAAACAAAGTTTCATAGAGATCCTTTCATATGAGTAGAAAGGTTTCCGCGGTAGATGAAAAATAAATTTTCCGAAAAAATCATGAAAGTAAGTAAAATTGCTGATTTTCTGGTGTTTAGAAAACTTTCAAATAGGCATCACAAAACAACTCCAATGGGGAAGAAATAGAAAAAAATTTAAAAATTTGAATTGATTGAAAAACTTTAAAAATATTTTTCTAATTTTTCATAGGAAACAACTTCTACAAAAAGCGTAAAATTTAAGCAATATAGATGCAACCTCAAAGACAAAACGCACAAACAAAAGGGATTATAATCAATTATAATTATAATCGATTATAATGGATTTTTATGCAAAACTAATGAACTGGAAATTTAAAAAAAATAATGGATTATAATCAATTATAATCGATTACAATTGTATCAAAAAATAGACGAATAAATTATTAATTTTGATCGATTATAATGAATTATAATTAATTATGATTTGATTTTAAAAAGAGACGTTATAATCAATTATTAATTGTTTAAAATCGAATGTTTCTCAATTTTAGTAAGACTGGTACTAAAAAGGTGATATAATCGATTATTAACGCTTGAAACTGGATGCGAGATAGCTAATTGATCCAAGATTATCGCTGAAAAACAAAAATAAATAAATCTGAGCTATCGCTGAAAGTTTCTTGGTTATGTCTGAATTAGCCCCAAATTTTTCTACAAAACTGAGATACCTCTGAACCAGCGATGATTTTTTTTGTCAACTCGGGCTTGCAGTTAAAGGACAAAAAAAAACGCTCTGAATTGTTAAGTTTCAGAGAAATGACCTCTCACTTTATAGAGAAGTCATTTCCCACTTTTTGCTTGAAAATAAGAATATGATTGGATATCGCACGATGTCACGCGATATCGCGCGATGTCATATCACGAGATCAGATCTCAACAGCCGGTTAACTTTCCATATAAATAGAAATTGATTTACTACTCTTTTATTGCTCTCTAATTGAACTGTTGATTATACCTAGTTTTGCTGCCAACCTGTGAAAGGTTATGGGCCCAGCTGCTAAAATAAATGTCAGAAATCAAGATTGATTGACTTAACGACAAAATACTGAGAGAGCAAGCTGTAAGGTGTTGACACAGTTAAAGTCACAAAAAAAAGTCAAACGAGGAAAAAGTCAAAAAGAAGATAGTGAACTGGCAGACAGAAAACAGAGCAATACAAAGAGTCAGTGAGACAGGGCATTGAGACAATTCAGTGATCAGTGAAGTCTGGAGTCACGGAAAGCTGAAAGAAGCACACGAAAGAGAGATACACCAAGAGAAAGAAAGAGAGAGAGAGAGAGAAAGAGAGAAAAAAAACAGTGATAGATAGAAACTGACAAACTGTTCATTTTGATAAACTCATTTGATGTGGTGTTTTATAAATTTGTAGATACTTGTTGTTGCTTGGGGGGATCGTAATCCGTCGCTGCGAGATCCGAACTCCAATCAGATTTAAGAAATAGATGTTCCATAAAAAAACACTCCAAAAATTCTATTGTGCTAATTTATATTGCTATGTATGAAGTCTGTGAAGAGACCTAGACTGCAGCAATTGACTTCAGATTTAACTTCGATAAGAATGAAAGCTAATGAGAGTGTAGTCAATTATATCACTAGAGCTGAAGAGTTGCAGTATAATTTAGATGAAGTAGACGAGGGTTTAAGTGAAAACATGTTTGTGTCAATCATTCTTAAAGGCCTACCAAAAGAGTTCAATACGTTTTGTACCTTGGTTAAGTTTAACAAAGATGATAAGAGTTTGAACGAAATTAAGAAAGATTTGCTAAACTTTGAAAGTGATCATAAAAATGAGAAGGAGGAGACTGAACATTCGTTTATTTCGAGAATAAAAACATGTTTTAGGTGCAATAAGACAGGACACATAGCAGCTCATTGTAGATCTAAGTTAGTGAATAAGGTTAACCAGTCATCTAGTGATAGACCTCCTGCTAAATGTTTCAGGTGCTTAGAAATAGGACACATAGCTAGGGATTGTAAGAAGGAATTTGAGCGAAAAAGCGTGAGAGAAGACCAGCTGTTAGCTGAAACTAATGAAACTCATTTTAGCTTTTACAACTCGGCTGAGAGAGTCGACGGTAACCTAGTTATAGATTCAGGCGCAACATGCAGTATGATAAAGGATAAAAATTTATTTGTTGAGCTTGACCAGATTTTTAGCGAAACTGTTGAAAACGCTAACAAAACGGAGTCTAAGGTTTTAGGTAAGGGAAGAGTTGAATTTTTTGTGAAAGATTGTCAAGGAAATTCGAAAAAAAATTCAATGAGTGATTGTTTCTATGTACCAGAAAACTCAGAAAATTTAGTGTCAGTCTCAAAACTTACTAGAGGAGGAGCTAAAGTAGTTTTTGGACTAAAGTCATGTATTGAGCAAGGAAATGGGACTGTTTATCCACTTAGTGAGCGAGGCAATCTTTTCATTTGGAAAATAATAGGATTTGGAAATCACAAAAAAATGAGTGTTGAAAAAATGCAAAACAATTCTTCTGAGTTCAGATTCAGTAAGACTTATTTTTGCAGAGAAACAGAAGAGAAGAATTTGAATGAGCAAAAGGAGAACTTGATAAAAGACGATGATATAAGGAAAGAAGTTGAGCTGAAAAATGAACCTAGAGTCCATCCAAAATCTAAAACGTCATTAAATGAACGAGGTAAGGAGGAGTCGAGAAACTTATGCGAGGTTGAGAAATTTCAGAGTATTGACATGAAGTTAGGTTCAAAGCTAAGGGAGCGTAAGAAGTTTGAAAGCAGAGCAGGCAAATTGATACGGATATTTGACATAGGACAGAAAAAAAATAATATTTCTCTTAACAAACATCGTATGGGACATGGTAAAACTGAACCTCCAGAGTAGTGTAGGCTATGATTTAGTTCTGATTTTGAACGGAGGAGTGTTAAGTTTCAGAGAAATGACCTCTCACTTTATAGAGAAGTCATTTCCCACTTTTTGCTTGAAAATAAGAATATGATTGGATATCGCACGATGTCACGCGATATTGCGCGATGTCATATCACGAGATCAGATCTCAACAGCCGGTTAACTTTCCATATAAATAGAAATTGATTTACTACTCTTTTATCGCTCTCTAATTAAACTGTTGATTATACCTAGTTTCGCTGCCAACCTGTGAAATGAATTACCGAATTTACTGGTCCAACAATTGGAATACTCTTTCAGCGGGTTGTTAAACTCAGAAAATTTCCAAAATTTTACTAATAGCTTTTTTCGGTTTTTCGTAATATCTAAAATTTTGAAAGAAAAACTTACGAATATTTTCACAAATAGTTTTTTTTTCGAACTTAATTTCTTGTTCAACTGTGTTAAAAAGTTTTCAAAAACTGTTATAAGACCGGTAACATTTTCATGTGCTACTTTTGCGTTTCCAAGGTGTATCTCATGCTTGGGGAAACATGTTTCGGCAGTCTCCAACTGACACTTTGCTGAGTACCTGCTAGTAACTAGCAGAAGTTAAAAAAAATCAAAATAGCAAAAATTGAGTGTGAAGCATTTATTTTTCAGATCTGAATTAAACGAGAAAAACTAAATTTCAGATCTGAAATTAGATCTGAAATAAATTTTTTCAGATCTGAAACAACCAAGAAAAAGAAAATTTCAGACCTGAAATTAGATCTGTAATAACCAATCCTTAAAGTCTCCAAGCGATATTTAAACATTTCACAACCTACTTCAGATCTGAAATTTAAATCTTAAAAAGAATATTTCAGATCTGTTTTACAAAATTTACTGGGTACGAGTAAGGTGAGACGCCTCAGAACTCACACCAAAAATAATCGGAAAAAAGTTTTTGATTGATATTACACCGAAAATCCTATATCCACTACTTAAAGCCTAACTTTGGTAACTTTCGTTTGCAAGGATCAAAGGACTGTATTTCTTTTGGAGGGACTAACTAACTGGCAGATAAATGACATGAAATCTTTGAGATTCATTTGCCAGAACAATTTTCAAAAAAGCAAAGCCCTGTGCATCTCTATGCATATGCCCAAATAGTCGCATCTTCGAATAGCCGAATTATATTTTGTGAAAGACACTGATTCTTTTGAATGCAATTGATTTTGACACAAAAACTGAGAAAAGCTTTTTTCTGAGAAAATGACTTGAAGTTTCATGCATATATATTTGTTCCATCGGTAGAAAAAACTACTCAAACAATTCACTTTGTACAAAAAACATCTTGCAGTTATGATTTTCACTTCTCAAGCTTTTTGCTGATCTCTTTTCAAGCAGGTAATACCAATTACAATGTTTATAAATAACTGCAGATTAAAAACAGATTTCACAAAAATTAGTCATATATTCTTTAAGCACCCTTGAGCTCGTTTTTTGAGCTCCTTTGCTTTTTCCCATACGCTCATGAAATGCTAGCAGTTCATTTTCTACAGACTGGTAGTTTTAAGACCAGCTTTCTTAAGGACTACCACTCTATTCCAACCAGTACTTGGAATTGATTTCAAAGCCTTCAGTCAAAATATCAATCATAAAACACGGCCAAGGAAAAATTATAGCTTTGATCAATTGTTTTTTGAAAGATTTTTGAAAAACTAATCAACCGAGTTAACTTTGATGAAGAATTGAAAGTGAAGAATTTCATATGCTAACTAGAAAACCAGGTTGCTGTGCAAATATCACAGAAAAACCCCAGCGCAATAATTTCAAGAGAAACTCAAAGAGGAAACTTATTCAAAAAATGACCACACAAAATTTTGAATTTATGGCATTTTTTTTTTTCGTTTTTCTGTTTTTCAGCTCTTGTTACTTTTTAGTGAACAGTGATTGACTTGATTTAAAAATATGTTTCAAGCTATAATTACAATCAATCTATAGTTCATAATATTTGAAGAGGTCAATTTTTGAGCAAAATTTTGCCAATTTTAATGGAAAACCGAGTTTTAAACAATTTCTGATTTTTTTAAAAGTCCAAAGTAAGACCGGGAGAGTTTCTGTAAGATACCATTGTTAAACCTTACAAAATCTTCTTGATGTTGTCAACCTGGATATTTAAAAAACATGAAAAACTCCTAATGCCATATTTACTTCCCTTCTTCGAAAGTGGTCGAAACAAAAAAAGCCAGTTCCTGAGCAAGCAGCACAGATGATTCCCATCACAGTAAAAAATGAAACTTCTGTTGAAGCTTATGCTTTTGAGCATGTGAAAACTCACTTGAATCAAAACTATTTTTGGCTTCAAAAAACCACAATAATTGTTTCATTTTATCAAAAATTGAAACCATGAACTTTACAGAAAACCTCAATTGTTTTTCCTGTAATTAACTTTAAATTAAATTTTTCGAAGACTTTTTTAGAAGTTTTTGTGCTGGAAAGGATGAAGAAAGCTTCAATTACCGCTAGCTCAAGAAAAGTTTTAGCTTTGACTTTCTATGGAATCATTACTAAAATAGCCCTGATTTATCGCAGGTTTAGCAATACAAAAAACACTGAGTTTTACATGAATCGGCGCTGGAAAATAGCGATCACAAGGTTACTGCTGAGAAAGCGATAATTAACGGTGGGGACTTCAACACGGGAGTCGTAAGAAAAAAATTCAGACATAGGCAAGATAGAGTAAAATCGTAAAACGCTTGACAACTTGTTACAGAAGTTTAAGGATAGGGGGGAGGAGTGTGACTTTTTTAGGATAATGAACCCGCGACAGGGCCCTTTTAGTCAAACAACCACATTGGTTATTATGATTGTTTACCTGCATTTCCAACATGGAGAACTCTTGGAAGTTTCCAGTTGTTTGGCTCATTGCACATACACGTAGCGACATCTGAAGTGAGTCTGTTTCCTGACATAGAGGTATCGGAGATGCATATTTCTTTTCTATCGGATCCGCTAGGTGAATTAGCATTATGTTTTCATCGGCCTCAGATCTTAAATATTTACAAATCATTAATTGATTGAGCCCGGGCTGAGGTTTTCAGACGACCGCAACCAATAATCATTAATTACACATTTTGCATATGGAAGAGGAAAAACTACAGAATAATTGTGCTTCGGGTAGTTAGTTTCTCGGAGAAAATCTTGCCAATTTTTCGTAAAATCATAACAAGTATTCGGAAAAAAAACGAACATAACCCAAAACGATACTGGAAATAGGTACCAGTTTAAAAAATAGCGCCTGGTTCCAGACTTTAGCACTGATGAGAATTAATACTCTGCTAGAGTAGTTTAGTTATTGTCGTTTTTTATTCAGTCGTTTTTGACGGAGCCTTGATATACCTTCTCAAAGATATTGCCCGGAGGATCTCAATGCAACCCGTATCCAACAGAAGCTGTTTTTTTAAATAGAAATTTTATAAAGGTTATCTAGCCTAATTTTTTTCTGTGTAGAAATGATCTATTTTTTCTAGTTTAGAATTAAACAGTTTCTGGAAAAAAAAATCAGTTCACCGCTCAACCGCAACGAGATAATCATGCTTCGTATATACACAAAAACAGTAGCAATACAATGCAAACTAACGCTTGTTTTAACGTTACGCTAAGTACATCCCTTTGAACTTTACGTAGCGTATGGGGGATAAGATTCTATTAAAACAGATTTTTAAAAATTTTCGATTCTTTCGTCAACTTTTCAATCAAACTTTTTTCAATTGGGCTTAAACTGCAGTCAAAACTTTTAAGACTTTGCCCTGTGTTAGGAACAACCTTGCGCATTTTTCCTGTATAATTATGACAATTTTAACTTGAGTCCTAACTCGCCCGATGTTTTTTTTGCTAATAATGACACCGATATACTCAACAGTCCCGCTATGATATCTAAAAAATCTCCACCCCCGGGTTGACCAAAAAGGCTTGTCCTACAATTTTCATATATGAAAAAATGCTTATCATACAATTTCGTACAATTCCATAGGGCCCTGTAAATGAAAACAGTTAACTTTGGGAATAGTTTTTGATTCCAAAAAAATAGCCCAAACCGCCCAAACCGCTCAAACCGCTCAAACCGCTCAAATCTTGCTGAAAAACCGCTCAAACCGCTCATATCTTGAGCGGTTTTTGAGCGGGATCTCGACCCGGGTTAATTAGCACTTTGGTATTCTAAATAAAACTCAGTTTTTGCTGTTTTCTGATTGGTTGGAAGTAAATCAACTGAACCTTGCGTCTGTGTCATGTTGAAACTGAATTATCTCCCTGATCTTTTTTGTCTTCACTCTTTTACCTCTGCTAGTTGAAAAGTCGCCGAATTCCAGTTCAATATTGCCTTAAACATCACAAGTTTGAATTTTAAAATTCCCAGTTTTTTTAATTGCTTAGATTTACACAGTTTTGAAATTTTTGGTCCCATAGATTGGATGGATCCGAAAGATAAAAAAGAGTGTTCTCGCAATGCAAGTTTTACAAGATATCTTGCATAACTTGCTAGTTTTAAAAAATGGGTAAAAATTAGAAGATTGCAATTTGATGTTTGAGCAAAATGCATTATAATTAAAAATCAACGGCTAAACTTCTACGTGGTTTAGGTTTTAGGTTATACATTTTTTCCAAGATTCTTGTGAGTTAGGACCGAAGTGGTTAACTCATAGAGTAATTTCGGATAGGGTACACCGTCTGCTCGTCACGCTATCTTTTTTTCGGCCGGATAGATTCGTGCAACTTCTTAGTCTAATACCGATCCTAATCTTACTCTTATATTATCTAGTCTCAGGTTGTTTAACTAGTCTCTGCTAGGCTCAATAGATCTAGGGTATACTGGTTTATTGCGGCTGCTGAAGTTCTCTTGTAGAGGCAACTAATTTCTAAGTTAAATTCAAATCTCTCTGGTGCTGAAATTACAAGTAATTTCAGCACTTACAAATAAGTGGGTTGTTAGTTAGATGGATCATGATTGGTTAATATTAAATACTTTACAGTGGTAAAATATCTAATTTATCCAATCATAAAATATAGTTTAGATCAGGTTCCACCCATCCGGGTTTTACAGAGTTTCTTAGAATTGTCTTTCTGCAATTCAAAGGATGGATGATGGACGTTGGTATCTGGCGAACATCATATTCTTATCCGGTTTCTCTTGTTAGAGAAGTTCCAGGACGCTGGAATGATGGATATCAATCGTTGTGTCTTCTTGTGACAACGACTGTGTTTCCCACTGAAATCAATCTGATTTAAGAATGGTTTGCTATGACGGGTTTTTCTGTTTTATGTAGAGAACTTCTTTTGTGTTCGACCTCGTCTGGGAATGGCATGGAGATTGTGCGTGGAGGGGATGCCTTGTTACTCGGATCTGTACGTATACTTGAACATCGTGGTGGTCATTGGTCTAGTTCAATGAAGTCCTTTTCTGCGAAGTCAAGTCGTACTCTAAATCCTTTGAATTGTGATTGTGGACGGCATATTGGTTGTGGTTGGCCATTCTTTTTCGAGTGTAGTGGGGTCATTTTGTCTTTGGATGTTCGTCTTTGTTGTTGTATGCTGATCTATATACTGCAAGGTATAATTTACATTTTATAAAATGTTTATTAATTCAGTGTTTTAATTATGATTTTGGTTAGTTGTTTTCACAAAAGCATTTTGTTTTAGTTCGGTTATTTTGAAGAGTTACTCACCCTTGAGTACCTCTTATTAAAAATAGAAGTGTGGTCACAAAGCGTGTATGTAGCGCGGTGGGTTAGGCCGGCTATAGAGCATGCTCAGGACGTCCTCTCTGGTGGGTTAGGCCAGGAGTGGGAGTATGATTTCGTGCGGTTTCTGTGAGAGGTCCTGTTATGTGATAACGTTTTATGTCGGGTTTGTGGTGGTTTTTCTTATGTTTCGTTGGTTGTGTCCTTTTTTCAAAAATCAAATTGTTTTTGCTATGGGTTTGTCTTTCGACTTTTTTGTGTTTTATTATTTCTTTCTTAGACTTTATAATAGTCTTCAAAAGAATAAATTATCCAGTTTTAAACTGGGTTAATCCGGTTTAGGTACCGTTGGTTTTCTTTTCTTAGTCATGCTGTTATTTTATGATTTGTGGTGTTTAGTAAGCTGCGTTGGTTAGTTTTGTTTAGTATATAATTCCTTTCCAACCGGGTTAAAGGAAAGTTTGAAACTTGTTATCGTGTGTTAGAGTTGTTGAGTGTGAAAACTTGAAACTGAAATTCATTATTTAAACAATTCTTCGCGGGCGAGCTGTGCGAGTTTGGATAGAATTCTTGTGCGAGTGAATGAAAATATCAAAAGGTTAGTACTGCATTTTTGTTTTATCAATTTACTACATAGAATTTTAATTTTACTGCTAGTTTTGGGGAAAAATTAAGTTACAAATTTTCATCATTTTTAAAATTACTGCTTTTGGGGAAACAATTTATAAATTAATTTACTACATTGGTATGAATTTTATTATATTTATCTAGTGCAAAATATTAATAGAGTTTTAGAAGAATTTTAACAAGTTTTTTATTTTTTATTTTTCTTTTCTGTTTTTTGCAGATGATCGTGGGATGAAGACTAAAAATCTAAATGAGACATGAATAAAGAATGGTTAGTTTTAATTTAAATTTACTAGTGAAGAATATGTATAAATTATACTTACCTGTTAGTCGTAGGGGAAAAAACCGTGGGGGAAGATGTCGTGTATGATGTCGGAATTTGTTAGTAATTTTGCTAGTATGCGAATGATGTTTTTAGTTTGAAGCAGTGGCCAAAGCAATTGAAGTGCTTTAATAGTTTTTAGTTCTTCAGTGCCAACTGCAAACTCATAAGGTGTGTTTTGAATGAGGTTATATAATTTGTGATTGTATTTAGTGTTGTGGATGAATTCTAATATTGGGATTTCTATAGGTTGGATAAATTCGTGTGGGATAAGGAAGGGTCTGGACTCTTCTGCGTTAAGGGTCTTCGTGATGGGACAAAATATATACATTTGGGTTATGGGATCATAATTGTGGAGGATACCGTGAAGGTTAGTATCTTTGATGCAATATGTGATATTAAGAAAAATGGTGAAGTGTATTTAGAGTTAATAAACTGAAAACGGTGGTGTGGTTGTCTTGATGGAGTGTGTAGATCAAAATGATTTTGTATGAAACGATAATATGTATATGTGTGGGTTTGTTTAGTGCGTAACATAATGTCGTGTGAGCAGTGCAAATCGCGTTCATGTGGTGCAAGGAAGTGGAAGGTTAGTGAAAATAATTGAAATTTTTCTTTAAAACTTTCGTAAGCTTGCATGTCGGTTAGTGCTTCAGAAATGATGTGATCAAATTTTCGATCAAATATATTGAGTGTAAATACATATGGTGTTTTGATGAAGAGTTTTTCTGTTATTTGTGGGTTAGCGAAGCGATCATCATCTAAAAATTGGTCTTGGTTAGTTCAGATGATGTTATGATTGTAATATTCTAGCGTAAATTCGTTAGCTCGGGGTGCAGTGAATGTTTTTAGTGACTTTTTATATCCTATATAAGTAAATTGTCTATGTGTTAGTGGTGTGGTGAGTCAATATAGCATATCTTCTTGATTTCTTTCTATATCGTTGTGAGTATTAGATAATGGTAGGCAAAGGGGATTAGTAAAATGATAATATGATGTCCAATGAAGTGTAGGCATTAAAACATGTTCATCTACAAAACTACGTGTGTCGTTAGTGTCGTGAGGGGTGTTTAAAGTATATTGTGGAAATGAAGGTAAGGTGATTGCTAGAAAATCTTTCGTGTTAGTGTGATGTGGATGATTAATATATTCACGGGCTGTTCCTGGTTTGGTTGGAAATGGATGGTTTGGGAATTTTCTTTTAAAAGTGCGATAAGCTCTATTAGTGCTATTTGATGATTCGGTGAAGGTGGATGATTGTGCTAATGATGCAAAATAAGCTGAAGAGGGTGTAGGGGTAGGTGGGTTTGAGGATTCTATTGTGGAAGAAATCTGATTTATAGTGGGGGTGTTAAGGTGTAATGGTTGTTGTTGTAGGGTGATGAAATTATCTTGTTCTTGGGAGATTTGGGGAATATCTGGAGAATTGGATGATCGGTCTGAATGAAATGAAGAGTAGGTTGGGGTGACTTGTGAAGCATAAGAGGGTGTAGAAATGGATGGGAGTGGGTTATTTGGTGGGATTGGTTGAAAAGGAGGTTTTGAAAAAATTGAGGGGTTGGTTTGAAAATTATTGGATGGAGATGGTTCAGAGTCTGCAAATTCATCAGGGGTTTCAATATTAGGGTTATTGAGTTGTGAAATGGAGTATAAAACTGAAATATTTGAATTAGTGTCTGAATTCATGCCTGATGTTATATTACTAGTTGGGAAATTGGGTGGCGGGAAAGCAAAAAGGGGAATTATTGTAATTGGAGTGTTGAGGTTGGTTGGGTGGGAATTTGAGCGGTGTAGGGATCCAAGTTGTCGGCTCATCGTGGGCTAAAAAAACTATTATTTTGAGACTGAAAAGCGGTGGTATGGGGTTGTTCGATAATTTGTTTATATGTATTTTCATCTTGTGAATGATGTGTCATTATATGTTGTATGAGACTTTGCGATATGTTTGGTCTAAAAGTTGGATTATGTGTTATTGCTAAATTTCGAAAATTTCGTGGGACTAGGGATAATGGATGGTTATGTGGTAGGGGTGGTAACTGTGGTGCTGTAGGCGTTATTTCTATATTATTATGTTCTTCGTCGTACGTGTTCTGTCTTGTCGCTATTTTTGTATTGTATTCTTTTATTTGTGTGTCTAAAAGAATTTTGTTTATTGATGATGAAAAAATTCCGAAAAATCCTGCAAATAGTATGCGTGCTACACTTGCTTGTCTATTTACTTGTGTGTGTATAGCGCATGTATTATAGATTCCTTTTAAAAGTGAAAAAAGAAATCCTATTAAGTTAAACATTGCGTATAGAATAGTCAATTTTACTAAGATGTAATAGGGCCATCCTAGAAAATCAAGAATTTCATTTTTTAGTGTAACAAAGCTAAAAATATTTTTAGGTGAGATATCTTGTGGTCGGTATTTTTCACCGTTTAGATATATATATAGTCTTTAATGTCTTTAAAATATCCGCTATAATCTTGTGTATAGATATCTGCAAATCCTGCGGTTTCGGCAAGTTTGCGTAAATTTTGGTCAATTGATCGTCTTTGTATAGTGTCCATTTGTGTTAATAATTCTTGAAATTGTTGTGTTCTAATGTCATGTTAGATATCGGATTTTGAATATATTCCAATTGATTGTAAGTCGATATTTGGGTTTCGAGCAATAGCTCTAATGCTTTCTGGTGAAAATTTTTTGAGTGATTGCATTAATGTGGGGTATGGGGTAAGAAGGTAATATTTATCTTCATCAGGGTTCAGTTGTACTACATTGTGGCTATTTTCTGATCCACATGGGACTGCGGTATCCCAGAAATAGGTTCGTCTTGAAAGTGTGTCAACGAAATGTACTTTATTTTTATAAAAGATAGGGATTCTTTTATAACATCGTTTATCTTCAAAAACATATAGTGGTGATACTTTTTTGGTACAGGTATAAAACCATGAAATGTTTCCTCCGTAGTCTAAAAAATTTGATCTATTTCCTGATAGTAAATATCCTGCGTAGGGTATTTTTAATACTGCTAGTGCAAGTGATTGTAAGATTTGTGTCCGTTCTAATTCGCATAGTTGGTGAAGTGTTTCTAATTCAGAGAGTGACATTTCCTGGAAAATTCGGCTAATTGTGTAGTCTAATTTCATATCTAAGTGAATATCATAGTGGATATTACCAAAATAAGAATAATTCATTAGTGATAGTTCTTGTAAACGTGTGCTTCTAGTGTCATGGGGCTTTAGATGTCCACCAGGTTGACCATTACTTTTTTGAAAATTAACTGGTATATATGATGTTCCTTCGTTTAGAGGATGGCTTGTGGCATAAGGGTCAATTTTTATTTTTCCAGTGGTCATGTCGAAACCTTTTTCGTATTCAACTAATATTTCAGAATATTGTGTTTTGTGAAGTGGGTTTCTGTATTTGCATGCAAGTTCTGTTTCTTGATATATTTGAAAACGCGTCAATTTATTTTCTATATTGTGAATAATTCTAAAATCAGTACTTTGTTTTCGTGATGGATTTATTTGTTCATATGGAATTGATTGTATATATTATTTTTCGTGAAATTTTATCATTCGGGTGTGTGTTTTTGCTACTTGAAATGTTGTACATGTATCTTCGGGAAACCAAACAATTGTTGCTTGTGTTCGTGTTGTAGGGTCACAACAGCCTTGATCGTTTTTACAAGGTAATCTAATTCCTTGATAGATCATTGTGTTGTCAGATAAGTCTCGTGTGAGTTGTATTTTTTCGAGTTGTGTTTTCCAATCGAAAAACATTATTTCTTGATATCCTTTATTTTTTGTGTCTGCTTTGCAGTTTGATGGGTTATTTATACCAATGTGTGGTATCCAGTGTTTATCGTGTATGTCATAAGTTAATCTTCCGTGTGCGCCGTTGTATGGGTATTTTTCATCTAGTTTTATATGTCCTTGATATCTTTCAAGTTATGCTTGATGTACAAAATCTGCAAAAACTTGGAAATATACTAACTTTCTGTCGGTGTTTTTATTTCTTGTGATATTTAGTCTGAGTAACTCGTTTTTACAATCTTCGGGATTGAGATGTAAAAGTCGTTCGATATTACTCTGGTAGAATGATTCGTGGTCAAGTCGATTTTTATTTCCATTTGAGACTTGTGAACAATGTACTTTCTTTTCGGAAAATGTTGCTGTGAATTTATATCCTATAACTGTTGTTGCTCGGGCTTTTGAATAGAGTGTCGCTATTACATTTGTAGTTTCTATAGCTTGTGGTTCTGTTTCGCATTGTGATACTTGATTTATTGCATATTTGTGTAGTGTTTTTTGTTCATTTTCTTCACAATCGTAATGTGTTACTAATAAGTCTTGGGGTCCTGTGCGGGGGGAAGGATTTATGTTCTGATCAGAAATTACTAGAAAAAAGAGTTGGAGAAAAATTAATATTTTTAGAATATACATGTGTATGATAATCCTGAGCATGGGTTATAAAATGTGATGTAACCAATTGTCTTTTTGGTATATCTGTCGTATTTATATATTACTTCAGTTGTTATAAATGGTGGTGGTAGTGATTGAGCTGTTATATTTGGTGGGTTTAATGGGTAAGGATGTTGAGCAATGTTGTTTAGTTTAACCGTGATTTCAAATTTTAATTGTAGACTATTTTGTTGGAGTATTTGGATGTTATGATCACGAATGTCTTCGTGGATATCTTGTCTATATTGTAATCTATTAAGTGCCCAGTTGTGTATTCGGTTACTTTCTGGGTGCTGTCCAAATAATGGTGGGGGTGCTGTGAATGTATTCCAGTCTAATCTTAGAGGGATATTTATTGATGATTGTTCTCGGTATCTAGCGTCGAGGTTATTTGGAAAATTAAAAGGAAAAGGTGTCGGTGAAATTTGGCTTATTGATGGTGTTGATGGTAGTGATAATGTTTCTGGTAGTGATGATGATGTTGTTGTATCGGTAGAAATATCTATTGGATCATTTATTATATTGGGTTCACCTTGTGTGAATGATTGTGTTGTCCAATATGGTAGTCGTGATGTTTGGTTTGGAGGGTTATAGGGATTTTCACGTATTTGTTCAGATGTTGGTGTTGAACCTAAGTAATCTGAGGGTAGACTTGAGGTGCTACGTGAAAGAAGCAGAGGGGTTTCTGGTAATATACCAATTGGGTTTTCCGGAGTACTTTGTGATGGGGATTGGGGTATATCAAAATGAACTCGGGGGGTTTGAAAATTTCTGTTTCGTCGAGGATCGAGGATGTATAATTTGTCTATTTATTTCAACTGTATTTTGATTTTGACTAAGATTTCGTATTCTACTTAATTCTTGTGGTAGTGTTGGGTACAAGTTATATGTTGGTTCACTTAGAGGTGCTTGTCGTTGAACTGGTTCTAGTGGTTCAGATAAGCGAGCGTTTCGTTCTTCAAAGGTATATGGGTTATCTTGGAAATAAATTCGTGTAGATGTTTGGGGGTTTTGGGTAGTTGTAGGTGGTGTTGGGTTATCTTGGGATGATGTCGGTGAAGACTGACTGTGTGATTGTTGGTTAGCATTTTTTGAGGGTTTTTTATTGATATTTTTTGGTGAAAAAATTTATGTTTATTGTAGTATTCTTCTAGAAAAAGAAATAAAAGAATTGTTGCTAAGGCGAATGTTATGACTGCCTTCTTTATACATTTGCATATGGTCAAGATGAGGGATGATAGAAATGTTATAAAAATTACAAACAGTAAAAAAATATCTGTTCTACTAAAAATGGTTCGTATCATTTAGATAAGTTTTGTGTCTCGTACCTGTGAATACGGTCAATGGCTTTTGAAAGTTGGAGGTATAGTTCAAATATGGAATAGAAAATTTAAAAATATTGCAAAAAATGATTAAGATTATTACAAAAGCTTCAAAGGTATCAAAAAGAAATATGAATAAAAGTTTAAATATTGTTAAAAAGTTTATGAAAATGTTGAGAATTATGTTGACTGATCGAGAGAAGAGCATTTAAGAAATGGCTTTTTGATCGAATATTTTTTGTTGTTTGGGGCAATTTTCAAGTGTGGTCGAATTATTTATTGGTTTTTTGACAAGTGGGTTGAGTTTTGTGAAAAATTGTTGGGGGCGAATTTTATGGTGTTCGGGAGGTCTTCTTTTTCTTTATTTTTATTTGTCAAGTGATCTGGGGTATTTTGAGATTTTTATACTTTAGGCTAATTTAATATGGTCGTTCTTTTACTTTAGGCTAATTTAACATTTTTGTTTGGGGGGTATTTGAGGTCTGAGTTGGGGAAATATTGTTGATCTTTGGGTTATTAGATAAGGGAGGGTTATGATATTATGGTGATATTTATTTTAGTTGTCAAGTTGGAATGGTTTGCTTATTTTTGACCTGGAGGTCGTAAAGTTATAGTTATAGATATGCCTGGAGTTTAATATCTTTCGTCTAATTGGTTTGTGTTAGAATTATAGAAGGTGACGGATTGAATGAATCCTATTGGCTAATTTTGAACTAGAATCGCTGCGTGTTTGTCAGCATGTTATTTTGAAAAATGAAAGTTCAAAATATTTCAGAGGTGCAAAGATTATTAATTGTTAATTAAAGCTGTTTTTGAAATTCAACTTTCTTTAATATTTTAGATTGTGGGATGAATGTCTTGTAGTTTTTGCGTGGTTGATTTCTAAGTCGTGATGACTCTCTATGTTCTGATTTGTCGACTTGTTCTGGGGGTATAATTTTTTCTGTCATTTTTCTATTTTTCTTTCTTTTTGAGGTATATTTTGATCTAGCTTTTCTGTATTGTTTTTCGTTGTAGTTGATTTTTTATTTTGGTTTTCGAGGTGAATGTCATGTTGTTCTTTTGTTTCATTTTCCGTATGTGGGTTATTTTGAATAACTTTTAAACCTGTGAAAGAATATAACTGAGTTAATTCGCGTAGTGCGTATTCTTTTGGGTAATAAGGTAATAGATTGTTTCGATGTTGAACAATTTCTTTTTGGTCTGAGTCGGTGATTTTATATGTTACGTCAGTGGGTTTGGCAATTATTTGGTATGGTCCTTTACGAAGGGGTTGTAATTTTTTAGAAATTCCTTTTTGAGTGTTAAAATTAGGTATTAAAACAAATGTTCCAATTTTTAAATCGGAGGCTGGTGTAAAGCGTGAATTTATTTGTTCATTATTTGTTTTGCCTTTGTAACAACTTTTTTGTTATTTTTTGGTAAATTTCATTGTGTTTTTTATCTCTATTTAAAATCCATTTGGTGTGTGTACCGGAGGCTAATTTAAGAATTTGTGGGTGATGAAAATGATCTTCATCATGTGTGTGTAAAGGTAGGTTATAACAAATTGAGTCTTTATTCGGTTGACAATGACTTTGTGCATTTTTATGAGAGTTTGATGTAAACATAATTGGTTTGCGTGGCTTTTGATTAAAAACCATTTCATATGGTGACCTTCCTAGAGTTGTCGTAGTTTGTGAATTATATGCTAAGGGAAATATTTTTACATCTGCTGACCTTTCGGTGTATCTTGTATCATTTCCATTGATGATACATCTAAGATATTCTTGTAGTGAACGGTTCATACCTTCGACTAAGCCGTTTGTCCAACGTGCATGAGATGTACGTGGTTTGCGTTTGATGTTATATAAATGACATAGTGTGATGATTTCATTATTTATGAATTCTGTACCGTTGTCTGTAACTAAAATTTCGGGTAGTCCGAACTTGGCTATCCAGTGTTCATAAAGTGTTGTGTAAGCGTAATAAGCGTTACAATGTGCTACTGGGTTAAGTGCTACATAATGTGTAAATGCGTCAACAATTACGATAATGTAGGAGTTTCCTTCAGATGATGGTGAAATTGGTCCTTTTGTATCAAATGAAATACGATGGTTAAAGTATAAACTTTGTCCTTTAAAATCTTGTTTTTGTGCTATTTGTTATTGATTTGGATAAGGTTTATTTAGCTGACATACTATACAATCCTTGCATAGTACTTTTATCCAAATTGGTGCATTTGGGAAATAGAAATTTTGTATAAAATTTGAATATGTTTTCTCTGATCCAGAGTGTCCTTTAATGTTTTGTGTATGTGAAATGTTAAAAGCTATGAGAATCACACTTAAAGGGAGACAGGGAACTGTAGATTCATTTAATTGGTATTCTAGAAGGTCTGTGTTTTCATTAATTGTTGTATTATTAAATTTTCGAAAATATCGGAGGAGTGTTTTATTTCCTAAAATTGTGGTATCTGCCTTTACGGGTTTAGTTTTATATTTGTGCCATGATTTTAGTTGTCTACTTACTGGGTCAAGATTTTGATATTGTTTCAAGGTATTAATTGTAATTTTATCTGTTGGGGGGAGAAAAATGTTTTCAATTTCTAATTTAGATATAGGGATTGGGTCAAGTGGGTCATGGAGGTCAAAAACTTGATTTATTGTGTATTTTGAATCATTTGTTTGTGGTCATGATAAATTTATTTCATCAGTTAGATTTTCTTTTTCAATTAACGGAAAAAGGTCTTTTTTATGCGAGTGTTGTTTTACTCTTTTTTGTTGGGTGTTATTTTTTATCCATTGTGAGTATGGAATTGGTTTGAAAGTTGATGTTCCAAGTAGATCAACTTCGTAGTGGTTTTTTTGGCAATCTAAGTAAAGTGGGAAGTGTTGTAGGTTATTTATCTGTGATTGCTCAATGTCAGTTTTTACTGCATATTTGCATTCTAGTCGGGGTGATGTTTCGTTTTCTGCAAGGTAAAATTTTATATTCTTGGGTATTTCAACTGTAGTTTTTCGTGTAAGTAATTCAGGTGGTGTATTTCGACTTAATGTATCTGGTAATGCAAGATTTTTTCCTGCTGTCCAAGCTATATGTAAGTTTGGAAATTTCATTAGAATTAATTGAAATTTATAAACTCGGTGATTTGGGTTTGACTTTTGTGTAAAGAGAAAAATGATTGGTTTGTGATCTGTGAATAGAACTGTTGGATGTTTTCATCCAAGTATCAGAAATTCATATTCTGTAAGTGTATAAATTATAGCTGTACGTTCTCTCATTAAAAATGAGAGTCGTAGCTCTGCTTGAGTGAATAATCGAGAATTTGCTGATATAAGGTTCATTTTATTTGTACCATTGTGTGATTGTAATAATGCTGCGCCGATGCCAAAATTTGAAGCATCGCACATTGCATAGAATGGTTGATTTGGATCTGGGATTGTATTTGAAATTTGTTCAGTTAGGCGTTTTTTAATTTCTTCAAATCGTGTTTGATGTTCTGTATTCCATTCAAAATTATTTTGTTGTCTGAGGATATTATAGAATGGTCTTAAATCTAATTGCATTTTATAAATGTATTTGCTTAAAAAATTCAACATTCGAAGGAATTCTTAGATTTTCTTTTTGTTTGTTGGTGATTGAAGTTTTTGAATATCATCAATGCGTGATTTTAATGGAGTTATTGTCTTTCTTTCTTTATTATGTCCTAAGAATTTAACTCGTGTTAAAAAGAAGTGTGACTTATCGGGGGCGGCCTTCAGATTTTCGTTCTGAAGTATTTTGTGATAGAGTTCTAAAACTAGAAACATTTCTTCTTTTGTCTGTGATTGCATAAAAACATCGTCTAAATAGGTGATTGCGTTTTTCTTGAGTATTAGTGGTCTAAAAATTTTGCTCATAAAAACTGAAAATGCTGCTGGTCCTATGGATATTCCTTAGAATAGACGGTTGAATTCATATTGTTGATTTCCAATAACAAATTGTGTTAAACGTCGTGATTGTTCATCTAGTGGCATTTGATTGTATGCACTATTCATATCTGCGGTTGTAAAGTATTTTCCGTTTATTTTTGTTAAAATAACTTGTATTGGTTCAATAGGCCAATTGCATTTTGATTCGTCTATTAGTGAATTAAGATATCTAGCGTCTAAAACTATTTTTAATGATTCTCCTTTTGCTAAGATGATAACAGGGTTAAAAAATGTGTTACCTTTTGGTTGTTCTTCTTTGTTTACCGGTGAGATAATTTTGTATTGCTCTAAAATATCGAGTAATCTGTTCACTTTATCGTGTAGATGAATTGGTACTTTACTTGCTCTTTGTTTTTTGAAAACTGCGTCAGGTTTTAACGGGAGATGTAGTGATGAACTGATTTTGCCAACATCAAATTTGGATGTTGCATAGACTGATGAATATTTTATTAGCTGTTTGGCTAACTTATCAAATTCGTCTTGTGTTATTTGTGAATGTTGGAAGTTAAACATTGTTAAAATTTCTGTTGATCCTCTGTATAGTTATTTATGTTGAATGTAGGTTTGAAATATGGGGTTTTTAAGAAATTATCTGTATTTATTTTTTCATTACTTATTATATTATTTATGGATAGTTCTTCGTTAAGAATTGTGGATTGACAAATATCTAATAATTGGAGTATATTATTTACGCGGTATGCTTTTTCATGCATTGGTGATATTGTAGCGTTGGTTTCGCAATATCCTAAAAGTCCTAAGGGTAATGTTACTTGGTACGGTGTATTATTGTATACATGTAACGAAATGATGTCTGAATTCGTATTTTTTGAATATTTTATGGATGAAATTAGGATTTTGAAAAAATTATGGATAGGTTTGAATTCAAAGTCTGACATAAAGAGTTGTTGTTTATTTTGATTTTTATCATATTGGTGAACTTGTTTTTATTAAAAAATTATATATGTTTCCTGATAGTGGTTTCAGGTGTTTCCGTTGTTGGTTATAAATTGCATAAAATTTTGAAAAGAATGGTGGTTGTTTATTTAATCTTTGAAAAAATGTTAGGGCTGTGTTTTTTGTTTTTGTGTACTTATCTTTGATTAGTATTTTACTATTCAAGATGTTGATTGTTGGTATATCTTTAGAGATAAATGGTATTCCAATGATATTGTGTTTAATATCAATGATATGAAATATTTGTTTAAATGGTTTGTTTAAAATTTTATTTTGCTCCATTGTTCTTGTGGGGAGAAAAAATAATTGAACTTTTCCATAGTTTACTAATGTTGATCCTTGTGCTGTTGCTAGTTTACTGGAGGTTGCAAGAGGCGTTAATTTTGGGTGTAATGTTTTGATTTCATTCCATGTGGGAATGTTAATTATGTTTGATTCTGCTCCTGAATCAATTAAAAAATCAATTTCAAGATCTGGTGGTTGAAATTCTTTGTTTCTTGGACTTTCTAAAAGAAATGGTATTGTCCGAATTTTTTCTTTGGGTTGTTCTTTTTGTACATTTTGGGAGATTTGATTTGTATTCAATCATTTTGTTTTGTCATTTTCTTTGGGTTTATTTACAGTGTTAATTTCGTTAGTTTCTTGTGCCATTTGTGTAGTATGGATGGGTTCAATATAATAATTGTGAAGGAGTTCCAATTGATTTTCATATATATGTGATGAAAAAAGGTTGTTCATATATAATAGGTTCGTAGTCGTTCTCGACTGTTATCATATTTATGGAGATAGTGTTTTCTGTATCACTTTCTGTGTCTGATGATCCACAGTTTATTTGGGTAGTTGTAGTTCGTTATTTCCTGTGTCGTCAATACCTGGGGGGTCTGATGTTGTTTCTTCATTTGATTGTACTTGATTAAAATGTCTTTGATGTTTGGGTGTGCTACTTCTGTAGCGGTGTTTAGAATTATTATAATGGTTATTGTTTCTATGTGGTGATTGAGAATAATTTCTATATCGATTATTATAACTTGAATGTCGATTTTGTGAATTGTTTCGTGATCTGTTTTGATAATTATCGTTTGATCTGTGATAGTTTGATCTGTTATATGAGTTATTTCTTGATCGATTATTCGGGTAATTCTGATTTCGGTTGTTCGAATAACTTCTATTTCGATTATTTGAATAGTTTCTATTTCTATTATATGTTGAGTTTCGTGATTGATTGTTTGGATAGTATTTATTTCTTATGTTTGATTGGGAATTGGATCTACGAACAAATTGTGTTGTATTTGAATTTGATATGGAGTAGTTATTTCGACTATTTGGTCGATTATATTGATTTTGATATGAATTTTGTGAATTTCTTCGTTCTGGTGATCTTCCTCTATAACTTGAGTTATATGGTGATTGATTTCTCGTGTAATTGGTGTTATTCGGGAGTGGTTTTCCTGAACTGTTGTTGCTGTATACATTTTTGTTTGGTAGATTTTGATCTTTCTTCATGTATTGATATAATGATTTATTTGGTTCTTTATATTTTTGAGGTTTGTTTTGGTTATCCTGTTGTTTTTGTCTACATTCAGAAATACTATGTCCGTATCGTCGGCAAAAATTACACCATTTTTCGAAAGATGGTTTGCCTTTAAAGTTTGGGTGTTTTTCATAAATATTTAGTGATTGTCGTGATTGTTCATCTAGTGGCATTTGATTGTATGCACTATTCATATCTGCGGTTGTAAAGTATTTTCCGTTTATTTTTGTTAAAATAACTTGTATTGGTTCAATAGGCCAATTGCATTTTGATTCGTCTATTAGTGAATTAAGATATCTAGCGTCTAAAACTATTTTTAATGATTCTCCTTTTGCTAAGATGATAACAGGGTTAATAAATGTGTTACCTTTTGGTTGTTCTTCTTTGTTTACCGGTGAGATAATTTTGTATTGCTCTAAAATATCGAGTAATCTGTTCACTTTATCGTGTAGATGAATTGGTACTTTACTTGCTCTTTGTTTTTTGAAAACTGCGTCAGGTTTTAACTGGAGATGTAGTGATGAACTGATTTTGCCAACGTCAAATTTGGATGTTGCATAGACTGATCAATATTTTATTAGCTGTTTGGCTAACTTATCAAATTCGTCTTGTGTTATTTGTGATTGTTGGAAGTTAAACATTGTTAAAAATTTCTGTTGATCCTCTGTCTAGTTATTTATGTTGAATGTAGGTTTGAAATATGGGGTTTTTGTGAAATTATCTGTATTTATTTTTTCATTACTTATTATATTATTTATGGATAGTTCTTCGTTAAGAATTGTGGATTGACAAATATCTAATAATTGGAATATATTATTTACGCGGTATGCTTTTTCATTCATTGGTGATATTGTAGCGTTGGTTTCGCAATATCCTAAAAGTCCTAAGGGTAATGTTACTTGGTACGGTGTATTATTGTATACATGTAACGAAATGATGTCTGAATTCGTATTTTTAAAATGTTTTATGGATGAAATTAGGATTTTGAAAAAATTATGGATAGGTTTGAATTCAAAGTCTGACATAAAGAGTTGTTGTTTATTTTGATTTTTATCATATTGGTGAACTTGTTTTATTGAAAAATTATATATGTTTCCTGATAGTGGTTTCAAGTGTTTCCGTTGTTGGTTATAAATTGGATAAAATTTTGAAAAGAATGGTGGTTGTTTATTTAATCTTTGAAAAAATGTTAGGGCTGTGTTTTTTGTTTTTGTGTACTTATCTTTGATTAGTATTTTACTATTCAAGATGTTGATTGTTGGTATATCTTTAGAGATAAATGGTATTCCAATGATATTGTGTTTAATATCAATGATATGAAATATTTGTTTAAATGGTTTGTTTAAAATTTTATTTTGCTCCATTGTTCTTGTGGGGAGAAAAATTAATTGAACTTTTCCATAGTTTACTAATGTTGATCCTTGTGCTGTTGCTAGTTTACTGGAGGTTGCAAGAGGCGTTAATTTTGGGTGTAATGTTTTGATTTCATTCCATGTGGGAATGTTAATTATGTTTGATTCTGCTCCTGAATCAATTAAAAAATCAATTTCAAGATCTGGTGGTTGAAATTCTTTGTTTCTTGGACTTTCTAAAAGAAATGGTATTGTCCGAATTTTTTCTTTGGGTTGTTCTTTTTGTACATTTTGGGAGATTTGATTTGTATTCATTCATTTTGTTTTGTCATTTTCATTGGGTTTATTTACAGTGTTAATTTCGTTAGTTTCTTGTGCCATTTGTGTAGTATGGATGGGTTCAATATAATAATTGTGAAGGAGTTCCAATTGATTTTCATATATATGTGATGAAAAAGGTTGTTCATATATAATAGGTTCGTAGTCGTTTTCGACTGTTATCATATTTATGGAGATAGTGTTTTCTGTATCACTTTCTGTGTCTGATGATCCACAGTTTATTTGGGTAGTTGTAGTTCGTTATTTCCTGTGTCCTCAATACCTGGGGGGTCTGATGTTGTTTCTTCATTTGATTGTACTTGATTAATATGTCTTTGATGTTTGGGTGTGCTACTTCTGTAGCGGTGTTTAGAATTATTATAATGGTTATTGTTTCTATGTGGTGATTGAGAATAATTTCTATATCGATTATTATAACTTGAATGTCGATTTTGTGAATTGTTTCGTGATCTGTTTTGATAATTATCGTTTGATCTGTGATAGTTTGATCTGTTATATGAGTTATTTCTTGATCGATTGTTCGGGTAATTCTGATTTCGGTTGTTCGAATAACTTCTATTTCGATTATTTGAATAGTTTCTATTTTTATTATATGATGAGTTTCGTGATTGATTGTTTGGATAGTATTTATTTCTTATGTTTGATTGGGAATTGGATCTACAAACAAATTGTGTTGTATTTGAATTTGATCTGGAGTAGTTATTTCGACTATTTGGTCGATTATATTGATTTTGATAAGAATTCTGTGAATTTCTTCGTTCTGGTGATCTTCCTCTATAACTTGAGTTATATGGTGATTGATTTCTCGTGTAATTGGTGTTATTCGGGAGTGGTTTTCCTGAACTGTTGTTGCTGTATACATTTTTGTTTGGTAGATTTTGATCTTTCTTCATGTATTGATAGAATGATTTATTTGGTTCTTTATATTTTTGAGGTTTGTTTTGGTTATCCTGTTGTTTTTGTCTACATTCAGAAATACTATGTCCGTATCGTCGGCAAAAATTACACCATTTTTTGAAAGATGGTTTGCCTTTAAAGTTTGGGTGTTTTTCATAAATATTTAGTATTTCAGTGATTTTTTCAACGAGGTCTGTATCTGATTCCTGTATGTTGTTGATATTTGTGGTGTTTGTTTCGATTCGATTAACATATTGTAATTTCAGATTTTCTGTTTCTTCAAGTTTCATTGTGATTTCCGCTTGCTCTAGTTTGTCTACTAGTTTTCGAAAACCTAGATCGGGCTCTCGAATTGAGGAAGGATGGGATGCTCTCTTTTTTATTGCTATTTTTCTTAATTGAGGTGTTAGGGTCATCATTAAAATTTCTGTCATTTTTGTGTTTTTGTAGTCATGTGTATTTAATGAATATGCTTTTCGAACTAGTGTTTCGATACGTACTGCTAATAGTTTGATGGTTTCATTTGGTAATCTGCGAATTTCATTACATAAAACTCTTTGGTGTTGTTTATTTCTTTCGGAGTCAAACATTTTTGAAAATTCTTGTGTAAATCTTTTCCAATTTGATTTTATTTCTATAGGTAATACTGAAAACCATTTTTGGGTGCGCCATCTAAGGTTGTTTGTATCAACGCTGTGCGTCGATGTATCCAATTTTGATGGTGGTGTATTAATTGGTTCAGGTCCTATATTTAAAATTAAATTTGCTGTTACTGCATTTAAATAATCTTCTACAGAATATTCAGGGTCTGTTCCTGTGAATACCATTAATGGTTTGTTTGATGTTATTGATGATCCACCCATAAGGTATGGATTCATTGTCATTTGTAGTGATTCTGCGGCATTTGGCATTTGTGAAAAATTTGAAATCTGATTTTTTGTTATTTTGTGTTGTTGAAGGTAATATGGGAGTGGTATTTCATTTTGCATTTGAGTTGGTTGATACGTGTGTGTGATCATTGGGTTTTGTGGCTGAATTGGTTGAAAAGATTGTGTATTAGTTGGGTTTTGCATTTGTATTGGTTGTTGATTTTGTGTATCTGTTGGATGTGGAGAAAAAATTCTATGATATGTATATGGTTTTTGCACTCCTTGTCCGCGATATTCTTGAGTATATGGTGCAAATATATCTGGTTGTAAATAATCATCATCAGAGGATAAGTAATCCGTATGATGAGGTGCTTGCTTTTTATTTTTATTTTGCTGAAAGAATGGGTAATTTTCACTACGATCCTGTGGAGGATGTGAATTGGTTTGAAAATTTACTGAGTTGGTTGTTGTCATTGGGTTATCTCCATATCGAGATCTTATCTGATTATGATTATTTTTTCGTGGGGGATAGTTTGTTTTTGATGAATGTGCGTAATTATAATTGTGTTCCGCAAAAGTGTTTCTTGTGAACGTTCTTCGTGTTTTTGACGGTACTGTCATAGGTCTATATGTTTGATAATCCATTTGTGAATATTTTGGAGCAACCGAAGGTTTAACGGTTGATTGTAAGTTTACTTGTGCTAGTGAAAAGTTTGTATTTTTGGTGTTGTTAAATTTGGACGTATCGGTGAAATACTTTGTTGTGTAATTGTTGTTGTTTGGACGATTTCTTCATTTATGAAGTCTGATGGTGTTTGAATATCTTGTTATGTAAGATTCCTAGTTCCATTAAGGTTTTCATTGTATATGACGGTCGAATTTAAACTGTTATTTCGCGTATCAGGTAAAAATGTATTGTAGTTTAATGGTGTTGCATCAATGGTTAATGGTACTACTCTTACATAATCTCTTTGATAAGATATTGTACTTATTGCTTGACTTGAGATTGATTGTGGGATATTTATAAATGCATGATGAGACCATTCGGGGTCCCAAACGTAGTCTGACCGTTCTGTGATGGCGGTATCATCGTTTGAATTTTGAGGTCTGAAATTTTTTCTTGCTTGTGAAATTAAATCTATATTATGTGTGAAATAATCTATTGTGAACCATGCCAAAATTTTTTGTAAGTCATGTTTTGTATGTTGTGAAACTTCGTCTTTAGTGAAATTTTCTTTAATTATATGTAGGAAAGTTGAAAATAGTGTGATTTCATGTCGTACTTTTGTATGTTTGGATGTCTCAGTTGGTGAGATATTTGGAATTTCTGTTTTTTCTAATATTGAAATATAACTATATATTATTGCAAAAACTTCGTTAGTAAATATGGAATTTGCTCTTTGTGAGTTATGATATTGTACGCTTTTAATATATTCTAAGAATACTTTTGAAAATTCTAAGTCAAGATCGTCTGTTTGAATTACATATTTGCGGTGATTCGGATTTGGTGTACTGAATTCTATGGTGTAGATTCCGTATTGTTGTGTTAAATTACATATATCTTTCAGATAATGTTCTATAATTTGTCTTTTGATTTTTACATGTGGGAATTCTGTTTTGCATGGGCTGATTCCGGGTTCAAACAAATTTAGGAGTAAATTCTTGCAAAAGTCATGCTGTCCTCTATTATCGGGTGCATCTACGAGGAAGGGGTAAATATCGTCGTCATCTGGACTATCGTCACTTTGAGTGTGGCTGTGGCTCATTTTTTTGTTTAATGACTGTTAATATGTAACTATCGATGTGTCTAATTGGTTAATTCCAATTATACAAGTGTACTGGTTTGTGTTTATATTGCTTTTTTATTCTTCTTTTTCCTCTTTTTGATGAATTTGAAGTTGTTTCTGAGTCGGAAAAATATAATTGATCGCGAATGGGACAATTTTTATCAATTGATTCTTTTAATTTATAAAGTTCATCTAAATTGCTGGCTTCTGATTCTGAAAATGCGTTTCTATTTTTTGAAAATCTTTTTCGTGTGATTTGTCTTTGTTTGTTTATGATTTTTCTTTTTGTTGTTTGTCGTTTTGTTCTAATATGTCCAACTGTTTGTGTATGAGGTGTGATTACAAGATCATATTTTTTGTTATCTATTTCACAGTTGTGTAAAACGATTGTTTGTTTATTTCCTAGATTTTTGAATGACATAAGGTTTAGGATGAGGGATGCAAAAAGTTGTTAGATGATTTCTACTTTCTTAAACTGTTAGTCCTTACGATTTTTTGGTTAGCTTAACCTGGGTCTATTTGTTCAGGGTTGGAGAGAAAATTATATCGATTCCGAAGAATGATTTTTGACTTTCTCGTGGCTAGTATAAGCTAAGGTGTTAACTTACTTAATCTTACTTAGGGGTAGTGATTGTGTTCAAGGGTTGGAGAATAGTAAATCGATCCACAAGGTTCAGGTATAATAAGAACGCGAGTAGTTCGTTAGATACTATTTTAAACTTACTAAGTCTAAGATTTATCCTGGGTCTGGTAAGAGGAGGGTTCAAGTGAAGGATGAATAACCGAAGTTCTTCACTGTTTATCCTAATTTGAATAATTAGTTTTGTTCAAAATATTCTATTAGTCTTGGGTTTTTTGGAAGGGTTGGATAGTGAATCGACGTTTGAGGTCGTTAGACACTAGCTAAGTGGGTGGGGGAGAACAAAATTGTTCTTTTTGATCCAAGGATAGGCCTTGATGATCAAGTTTTAAATTTAGTGAAATAGAAAATTAATTAAGATCCAAGGATAATTAATTAAGGATCTGAGATCTTTTTATCAATCATTATTGTATATTAATAATTTTTTTTAGCGCCTGAAATGATCATGAAGATTGACTTCAAGATTTTATGTTTGCAAATGAAAATCTAAATTCATTGCTAATAAAATTCTAAATATAAAAGTTTGTGTTGGCTTTTGCCGTACTATCATATAACTATATGGTAAGTTTCTACTTTGTCGTATGTCGTCTCTGGTTCGAGG
The DNA here is from genome assembly GCF_963678635.1 of Symsagittifera roscoffensis. Taxonomy (NCBI): domain Eukaryota; kingdom Metazoa; phylum Xenacoelomorpha; order Acoela; family Convolutidae; genus Symsagittifera; species Symsagittifera roscoffensis. The sequence goes on from NC_087071.1 coordinate 16,012,754, forward strand.
TCTTCTTACGATTCCGGGTAGTTCTGTTATCGTTCGGAATATTGGCTCTGATCTATTGAGTCGTAGAGACATTTCGATTAAATTATCGTCGTATAACATTTTGAAAATGTTTTGTCTAAATTCTAATCTATTTTTGGTTAATTCTAAGCTATTAAGGTCTTGATCGAGACTTATGGTCGCACCAGATGAGTTAGGACCGAAGTGGTTAACTCATAGAGTAATTTCGGATAGGGTACACCGTCTGCTCGTCACGCTATCTTATTTTCGGCCGGATAGATTCGTGCAACTTCTTTGTCTAATACCGATCCTAATCTTACTCTTATATTATCTAGTCTCAGGTTGTTTAACTAGTCTCTGCTAGGCTCAATAGATCTAGGGTATACTGGTTTATTGCGGCTGCTGAAGTTCTCTTGTAGAGGCAACTAATTTCTAAGTTAAATTCAAATCTCTCTGGTGCTGAAATTACAAGTAATTTCAGCACTTACAAATAAGTGGGTTGTTAGTTAGATGGATCATGATTGGTTAATATTAAATACTTAACAGTGGTAAAATATCTAATTTATCCAATCATAAAATATAGTTTAGATCAGGTTCCACTTGTAAGATTTATATTCCAAATTGAGAATGCACATCTTGCATGTTGTAGGAACCTTGCGAGACTTCAGTTCCAAGAGTACTAGGATTGTTTTCTGAGTTTGAATTTTGTTGACTCTGCATAGTTCACAGTCTGCCGGAAAAGTTGTATTTTTTGCGACCAGATATCACATCCTTTTCATGGGTGCTTCAAAATGCTTTTATGATTACCGGGATAGTATTCTTCAAAATTAAAAATAATTTGTGATAATTCATAATAAAGATATCCAAAAAGGTGTTGCCCGTTAATTTAACTTAACAGCTATTCGCAAGCTTTTTATTTGAGAAAATTGTTTTTGACTAGAAGCAGATCTAGGATTTTCTAGAGGGGGCTGACACCCTTTCAAAAAAGTGGTCGATTAAGATTTTAAGTCGACCAAATCCTTTTCGAGGATTCCCAGGAAACTATACAAAACGTTTTTCAAAATTTTTTGCACTACCATTTTTGGTTTTAATTTTGAAAGTTTTGATCAAAAAGTTCTGCCTCTTTAGTCTCGCAATTACCCTAAAATACTTATAAAAAGGCGTAGTAATTTTAAAATATGCGGGCCAAAAACGAATGTTCTGATATAATACCAAAGGGGGATAAATTGATTAAGTTTTTTTAAAAAAGCATATAAATTCATAAGAACAGGAATATAGAAATTGAAATAAAAAATATCAAATTTCTATTTTATTACAAATATCACATATTATTACGAATTTTATCTTTTATAAAAAAAGAAGACAACTAACTCGTTTTTAATGATTTCAAAAATCGGACAACTGGTAGCCATTTAAGCGGTATTATTAACAAAATTCAAAGTTTTGAATTTATGATCCAATTTTTTTTTTATTTTTTCATCACTTCCGCCCTCCTCGAGATCGAAAAATTAGAAAAAATGTAGGTTCAATCTGCTAAGCAATAGTACCACAGGGAGGCCCATTGGGCGCCGCTGGGTTCGATTCCTTCTAAATCTGCTACTGTAGAAATTAACCATTGACAGGATGTTTGAGAAAAAACTTGTCGTAGCCCCAGTGTACTTGGAAATGCAAGAACCCTGCAAGATTTGCATTCTCTAATCGGAATGGAAATTATGCAAAAAACGAGCAATTTTCATGCAAGTTTGCATTCTATTTTCGTAGAATTTTATGCATTTTGCGTAATTATCTGAAAAAATTTTGTCAAAAGTATTTTTATACTAAAGGCAATTAGTGGCAAAAAACCTACAGAAATAAATAACTTTTTCAAAGTATAACTCATTCTACCTGTTTTTTTTATTGATGGATATATCTGTAAAAACAATGTTTATGCATGAATTCGTGCATTTTTTGTTAAGTTCTTTTGGCTCAGGGGAAACAGAAATCCAGCAATCTTCGCTAACCTTTTGCTAAGCATCTCCAGGAGAGTAGGAAAAACTTCAAAAAACCCTGAACATAATAGAAACAGCAAAAAAAATTAAAATTTATAAAGTACTAAATATTGGTTAATTCTCGCAAATAGAAAACAAACTTCGCAAATCTTGCGAAATGAATACTAATATTACATGACTCTTGTAAGAAAAAGTATGATATAATTTCCTTCAAGTCTAGCATTCCGAAAACGTACGAAAGAAGTGATGAAAACGAAGACAAAAATTTTTCGATTCTTGACAATTTTCATCTCGATTTGCAAAAATTTGATCGCATTTCATGTTACATTATTGTAATAATTTTGAAGCTATCCGCTTCAGTGCTTACATTATAGACTTAAGCAAGAGTTTTATAATGACAAAAAAGACAGTAATGTACGCTATTTATGCAAGTCTACAAAAAATTGCTTATCATACAATTCTATCAGAAGAGTGCATGAAAAAGCTTATCAGAGTGTATGTAGAAAAACCCTGATAAGACAGAAGATTTTTTAATTTTCTTGAGGAAAAATAGTTTTCGAGGGAAATTTAGAGTTTGAGGGAAAATAGTTTTTGATTTTAAATCAGATTACACTTATGCTCAAATAAAATTCTTATGATTTTCGAAAAAAAACTGCATGCGACTTTTATGATATTTGTCTTTAACCTAGTCCCGCCTTGAGTTTTTAAAACAAATGCAACAAAATAAGCAATGATTTTTGAAGCAAACTTAAACTATTTTGCTTTTTAAATTGTAACTTATATTTTAATATGTCGAAAAAACAAGCCAAAAGGCTCGACCAGAAAAACCTTTGACCAAAACTTCTGTAACACAAAAGTTTCTGCGGATCTACTTAACAATCTCCACCCCTTTCAAGAAAGAGGGGGATGTCAAAATGGTCGAAATTTCAACCAATCAGAATGCAGCAAAATTATAATTCTCAATAGAAAGCTCAGTGCTAATTTACTGTATTTAATTATAGGGGTGGAGATTCTTAAGTAGGTACCAAAGAGGGGGGGAGAGATTGTTAAATAGATCCGTTTATGCGACAGAACACAAAAGTTTTTGGCAAAACTCGAGAAATAATCATTACGAGATCAAGCTGTGTACTGAATAGGCGCAAATTTTGGAGTGTTTAAATGAGTGGAATACAAAAAACAACTCTATAAACATGTTAAAACTTCAAAATTTTTGGGCACAATCAAAGGAAACAAAGCAACAAAAAAGGATCATTTTGCCGAATCTGCTCACAATAAACTGTTTGACCCCAGAATGATTACTTTTTAATTTAAGGAAAAATTCTACTCATCTACGTTTTCATGGATGGGAAATTGTTGATAGTAGAAATTTCATGCAAGTTTCTGTACGTATGAAGTTATATGGAAACGTACGACAAAAAATTTTCGTTCCGACTTTTGAAAATTTTCGTTCCGATTTTCGTTCCGACTTACCACCGTCTAAGATGCAGTAATCCAGTGTAACTATCCATCGGTCATTGATCAGTGCACCTTCACATTGGAAATGAACTGACCATGATGAGCCAATGTGGAGCCGAACGAAAAATTTCCGCTGGTAATAAAGCCGTTTGTTCACTTTCAGCCCTAGTTTTTATCTTTTTTAGACGAAGTAGTTTGATGTCTGAAATTATCAATGTCTTCCTCGGGGATTCGACCACATGCCGACCCCCTTTGATACTTTTTCAGAAATCCATTTTCGGCCGACCGACCCAAAAATTTTTCTAAAGGCGCATTTGGCGCCAATATATACTACCTTTGAGGGGGGAGCGCGCGCCAAAAAAACGCGTTTTTTTGTCGAATTTTCCCGAAAAGTGCTTAAAAGTGCGGTGTAGAAAATTTGGTCGAAATGGGCTCTTTATAGTGATTTGGGAGAGCTCAGAAAATCAATTTGGTCGACCTGAAAAAAAAAATCGACAACATTTTCAAAGCGTTCAATGAAAGGACAATTCAAGGCTAAAGCTCAAATTTGGTAAAAGTGAGAAACAAATCGGCGATTGGGTTTTCTCACTTTACGGTAAGTAAGAACTTTTCACAAAACCGGTTGATTAATCTCGGTTTTTCTACATTTTATATTTTTCTCTTTGATTTTTAAAAAAACCATGATTAGAACTGGGCTCTCCAAATAGTCGCTTTTTAAATAGGCTTGGTTGATTGAGCCCAAGTGTTAGAACGGGCTAAACTAGCCCAAATTAAAGCAACACGAGAAATGAATCCCTCTTTCTTTTACCGTGGTTCTCAAAATTTAGTCATCGTTTTTGTAAAAACTGGACATCAAAATCGATCCTACTTTTTTCATGTAACTGAATAAACTGAGCCCTAAAGTTCAAAATTGGACTCTTTCATCGTCATTTTTTTTTAAAACAAAGTCTCTTTAATCTTGATCAAATTGGGAACAAAAAATCAAAACTATTAACTTTTATTGGAAAATTAGAAAAATGGAAGATTTAGACACACTAAGACGCGCAGAGAAACGGAAACCCTACAAGACGCTCTTGCATTTTTTAATTACAAGAATAAACCAGTCAATTTTTGAGCTTTTTTAAAGTTGGGCGCAATTTTGGACTTCATTGTGTTTAATTTTCAACCAAAATTTATTTTTTTTGAAAATTGATTCAGGTAAAAGAATGCTTCTCAACTGCCTTAGATTTACAAAAAAAAAATAGCAAAAATGATAGTTTTTTTTAGGCTGAAAAAGAACATATCATTTTAGTTGAGTGCATTGTGGATTCTGTATCGTGCATATCAAGAATCAGTTCATCATAGGTACGGTCAAACTTGTTTTCTTGATCCGAACTTAACTTGAGTTCAAGCTTCTCAATAGCTTCAGTGTTGAAGTGTCCAATTGCTTGTCGGGAAACTGCGAAATGGGCGTCAGTCGCTATTTTTATTTGCGAGCCATTGTACCAACCTACATTGCCATTAACCATCACTGCCAACTGAAAAATATGAACATAGGAACAAAAAAATACATAAATTTGCTCCAAATTGTGCAATAAACCAACACTATATGAAACTTATAATTGAAAGAGCACCATTTTGAACATTTTAACCGAAATCTCGTTTTTTACCAAACCAATTTGTGGAAATAGACGCAATCAATCAAATAAGTATCTTTTTTTTATGCATTTAGGTTGTCTAAGAACTGTTTAAACTCAAGTGAAAAAATTTCAATTATTTTCATTTTGAAATTAATTAGACAATTATATGGTGTCAGTGTTCGAACAAAAATTTGTTTTAATTTTGGATGGCTCTGATAATAATTTTCTAGCTGTATCCAGTAACGTGTCTAGTTTTTGACAAAATGTTCACTTTTTCATTTGCACCGTCTCATCTTTTTTAATTCGACAGTTAATTCCAAAATTCGCGTACAATTCATTGATTGATTTTACAATAGTAACTAAAGAGGTTTGATATACCTGCAGGATTTTTTAGAGTGATTTTCTTGGCAAATCCGTTTACTAATATACAATTTTGACATATTGGTTGAGTGAACTCAAAAATTTCAATGAGAGCAAATGAGCTGAGAAACTGTCTTGTTTGATAAAAAACCATTTGATTCGATTGCACTTTTTTACTCTCTCAATATATATTTTTAATGTTGCTTAAGCTATAATGGACTGGCATAGAAAATTTATTCACTGTGCTTTGGTATTTTGATACTATCAACGATAAAAATAAGAAAAAGTAGGGGAACCAAAACCAAACCTTGAGGTGCCCCACAACGAAGCTTATTTGTTGCTGAACAACAGTTATTTAAGTTTTAAAAATTGGTGTTTAACGCTGAGGCATGATTTACGTAACTTAAAATTGATTCTTTCAGCTCGTTAGGAGACACTTGTGAACAAGAGTGTTATGGTCAACAAAAGCTGTAGATGGATCTAAGAGGCTGCAGTGTGCTAATTTATCATGATTTCGGTTCAAAAAAGATCGTCTAAAGTTTCCACAAAACTATCCAAGGAATAGCGTTTGTTGCAAAATCACAACTGTTTTTTGCTTGAGGCGTCAAACTGTGATTATTCTTTTCAATAAATTTTGCAAAAACTATTTCTATTACAGAAAATTAAGATATAGGTCTATAGTATTTTTGAAGTGAATTGCCTCCTTTTAAAACAATTGTTTTCGCTATTTTGAGACAATTCTTTACCTGGTTGAAAATGCCAGACAAATAAAGATGTTATAAAAGGATTATTTTTTGATCAGGTAATTTGACAGGCCCATTGCATCTTTAATTATCTTGTGTTGGGAGATTGCTTTTTTGTCATAATTTTTGTGTTCATAATTTTTAGACAAAAATTTGAGAGTTTTTTAATTTTAATTGTCGCTATTTTGAGACAATGCTTTACCTGGTTAAAAATGCCAGACAAATAAAGATGTTATAAAAGGATTACTTTTTTGGTCAGGTAATTTGACAGGCCCATTGCATCTTTACTTATCTTGTGTTGGGAGATTGCTTTTTTGTCATAATTTTTGTGTTCATAATTTTTAGACAAAAATTTGAGAGTTTTTTTATTATAATTTTAAGACTGACTAAGTTGTTAGAACCTTTTCTATCATTCTGCCAGAAACGTTAAAAAAAGGAGGTAACAAAACACAATTAACAATGTAGAAAGCCATGCCATGCTGATGTCTGGCAAAAAAGTATAAATTCTTGCTTAATATCGATTACGAATGCGATTTTACTGCACCAACTTTTTAGAGAGCAGAGAATGTTCCCATCACATTCAAGAAAAACTGACAAAAAGATCCGAAAACTTTTTTTTGGAAATTTACGCTTGTTATGATTTAACCCCTGTCGTGGTGAGAGAGTTTTATGAACGAGCAGCAGAGCAAACGATTGAGCTTAAAGCGACAATTACGAAAAAATAATATACTAAAAAGTTAGAAAAACTATGGATTTAAAATAAAAAACATATACTTCCTAGGAAATAATATTTCGACTTTAATTTCTGGTGCTGCTTAAATGTTTACTGATTTCAATAAGCTCCTACATTATCACCTTAGTTTTTCACGAGTAAAAGTATAACTAAGTTATGAATAAGCTTTTTTCTCACTCAGATAAAATTTTTATTTTACTACTTTTTTTCATAACTACACGATTAATTGCCTTTTTGGAAATAAATTTTGTGACAAACATGGTTGATCTGTAGTAATCACAAGTTATACTAAATTTTTTAAGTAAATTGTGCTGATTTGAAAAAACGAGTATCAAAAGTAGCCTTTATTTTGATGTTGGTTATTTAAGACCAAAATGCAGTATGGCATAATGACTTTTCAGCAAAGCCGAGCTTGATCTTTGGTGATCTACGACAGAGCGTTCTGCCACTGAGACTCGAAACGCAGCTTTTTCCAAAGATGAAACATCAAGTTTGGTCATAAACTGATGTTTCTAAAGCCACTAACTGTCATCAATTATTTGTAACTAGTTGATAATTGACAAACCTGCAGAAACCAACTCAATTAATCGATAAAAGTTTCAATTAATTGACATTTTATCTATCAATTGATTTTTCCCACCACCTGGTTTATGTGGAAATGACATTTAAAAAACTCAGCTCTACTCTCGTGCTGGAATCATCAGCCAACTTCCTGAATTTCCAGTTATACATGAATCACAATTCCTGTTCGCATTGTGAAATTTAAAAAAAAACTCACATAAGATTTGTAGGCTTAAAAAAATGCGAGCAAAATTTTGATTATCTTTTCAAATGCAATTGATTCTGAAACTTCTCACTTCTTACCTCATCAAAAATCCATCTATCGTCCCACTGGTCTTTACGAATCGGAAGGCCGTAGATGTGCAATTTGACAAAAATTTCGTCTTTCTGCATTTGCAAATCTTTCGAGCATTTTTTCTCCAGTGAATAGAAGTAAAGTCTATAACGCGAGAAATAACATATAGAGAAACAATTTTTTCTCAGCATGGTTTCACCACATTTTTTCTTAGTTTACAGTAAATGACATTCAAATTTGAAATGTTTGTGAGTGCAAAATTATAAATAATTTAGATCTCGTTTTTGATAGCTCTCAATTTAAGAGCTTCTTTTAGATCCAATCAGTAAGTATAATTAGTATTGGGAAACAGACAACTGACTTATATGAAGACAAACTAGTAAGTGATTTTTCAGTCGCTGGACAAAAAGGTTCCAATTTTTAAACTTAAAAACAATGAAGTAAAACATTATTTTTTTTACATTTTTGTCGTTTTCTCTGCAACTACTAGAGATTGACAGTTGAAATTTTTACATATGATAGATGAAACTGATGGTTATATTATAGCAAGATAAAAGACCGTAAATATTTGTTTTAAAGAGTTTTCGCCTCCATATTTTTTTTCAAAAACTAATTTCATTCATACTCAATAATAATTTCCATATTTTCAAAAACTTTTTGATAAACCTTGCCCTTTTTTATCTTAAAGTTGTTCTCATGTATTAAAAACGGCAAAAAATTTGTATTATTCGATCAATTTAGTATAATTTGTGAAAAATAATTGATTGAAAAAAAAGTCTATCATATAATAGCCTTCTACTGAAATCGTATGACAAGCATTTTTTCGATCGACTCTATGTCTCATATTATTGAAAGATAGACAATTTTACTTGTATGGATGTCATTCCATGCAGCTGCTAAAAAAATCTGACTGAGCCTTTGGCAATTTACTTGATAAAATGTTACTTTTTTGTAGCTAATTCTAAATTAAAACTATTAAAAAGAATACGGAATTAAGATGAATTAGTCGGTAAGTTAAAACATTAAAACAATGAGAGATCATTCTCTCCGCCGGAGAGAATGGCCAATGAAGGTCATATCAGAGTGACCAGTTAATTAAACTAATATGTTTTGCAGTAATTGCAAAACATGATGTAAATCACAACATTCCCCTAAGCGGGAAAAATTTTTAAATTACGAATAAAATAATGCACAACGACTAACTAAGTCTGACTCCTTTCTCCCCCTTTAAGGACGAGGAAAAGAAAAAATTTAAACGCCGTAAATGAGGAACTGACACTAACTAAAGCGCCCCTATGGGATTAAATACAGCAACTATAACTGTGAGAATGATTATCCGGATTCCGACGGATAAGGGCTGGGTTAAGAAGTTAAAATGCGATGAAGTTGTCACCAATGTGTGGAGCCCTGATTTGCGATACACAAACTAGGGAGAAGTCGACTTAGAGAAATTATGAAATCACCAGATGATGTTTTCCTTTACTGATGATTTATCCGAAGGATTTTTGATAAAGTACTCAAGTTTACTGATCATCATTTTGATACCTGAAGATTAGCACCGGTTTATAGGGTAATATGTGCTCCTTGATATGCCAATATAACAGATTAGGGTAAAGCTAAGTGTTTACAAAGTTTTATAAGCATTTAGAAAGTTTTCAAGTTCAAAATTAAAAAGTTCGCTGTCTAGATCAGAATGATCTCCAAAATTTTCTACTTCCATCCTCAGCGATTCGTCAGTTGATGAGGCTGACAATTGGTCTGAAGATGTTGGATTTGAGTCTAGGACAATTAACTCCGCCGGAGTCGTCTTGTTGACGGAGTCGTCTTGGTCTCGTGTGATTCCTCAATTTCTATCACGATAGGATCGGCCGCAGAACCGGAGGCTTCTTGAACGTTCTCTACGGCATCAATAAAATAACGTTTGCCATAAAACTTTAATGGGCCGACATTTCTACTAGAACGGCGGATGGTAGGACGAATTTTACCGGATATGATGGTAGGATTGGGAGGTATAGCGCACTCGTCAGTTGAGTCGCTTATCTCGTACACCGGGAAATCTGTAGATGAGTTGTTATCCGTTGGATTACACTCGTCTTGCAGGTCATGCTGTTCGATGGTGTCTTTGTCCCCTCCCTGGTTCACGGTTCTCTGTTCCGCAGTACTAGGTGTTCGGCAGGCGGGTATTATGCTTATTGGGCACTCGTAAGATTGGTCCATAGATTGTTCTCTGTTAGGGTCAATGTCGTTTTCTAAAATCTCAGATTTTATTTCACGATTGGTTACAGCGGAATTAGAATTATTTCCGATTGAGAAGTGAGGTGTATTTGAGTCTGAAATAAAGCGCTCTCTGGCTACGTCTCTACAAGGGAAACCGCTCGCTATCCATTCCCATTCACTAGTATCCGAAATATCCGAAGGAATTAGCATAGATTCATCCGAAGCAAGGTAACCTGGACGAGTTGATGACTTCTTTGAGTGGCGTGTTTGTCTTCTTGTAGATTTGTGTGATGACCCTGATATGCGTGTCCTAGTTAAGTTGTCGGATGGGGTCGTATCCAATTGTCTGGTCCTTTTTTTCGTTGGCTTTTTTGATCTTGGTTTCCGTGTTGGGCCTTCCTGTTTCTGACCTAATTCAACATTAGGATTAGGAAAATACGGGAATGAAATGTTTCCTTTAAAAGGTCTGATTTTATTTGAGGTAAAAATAGGAATCGCAATGTCGGATTTTCGTATTATTTTTCCGTCGGACAACTCTACTGTCGAAGTGGATGAATTTATAATTCTTTTATTTAGTTCCTTATAGAAACAGTCTCGGTTGATGTTACCGTTAGTTTTCCGAAGGATTTTACCTTTGAATGGACTTTTGATTGGTAGTCTATTGGAGGTGATTTTCGAGGATGAAGCATAGTCTGTGTCGTAGCCTTTTTCAGTCGAGTTTTGGTTCTTCTTGGCTATCAAATCGTCCTTGTAGCCGTCCTCTAGTCTATCATCCGCGTTCCAATCCTTAGCTCGTTCCTTAGACTGTGCCATTCTGCCGGATGACACAGCACAACCTTCCCGCGACAGAAAAAAGAGTGACTAAAGGCCTTATGAACAGAAAAGTGTTGCGACGGAGGGTCAGAATGTTCTAGAACTTTTATTTTTAAAATTTCGATCGGAAGAAGAACATTTCTGAGAAATAGAAAAAAGACGGCCATTTTGAATAGAAAAGACGAAAATCAGAACAACGATAGAAATTGTGAAGAACAGTCGTGCAAGAAAATTACGAAGCCTCTTATCGTGGCAATAACACACGATAAGAACCTTAGCGACAGATATTTGTGGAGATGGAGGCTTCAGTGGGGGGAAGAGAAATACCACGGAACCCTCCCGGGACACGAAATATAGGAGATAAGAGTGTTATCTCAAGAAAATCACGGGAGCGGAGGCTTGGTCCCCCAGAGACTGTTATATGTGAAGGGACTGTGAAAACTGACTATAACAGCTGCTGTAATGTCCTAGATCTTAATTAACACCGTTATTATTTAATATTTCAGAGCATGAGTAGATAGAAAAAGGAAAGGGTCAATCCATCTCCAATGGATTTAATATAAAACTGTCATACAAAAACATATAAAAATAGGTTGTTCGAGCCGTGTTTTTAATGACAATCACGTAGTCTGAGGATCCGAGACTCAGCTATGTGGTTGTGTTCGCATGTAAACGAAAGCTGATCAAAAGTCGTTTGACTGATGGCCTAAAAATGGTAACTTTTTACTTTGCCCTAGACAGACCAGAAAATCAACTGGCAAGGTCGAGACGGTGAAAAACGAGTAGAATTAAGGTAACTGACGCCTGCCAGTCGTTAATAGGTACTTTTTCTACGCTCCGTCGCTGTGTGATATTTGGGCGAATGTTACATAGACGTTTTTATGGCGCTCCTGGGTGGGCCTGTTAAAGGCATGAAACCATCATGATCAGCAAGCGTTTCAGCGACGTACCCTCCGCTCCGGGCGTAAGCCCGAGTTAGAGGCCTTAATGACCGTTGTTGTACTAGGGGGAAGGTGCGTACCCTCCGTCTAGTGCAATTTAGCTTTTTAACTTAGTTAACACCGAAAATTCTGGGGGCCGGAGGGTTAGGTGGGAAATCTAGAGCCCGCTTGTCCTGAGGTCCCAGGACCAAAAACAATTAAAGAGAAAGCGTAAAACCAAACAAAAATAGTGTATAACCAAGAAAAAGCCAAAAATAAATTTATTTAAAAACAAAAAGTACAAAAAACAGTAAAAAATCCAAAAAAGACCAAAAACAGTAAAAAACATAAAGTGACAGTTTATATGTTATTTCCGGACGAGATGTGATCTGACCTTCCTATTTGTTGTTGTTTCAGATTGATTTATATCGTTTCTGATAGAAAGATTGTGTGTTTTGGTGAAGGGTTGGATACCCTCCCTCGAGTGTAATTTGAGTGTTTAAGCACGTTAATGGTGATTTAAGGAAGGGATCGGAGGGTCCAAATTTGATAGTTTTTGGCCAAATTTTTGTTTCTAAACCAATTTTGGTCCGGTTTTTTGCATTATTCCAGTGCCGTACAGGGCTACTACGCTCATTTCAAGTATTTTTAGGCACTTTCGACCGTAATTGCGGAAAAATTCTTTCAGATCCTATACAGGTGGTGAAAAAGGCCATTTTGACGAACGCGTTTTTGGCGATTTCTCAAAGACTAGTTATCCGATCGGGACAATTTTGGTACCATAAGTCGACGTTTTTGACCACTTTTCCGAATCGCAACCGTTTTTGGGTTGATTATTTCGGAAAAGAAAAATTTTTTAGAATTTGTTGGTTCGGAGGGTCCAAATAACGGGCAACCCTCCGAGCGGCAGAAAATTTTATCAAAACATCTTTTTATTCAACTGGGAAGGTTGACCGTGTCAGCCAACCTAGTTTTAAGTCAGGTAGACCGCTTTCAGAGGCTTTACTGCGGTGATTTAACCTTTTTTCTTGATTTTGGGGGAACCCTCCGAAGTGACCCTCCGGAGTCAGCTAAACCCTTTAACAATCCTCCTTAGTGGAAAATTTCCACGAAATCACCCTAAGAAGTTGAAACAGCTCCCCCTAGAACCCTTAGCTTATTTTGACGCTTTTTGAAGCTGGTAGGAGAACCTTCCAAGTGAGATCGGAAAATTTGAAAATTTTGGAGGTACCCTCCGAAGTGACCCTCCGGAGCGTATTAAGCATCTTATTGACCCTCCTTAGTAAATTTAGGGGGACCCTCCGAAGTAACTTGGGTGATTAAGATACCCTCCTAAGTAACTTGAGTGATTGAGGTACCCTCCGAGGTAACCCTCCGGAGTGTCTTAAACCTTCTAGCGACCCTCCTTGTAAGAGACTTGAGTAAACCTTCTGTGGCAATTTGGGAAACGGAAAATATCCATTTAATTAGGATCATATTAGGATATTAGGCGTGCTTATCAGGATCAGAAGAACCCATTCTGACCCGGAAATTCGTGATCAACTTTGGATTCTATATTGGGTGTATTAGAAGTACCCGAACAAAATTTTTTTTGATTGTGATTTTGGTTGAGTGGTTGCCTTGAGCTACTTAATAGGAAGTTCGGGCAATCCGGGAACAAATAGAGGAAGACCTCGGTGGGTGTATTAAGCAAATACACACCCACTTGAGAAGAAAAATTGTTCCCTACTCTCGTGCACTTGGAGCAGTCCGAGTGTGGGAGAGCTTTTTCATAGACTTGACAAATTTTCGACCAAGAGGTTGCCTTGAGCTACTTAGTAGGACAGCTCGGGCAATCGCAGGACACCCAAAAGAAGACCTCGGTGGGTGTATTAGGCAAATACACACCCACTTGAGAAGACTGTGTCCTGGGCTTCGTTCTTTCGGATCGTTCCGATTGGGGGAAGTCTTTTTCTTTAAGACTAAGTTTTATTTATCTATTTCTGAATCATCACTGCTTTTTATCGAAGATTGTTTAATTTTAACAAAGCAGTGACTTGATAAATTGTGTGGCGATAAATTGATACTGACAAAAGGTCGCTGTCACCTGTAGGATATTCTTATCTGATTATCGATTGTATTTTGTGTGTCGATTATATCTTGTGGAAACTTAGTGATACTGTTATACTATACAACCGGGTTGAGTTAGCATTATATCAATACTGGGTAGACCCTGTGTGTAACTTTAGCTGAGTTACTAGTTTAGTCGTGAGAGATCTAAGAGACATTTTGATACTGACGGAATCGAGTAGGCAGCGTTAAGTGATTCAACTAAAACTTGTTTGTGGTGCGTTTGCGTTGCCATCAAATTACGAATATTTTCGTTTTGTACAAAACTATGCAGCGCAGGGACTCGTTAGGATCGACTACTAAAATTCCCAGGCTAAGCAAGGGAAGCACGCGGAAATTTAGAACTAGGCGTAGCCAAACCTCGTTTAGCAGCGCTTCCGACGCGTTTGCTGAAGACGAATCGACTAAAGGTCAACCTGATCTTTCAGTGATCGAAATGAAACTAAGGAGCGAGAAAAACCTTGATGGCAATCAAGGGCGGAGCGCCGAGGCCGAGCCTGCGAGCGAAACGCCGGTGGATCCCTTTGACGAAGGGGAGCGAACGCTCATTCGACCCGACTTTGAGCCAGACGAGGTCCTCGAACGAGAGGAAGTCGAGAGGACAGAGGAGACCTCGGAGCGTTCCGAGGTCGAGCCGCGAGAAGAAGTCTTATTCAAGGGAATGTCCAAATCGGAGACCAAGAGTCACAGGTGGAGGGGAGAATACTCACATTCGGCTAGTACCCACTCATCTCTGGCCAAGCAGAGCAACAACGCGATGATGTCGAGTATAAGCCCGAGTGAAGAACAACCGGGTTCGAAGGCCAAGAAGAGTTGGAGGTCTTTGTACGACGAGCGCATGGCGTCACTACCAACTGTTGGTTTAACTTCCAGTTATGACTACCCGGAGACATCCCATCCGGATGTGAACTTCACACCGTGCCCAAGGAACGAGAAGAGCAGGAAGGCGTCATCAGTCTCGCCGACCAGACCCATGTCAGATGGGATAACGATGGGAGCATCATCAACGTTTGACAGACTAATGACGTCAATGCACAAGCAAAAGGACGGTGCGTCATCGAGTACTAGGCTACCGCCGCAGCTGACCTCATCTTCTCTGGGGCTAACCCCGCCACTGGGGGCAGCTGGTGACATAAGTGATATGTTCGCTGGTGTGATGAATGGCCTGGATGAATTGAGGCGGGACATGACTAAGAAGATAGATCAAATTGACGAGAGAGCTCACCATGGTCGAGAGAGTTTGAAAGATGAGCTAACGCACGTGAAGTCGCAGGCGAGGTTTGATCAGGCTCAATTGATTCGTAACACCGATCAATGCCTGGCTGAGAGCCTGGCACAGGCAAATAAAGAGTCAGAGGAAAGAGAGGCAAGGATGTCAAGAGAGATCGAGCGATTACTGAATGATCATGATAACACCTACGCCCAAACGATGACTAGCCTGGAAAAGAGGTTGGACGCCAAATCTGACTTGATGATGCGGAAGCTTGACGCGATCCTGAATGGGAGTAGTTGGCAGGAGCATTCCAACTCAAGGGAGCGCTCACGCCATGCGAATGCTGGAGATGGTACGGGCAACAGTGCCAGAGCCCAGCAAGGCTCGAGAACGAACTACGAACCTAGAAACAAGGAGTGGCCAAGGGCAGCCCCGCAGAGGCCTGGCTGGACGAATCCAGTCCCGCCGGAGGCAGATGCCACCCCGGAGACAAGATTGCCAACCGTGCCACAAGTCAGTTCAGTACCAGATCTGACCACAGTCTCACAAGACACAACGATGTATGCCTCGATGTTTGAGCCTCTGAACAGATCTCTTGAAACATTCATCACCAAGCTCTCGAAGTCAACCAAGAGAGGGGAGAGGTCAAGAAGAACACTGAAAAAGCCGAAGTCATATAAAGACGAGTCAGACGGCTGCATTGATACTTGGATAGAGGTGATGAAGTTACACTTTGAGGAAGAGAATCTCTCCAAGAAACAAGAGTGCAGCGCGCTGACGAGCAACCTGGAGGGTACTGCATTAAATTGTGTAATGGCGAAAAGAGCCAATGAGAGAGACAGCGCTCGCAAGATATTCGACATCCTGCTGAATCGTTTCGGCTCTGGAGTACAAGGGCACCAGGCCATGGTGAAGTTCGAGAAGAGGCGACAGAGAGATGAAGAATCAATAGATAAATTCTTGGATGACCTTGAACTGCTCAGGAGGAGGAGCAACCCGGATGAGAGAATATCCGAACGAAACTTGGCGATCGCTTCGAAGTTCATGGATGGTGTAAGGAGTGAGGAGTTGAAGACGATGTTGGCCACTCACTTCACCCTGTCGCTTGACCAGGTACCCACGCCCGACGACTTGCGTATGAAGTCACGCGAGTATTTACTGATAAAACCGAGGGCGCAAAACCGTTACAGCAATTATGGCAACTATAGCGGGACAAACACTGGTGCGAATTCCAGTTGGTACAAACCTCGCGATGACATGGACAAGAGGAGGTCGTGTGCGAATTGTGGTTCGATGGACCATCACGTTTCTGCGTGTTCTGCATACAAACAGAACATGAAGGCCATAGGCTACTTTCTCGAGGACGCTGACGCGACCGACGAGGATCATGAAGAGTACGTGAGAGGGCTCATCATGAAATATGGTCCGAGGTGTTTCTTCTGTAATTTGGAGGGACACTTCAAGTCGGATTGTACTCAATTTTGGGACGCAGTAGCGGACGCGAAACATCCCCGCCACGATGAGGCGCTTTCGGGTGTCAAGGCCAGT
The DNA here is from genome assembly GCF_963678635.1 of Symsagittifera roscoffensis. Taxonomy (NCBI): domain Eukaryota; kingdom Metazoa; phylum Xenacoelomorpha; order Acoela; family Convolutidae; genus Symsagittifera; species Symsagittifera roscoffensis. The sequence continues at coordinate 16,029,325 of NC_087071.1, forward strand.
CGAGCACGTCTGATGAACGAGGCTGAATCTCGGAGAAAGGAGACGACACCGAGCACTTTCACGACTAAAAAGGTTAAGACATGGCCTGACGAGGTGGTAGCCTCGAACCTCGAAGCAGAGTCGTCTAGTCCACTCAAGGTGGATGACGGCCTGGCGGCAAGGACAGCGCTGCAGAATGTCAAACAGGACCTTGCCACGAAAGAAGTGGAGCAATGGGTAAGGTCGGAGCTGGAAAGCACAGATCTTCGGGAGAGTCTTAATGTCCTCGGTAAAGCGACAAAAGTAGAAGACAAAGAGGAGCCCAAGAAACAGGGACTAAAACTGAACGTTATATCTGGCAAGACTTTCGGCATGACGAAGGCGGGGACCAAAATAATGTCCATCATCTCAGTCGCAGGGCACCAGGTGGTCAAGAACTTGGGTGAACCATCCGAGATTACACTAATCCACCTGGACATCTATGCCGACTACCTGAAGGAGAAGGATCCCAAACTGGACTCCAGGGCAGTGCGAGCGCTGCTCACAACGGGAGGTCCGAGGCTGATGAAAGTGGACGGACATTATATCGATGTCTATGGCCCTTACCCGATTCTGATGAATGTGGATGGCATCAATATCTACACGAAAGCTCACATAACTGATGCGAACGATCAGGTTGGCCGGATATACATTGGTCAAAAGGAGCTGAAGGTCAGACGAATCGGACACAACGCGATGCTCGAACAAGATGCGGTGCATATTGGTTGCGAGGCCGATCTGGCCGCACACGTTCTGGACGTGCAAGGCAGACAACTTTCAGTAAAGGGGCTGCTAGACACGGGAGCAGTGGTTAGTGTCATGCCAGTCAAAACTTGGACCGACATGGGTTTCGAAAGATCGGATCTCATACCGACAAACATCAGGTTGGCAGCTGCCAATCAGGGAGCGATCTATGTCGCCGGACGAACCCCGATCATCTCACTGCAGCTCGGAGGAAGACATCTTTGGATGAGCTTCCTAGTAGTAGAGAATTTGGATGAATCCGACCAGTTCATCCTAGGAAGGGATTTCGTTCGCAACTTTGACGTCACGATTGATCTCAATGACGGATTGATTAGGATCAAGGATCCTGAAAGAAAGTATGAGAAAAGACCCCTTAATAAGATCTTAATTAATCAGGCCAAGGTGCCGATTTTTCTGGATCGAAAAGTTAGATTAAAACCGAACCAAGCCGTAGTAGCGACGTTTAGGATGAGGAACTTGAATGAACTCAGCAATGACCGACAGGTGTGTCTGGTACCAAATCCAAACAGTAAAAGCTCGGCTATTTTAGGAAGAAGCTTCTCACTCACTCAGAGCGGACTGTGTGTGAGTGTGTTATTGAACACAGAAGCAACAACAGTGACAATACAGAGGGGAAAGAAACTTGGCTACGCTTTGCCTCTGAACACAGACTTTCTGAGTGTGGAGAACTTGAAGAAGTTTGATGTAACTAAATGTCCATTACATGCGAACCAAGACTGTATAATGAAAAGAGTAATTGAATTGAAATCTACTAGGAAATTGTTTTCAATGAAGTCGGAAACAGATGATGGGCTGTCTAGTTGTTCCAACTTTCCTGAGAGGCCGACGGAAGCAGAGTTAGCAGCGAATAGGCCTGTCCTACCTGAGATAGAACATCTGAAGGGTAAAATATCTGACAAGGAACTAGATTCGCTCAGGGCGGTGCTAAATCGGAACGCAGACGTTTTTTCGAAACATAAGGCCGACATAGGTTGTTGCAATTTTGTAGAGCACGAGATTGAGATAGAAGAGGGCTCGGTACCTCATAGGGAAGGGGCGAGAAGAATGACCCCAAACAAGTCAGAAGCGTGTAGGAAGGAAATCGAGATGTTAATGGAGTACGACATGATCGAGCCGTCGAAGTCCCCATGGGCCTGTGGCGTGGTCATGGCGAAAAAGAAAGGGGGGCAACTCAGGTTTTGTTGTGATTTCCGTTATCTGAACGCAGTGACTATAAAATACGCATACCCCATTCCCCGCATCGATGAGAGCCTATCCAAGCTGGGAGACGCTAAGTTCTTCACGACGTTGGATTTGGGCTCAGCATTCTGGCAAGTGCCACTCAGAAAGCAAGATCGAGAGAAAACAGGTTTCGCGTGTGAGCTGGGACTGTTCCAGTGGAAGAGGATGCCATTCGGATTGTGCAACGCGACGGCCACATTCCAGCGACTGATGGCTCAGGCACTCACGAGCGTCACTAAGAAATACGGGAATCTCATCATGTGTTATGTCGATGATGTTGTGATTGCAACACCAACCCTAGAAGACCACATAGAGAGGTTGGAGGAGGTGTTTTCTTGCATGAAGCAGGCGGGTCTGAAATGCAAACCCTCTAAGTGTGAAATCCTCAGGGATTCCATAAAGTATTTGGGCCGCCTGGTTGACAAACATGGAGTGAGACCAGATCCCGAAGCGGTTGAAGCGGTGTTGACCTGGAAGGCACCTAAAACAGATACACAGTTGATGAGTTTTCTGGGATTCGCCAATTATTATCGTGAGTTCATCAAGGGGTATGCTGACAAAATATACCCCATGCAGAGATTGATGAGAAACAAGGGCAAAAAGTTCACCTGGACTGATGAGGCACAAGTCTCATTTGAAAACATCAAACGTGAACTTTGCGAGGCACCGGTCCTCGGCATGCCAACGGAGAAGGGAATGTTCGTGCTGGACAGGGATGCATCAGTGGTTGCGATATCAGGCATACTTCACCAAGAGCAGGAGTGGAACGGGAGAACGGTTCTTCGTCCGATAGCTTATGGAAGTAAAGTCCTGAGTGACACTGAGATGAAGTACGGCGCACCAAAAGCGGAGATGTTTGCTGTGATCACGTTCGTGGAAAAATACAGGGCCTACCTGGGGAGTGCTCCATTCAAGTTACGTGTGGACAATCGTGCCCTTTCCTGGCTGAAAACCTATTCGATGGATCAAAGCTACATTGGTCGTTGGATCGTGCGCTTGGATGGATACCACATGATCATAGAGCACCGTACCCGTGACAAGCACCAGAACGCAGATAGCCTCAGTAAAAAGACAGAATTTTATGAGCGCCTCGAGGAGAAGCAGGCTAACCAATCAGAGATCAAAGACGGGTTTTCCTTTCTGGACAAAGAAACCTACGATAAGCTTCCACTTACTAGGTGGTTAGACAAATCAGGACATCCTATACCTGGACATCCTGACCTTCCAGTGGAGACGGCCGCGGAGATAAAGCTTTTAGCCAGAGGCGAACCCGTTCCGTTGGATCTGCTAGTCCGATCCAACTTGGTACAGCAAGAACTGACCAGGCTGGGTATAAACAGCATCGCTTTATTGAATAAGACGGTGAACGTGGCGCCGGACGTCATGGGAAAACTCCGTGACTTGTTGGATAGGGAAGTGAATAGGCATGATCGTGAATGGATGGAGACCATGCAGAGGTTGACTGTCACCGAGAGAACAGAGAAGAGGCCAGTGTCCATTTGCAGCCGAGGCGTTGAACGGGATTGCAGGTCGATCGTCAACCAGCTGGTGACCTCGATGCCGAAAGAAGTTTTGTTGAGAACTTCGTTCACTGAATATGGAACATCGAATCAAAACCAAGCTACTGAGGAAGTCAGGATCAGGTCGAAATCTAGCTTCACGAGGAGAGTGCACTTCACGGATGCAAAAGAGGAATACGAGCCAAGCCCAGATTGTTCGTCCTTGGACGAGACAATGTCCGGGGAGTCTGACACCTTCGAGCCAGTCAAGGACGTCTCCTCTGATGAGTCAGACACCTTTGAGCCCGTACAGGACGACTTGTCCGGGGAGAGGTTGACTAGACCACCTAGGGGCAGAATTTTGTCCGGGGAGTCGGGTTCAAAGCGACCGATGGACAGAGTTTTGTCCGGGGAGTCAAGAAACATCTCAGACAACTTGGAATATGATGTTGAGGAATCAGTCGTTTCAAGTGGTGACTCGAGACCCCAGTCCTGGGACAACACGTCTGAAAAAACTTCCAATTCCGATGTGTCAGAGATCGCAATCCACTCCTTATTGGTAGACTGGAAGCAGCGTGGGCTGGACCGAGAAACACATCAGGATCCAGACAGGGACAGATACACCTCAGATGAAGAGGGCACTGTGGTAGGTAATGCCGCAGACGAGCTCGAGCTGATAGCAGTTTCAAAACGCCCAACCAGATTGCTGCCACATGGTACGGTCGTCCGTACCAATCTGGAACCATCTGTGCAAGAAGCGACGCCTTTGAAAAAGATATGGTGTGTCAAGTTGATGGACGATGCTCATGCTCCGGAGATAATGAGTGGGCAAATGAACGTGGTGAAGACGTATTTGAAAGCCAGGTACAGGCTGTCGGATCTCCTGAGGGCTCAACGAAATGATAGAATGACGAGCGGTCTGAAAAGATGGATCGAGAATGGAGCACCTGACAAGGGAGACTTGGAAGAAGACAGCTACAAAATCCTGAAGCAATTTTACCTGAAGAGGAAAGACTTGTTGTACCTGAATAAGGACGGAATCGTAGCCTGTAAGCGCAAGGAGGAGGACAAGGTCCTTTATAAATACAATTCAATAGTGTTACCACAGTTGTACCAGACCGAATTGCTCTTTCGCTCACATGATCAGATGGGACATCAAGGCGTGGACAAAGTGTATAACAGGATACAAAAACGATTCGAATGGCCGGGATTGAAGAAGGCTTGTGAGAAATGGATAGCCGCATGCCTGTCTTGTCAACAGGCAAAGGATCCCAGGAAACTAAGGTTCCCCCTACAGTCAATAGAATCGTCAGGTTTCAACGAAGTGGTGCAAATTGATCATCAGAAAATCTGCATGACAGCAACGGGCTATAATCAGGTGCTGGTAATGATCGACCATTTTACGAAGTATGCGGAGGCAGCACCCTGCATGACAGCATCGGCAGAAGAAACATGCGATCATTTGATAAACGTGTGGATAGCAAGGCATGGCTGCCCCATCACGTTCCAATCGGACAATGGCAAAGCATTCGTAGGTGATCTCACAAAAGAGTTAATGAAAAGGTCGCAGGTAGCTCAGGCCAACTCGACCACTTATCACCCGCAAACGAATGGCCTAGTCGAGAGGCAGAATCGCACACTGGTATCCATGTTGAGAGTCTACTGCTCACGCTACATGGATGACTGGGACAAGCACTTGCCGCAAGTGATGGGTGCTTACAACAGCACGGAGCATTCCACCACGGGAATAAGTCCACATATGATGCTGACGGGTCACGAAAAAGCACTCCCATTAACGTTCTTCTACCCTGAATATGAAGGGAAGAGGACAGCACCGCAAACGTACGTGCGGGACGTTATTAGAAGACAGCAGGACCTTAATGACTTATGCAGGAGGAATACGCAACAGGCGCAAATTAGACAAAAAAGGAGGTTTGATAAAAGAACAGCCGATGCAAAAGCCTACTCAGTTGGCGATTACGTCTGGGTGTTCCAGGAAGTGGTTCCACCAAAAGGAACCAAGAAACTATTAAAGAAATGGCGTGGTCCATTTCAGATAACAGAGGTGCATCAAGGAGGTCGTTTTTATCGGCTGAGCACTGGAAGAGCGGCTCATTACGAGAATATCAAACCGCACAATGCCTCGTCAGAGGATTGGTGCATCCCAGCGGACATGCAAGAGGGAGACTATTTAATTGTGGATCCTGCTTGTGAAGTGAATGAGAGGGGTACTCGCGACAAGAACGACGGGAATGAGGTGGTGGACGATTGCGATCTACCACTGGATCTCGAGTTGACTGAGCGAGTAGAGGTGGACGATGAAACTCTACCCTATGCCGAAGAAGACTGGGATTGCCCGGAACAAACCGAAATTGACAAAGGAATACAGCCTGACTTTCCGCTCACTATGGAGACACGCAAAGTAAGAGAGGAAAAAACCAGAAGAAATACAATCCGTATGGCGAGGACTTCGTTGTAGACCGGATAGTAGTGAGTGATGTCATAGACTCGCTGGTGGGGCTGGACGAGGTAGCGATGCTAGAAGAAATCGACCTTGTGAACGATATGGATCAAGATTGGATCGACGATCGATCAGAACCGGAAGTGGAGTTCGAACCAGAAGCGGAACAGACTCATGAGCAAGAACTAACAAACTTGCGCGTGCTCGAATGGCTCCATGATCTGCCGACAGATCCAAAAGAGACGATCCTGACGATTCAGGACGTCGATAGAGACGGCGTCAAATACTTCAGTCATGATAATACCGAGTCCAACTGGGTCGCCCCAGATGGTCCTCTACGTGTTCCACAATCCAACCTCGGTCTCCTAGACTTTGGGCGATCGACGGGGACGTCGATGGATATTTTTGTCCGGGGAGTGGGGGTAGGACTCACCCACACCGAAAATCTCATAATAAAAAAATTGAAATCGGCAAGGGAAACCGGAGAACTAGAGACAGAGGGCGAGAATGCTAAGAAACCACCTTTTGGACGAATCTTTGAATCGTATTTTGATCTCCCGAACCACTATTCGAACAATATCGTTATAACGGACAGCGATTTCATACTCACGGAACGCACGTGCGCCATAGCGATAACTGCGGACGTAAGCTTCAAAACAGCACTAGCGGCCGACTTTAAAAGAGAGTACAAGAATATCGAGTTTTTGTGGAAACAGAGGCCGGGTGTAGGAGGAATGATAGCGTTGCCCCCTGTTGCATCACAGATACCAGGGAAATATTTGTGTTTTTTGGTTACGAAAGCTACTGATAGGCAACACGTGAATCCGGAGAGCTTGGTATTGGCCTTGACTCGACTTAGGGATTTCCTGGTTGAGAGAGGTGTGACCTCTCTCTCGTTGCCAGTTTATGATCCCAATAGAGGGAAGCTACACCCGAGAGAGTTGTACGCTCTTGTGCATGTGATATTTTCAGAGACTGACATAGAGGTTTACTTACATAAAAAATACTATCTGAGCATATGCTAAGAATTGCGCTCGGCGATAAGTGGTTTTTATTAAGTTGCTCGATAAGAATTAGAGTCAAGTTTTAGGTTAGGTTTTAGGTACAGTATTAGGGATTAGGTTTTTATATGATAGTATAGGTGTGTGATGTTTATGTGTTTATGTTATGTTATTGTTATGATATGTTTTATGTTTGTGTCATCAAGGTGACAGCGCTTATTCGTGCTACTCTGACAAAGATAAAGGTGGACGATCCACCTTGGTGCTAAATTTTAAATCAGAATTGTGAAGAGAATTTCAATGGAGAGTTTTAAAGAATTGATCGATGTGGCATCCAAAAATGATGGTTCTAAGTCGCGACCTGTTTTTTAGATCTTTTAGATTGTTTACTGAACACTGAATCAGAGGAGACAGAAAGAAATTACACGACACGACAACAAGAATCAACACGAAAAGAAATGGGTGACACGAACGAACTCATGGAATTCCTCTCAGCGAGTCTAGGAGCGACTCTAGACGAGATCTATCAGCGGCTGATCGATTGTGATTTTACACGAGAAGACCCGGGGTTGGCGATGTTTGTGGTCGCACTCCTCAATGCACTGGGAAGAGAGGGTCGAGGGAATCGCCCTACAGAAGTCGTGTTGATGTTGGCCTTCGGTGAGTCCGGGACCGCCGAGAGAGGCCGAAACCGATTGATGAGATGGAGGCGCGGAGAGATGTCTGGCCACGACCTGGCTCGTGAGCCAGGACTAGGTGAGCAAAGGGACCACCGGCTAGGTGAGATGCCCTTGCCCGTCCAACCTGCGCAGCCACTCATTGGAGCGAAGAGACAACGTGATGGGCCAGGCCCGTCACACTCTGTCGACTCTCCAACAGCTGTTCCTCCCCTAAAGAGAGTGAGAGTGAGCGAGATAGAGATCCAGACGTCGGAGACGATTGAGACACTGGAGAAAAAGGAGAGAGATCAGAGTGAGCTGTGTGCCAAACTTCAGGAGTACAGGGCCATAGCTCGGGAGAGAGACGAATGGAAAAAGAAATTTGAAGATCTGCAGGTGGCCTACAAGGAGGATGAGATAAAGCACCTGAAGGAGCTGTATATGGCGAAGGTGAGCCAAGTGTCACCGGAAATCCTGGCGAGCATGAGGTCCTCGGAGGGATCTAACGACACACGCCCCAGGACAACAGCGCAGGAGCTGTGCGCATCGAGAGGACCTGAGGTTCTGGATTTGCGTGCATCAAGGGGGCCCGAGGCTCCTCAGCAGACACGACCGTCTGCTTCGAGTCAGAGGTTTACGATACCAGGCCCTTCTGACACCTATCTAGCTCCTCAATTTCAGGAATCATTTAACCAAGTGGCCAGAGCCGCGATGGATGAGATCAACAGAGGCACTGAGCGGACACTGGCTAGGATCGTTCCTTCCCAGCGTCGTGATCATTCATCAAATAGCTCGGAGCGAGCAACCCGCACGATAGCGTGTTCTGCGCCTGGTGGAGTCTTTGAGAAGTCTCGCGTGGTAGACATCAGGAAGAATCTGATGGCACGTCATCAGTTCACGCAAGTGCCAGCCGAGCATCCTCGAGCCTGCCTGAATGACATGAGCTGGAACCCCGCCACGAACGACCAAGTAATTCCCCCAGGGAGTCGCCATTTGATCATTGGAGACAGTTTGGTGAGAGATCTGAATGAGATCTTCGTCTATGGTCATACTACCATTCTGTCCTTTGGAGGAGCCTCAGTGGCTCAAGTCATCAAAATGATGGAGTTCCAGAGCGAGGATCATTTGGATACATTAATAATAATGCTGGGGACCAATGACGTCTCGAGAGCCCCCGTGACTCCGGAGAACAAGTGGGAACCTCTATTGGTGTGTCTCTTGAACGAATTGAAAGAAAAGTACAGACCCAAACTCGTGATCCTGTGCACGATACCACCAAATCCTTTGGTGGGCACCATAGCTGCAGATTTCATGAATGGCAACGTGACGCGGTGGAATGAAATGACCCGCAGTCTGGTGAGAAACAACCCTGGCGAGTTGCGACTCCTGGATCTCGAAAATATGCTGCGCATGACTGACCACATCGCGCTCACTAAAGATGGAGTGCACTTCAATACCCAACGAGGGAGGCATTGGATTAATGATGTGTTTCAGACGCAATTGAGGGAAGCGGAGCAAGAGTCGAGGGCGACCGGTTCTTTGGCTCGGACCAATTCGACCGGAGGGAGTAGAATAAGGGCAACCGTGCCCGAATCCCTCGCCAACCGTCTAGGGCCCTTGGCAACGGAGACGGTTGGAGCCGCAACCGTCGCTCCGAGCTCGAACGTGAGAGACAGGCTGGGGACTGCTCCTCCTCCCAGGCCGCAATCGATTGAAAGCCGACTCGGCAGATCGGTGGAACAGAACAACAGGAATAACTCCCAGACCGCGTCTAGGAGGAACGATTCGCCTGCCACGACAAATCCTGCTTCGACAGCAGGACCGTCTACAAGTACCGTGCCAGCGGAGGGGATCGAATCAGGCAGCAGGCTGCTTTGGAATAGATCAGATCCTAGTCATTGGGGTCAGTATAAGACGGACATGTCGGCGAAGTTGAATATGAATACCTTGACGTGTCGGGAGGATGCGATGAGAATGACTGGCGGTGAAAGTCCCACAGTGTCGCGATTTTATCGGATACCGGGTGTGGATTGGCTGCTAGCAGAGCAGGAGAAATTCAGCTCCTCGACCTCACTCCGACATGTAGACCTGGATGGATTACCTCATGACAATACCTTTGGACCTTTAAACACCCGGTCGCTCACCGACGTTCGAGATAGGACCCGGGAAAGGACACCACCTGTGCGCAAGGGCAAGTTCCAGACGGAGAACAAGCCCAATAACAAACATCACAAGATGTACAGACAATTCGCTAAACCACCCGGTCAGACGCCGGGCGAGTTTTCGAGGGATTACCCCCGAACTACAACAGTGGTTGGAGACGATAAGAGATACGGGAACCTGAAGGCCCCAATAGGCGATAGCCTTTTTGCAGCTTATGACCCCTTGGACATGAAGGCTGCCAAATATCTGGTTGTGGCCGGCTCCGATTATCTCTACACGCCCCGTTCTCTATTCTGGCCCGATGTGATTTTCTTAACGGCGCCTAAACTGGACTGGGGACAGGCGATAGGCATGATGATAAGTGTACGGAGAGTGGTCAGCATGGAGCCGCAGGTAATAGTGGTTGCAGGCTCAAATGATCATCTACAAAGCAGGGGCTTATTGTCACGTCTGACGGATGGATCGATCCCGAGTAACGAAGTTATAGGGGAGGCGATAATGACACTGCTCTCGGCGATGGCCGAGGTAGAGGCAGCAGCAAGACAACGTTTCACCATGAATGTGGTGAAGGTGATCTTCGTATTGTCACCAGGCTACGCTGCGTTGCCTGAACCCCTTCAATTTGTGTACACAATGGTCACGACGACAGCAGAGGGGATATTTAACGTGATAATTCCTGCCCCAAACAGAGTGGTGGACCCGGACAATTACTATCCGTCCCGATCTGAGCTTCCCGCCGTTTGGGCTGACATCTCGAATGCCATACAGGGGCTCAGAGATTGTAGCACAACTCGGTTGATGCTAGATGAAGTTCTGGGGTTGGAGCTGTCCAACTTCGCAAGATTACTGAAGCTAAGACCAGGGGTAGGTGACGATCATCTGTTAGTACAACAGGTGGCTGATGATCTCTGGTTCAGACAGATGGATCATGCAGAGAATGAGCAGGGAAGGATGATCAGAAAGAATATGACGTCAGCAGAGGAGGACCTCATGGCAATAGCTTTGCGTACGAAGCCACACAACAACATATGGTTGTATCTGTCACCGAGGCTGTGCACCTTGGGTGAGGACGCGTTTGAGCATGCGCCGGCAATAATTAAAGAGATACACGCGTATCTGAAGAATCTACTTAATGCCCGGGAGTTGGCTGGAGGCAAGATGTTGAAACTGATGCAAGACGTAAACACGATGTCGTTGGACAAGTTCCAAGCTGACGTGCTGGCCACGAAGGCACAGTATGAACGATCAGATGCTATCTTGGGTGGAATGGGAGTGGGATGGACGCCATCTTTCCTATCGACGTGCTATCCGAAGGCATCTAGGAACCTGATCGCGAGCTTCGTCAAAGACATCAGGAAGTTGTCGATTGGCCTGGTGCTAGCCTTATACGTGACATTTGGTCATGAAAACTTTGTGAAAGGACCGGCAAACCTCTTTACCCAAGCATTGGCCGATTTGAGATTGGATGGACTCCTGACTCTGATTGCCATGACCTACGGTCGACTGGGAGACTTGCTTGTGCTATTGCGTTACCCTGAACAACTACAGGGACCCAGTCGTGAGTTCAATGCACAGTTGGAAACTGCCTCGCTCAAGAAGATGAAAGACTGGAGGATTCTCCTACTTCAATACCTCTTGCAACAAAACAGAAGCGTCACAGGAGAGGACAAAGTGGCGACGAACGCAAGCGAATGTAAGCAGTATTGTGGCATGCCCTTACTAACAGACTTAGCTGTCATGATGCGGATTGATCCGTTGGCTCTTGTCCACGGACTGAGGGAATTCGTCACAGTGGTGTATGGACCGGTGATGTCCTTTGCGTTCCCGGATGTGCAAGTTAAAGCGTACAGGAGTTCAGTGTTGTACGTCAACCTGGTCTCAGTAGTGGATTGTTCCGTGCTGAATTGGGTAGAGCAGAGTGAACTGAGAAAGCTGGCTAGCGATGATAGGCTATTCGGAAGAAGAGCAGAGCCAGGTTGGGTGTTGATGGACTTCAACAACCACTTCAAATGCCGAATGGGCCGTGAGGATCTTTCCCACATCCAGTTTAACCCAAAACTCTGGAATTTGAGACCAGTGGTGAAAGATACAGGAGAGGCTGTGGTAGTACCTCAATTGCCGGGAGCCTATGCCCATGCGAAAGAGAATCAACAAACATGGCTTCCTGGGTCCAGGCCGCTGCCGGACCAATGCCATCGATATCCACCGATAAGGAGGATGTTGTTGGGAGTCACACCTCCCATCACTGCCCCTCGTATTGGAGCAGCTCGTGACGCAGAGAAGAGAATGCTGAAGTGGAGTGGAGGGATGGAGCCGCGCTTCATCAGCTGGAACGCTGCTGCCGCGCATACGTTCGACTTCTCATTTCCCGATGCCTGGAGCAGGAAAAAGATCAAAGCACTACCCTCCAGGAGACCAGAGGTCTCGGCTGAAACGTGGAACGAAGTATATTCTTCCGCGGATGACTTATCAAGACTGAAATGGTCAGGAGAAGCGAAAGTGGTGATGCTGGAGGTGGCAAGGGAGAGCAGAGGAGGCTCATATATAACGATAGAGGACCTGGCCCCACATGGCGAGGAGTTGGTAGAGTTCCTGGTCGATGATGAATTATTTTATCATGCAGGAGACATGGCCGTACCGAATTGATGGATCAGGACGATAACGATGACGGGACCGGAAGTAACACGGAGAAACCGGGAGAGACCGATCTAGGAGCGTTGGAAAGGGACTTGCTAGAATACCGGTTCAGTGAAGACGACGAGGGGGAAGTCGATGGGAGTTTATTGCTAATGGCACCATCGTCCTTCATGTCTCCTACAAAGGAGGCGTCGGCCGATCTATCTCCGATAGACCCGATAAGCCAGGCTAGAGAGTGCCGAAGCAGGGATCCGCAGAAACTGCTTTATGAATCACCAAGGAGGAGGAAAATCGAAGAGTCAATGAAGATATCGTTCCTCAGCACATTACCAGAAGAAGAATGGGAAAGATATCAAATGGAGTTGGAAGGCAAGACAGGAGCAATCTGGAGCCGAGTAAGCTTCATGGAGAAATCTTGGGACGTGATAAGGCGATATGGGACGCAGTCCATAATGAAGGTGGGATTGAACCAACCCATCATGCGTGAGGTCCTGGAAAAAATAGTGAGCTCCATGGAGTCGGATGTTCTGACCGAGTCAGTAACAGAAGACAGTGCCGATGATCAGCATGTTGCAAAGAAATTACCTGTCAGACGAGCCAGGAAAGGGCTGAAGCGACTAAAAGGGAAAACAGGAAGTCGAGCCATGAACCCGAGAGTGGTGAAGTCGAGAGCCAGCGCAGTGGTGACCTCTTTAACGAGCGCAGGTCGTTCAGGCGAGAGCGGGCAAGGAGATAGCGCAACGCTGACAGGGGGAGAAAAAGAGAATCTGATACCCCCTATGCTCTTGGCAGGTCTGACCGTAACCGCCACTAGATCGAAGAAGACGGCGCGAACCCTGGCAGACACTAAGTTAGAAATGGAAGTCATCAGTCAATGTGGATCTGGAGGACTTGAAGATTATAGGCCCTCGCGGATCAACATGGCCAAATTGAAACTGGAAGGACAACTCGACGTGGTCGAGTACAGTCGAATAACTGTGCCGGAATCGGTCCACATGGGAGATCCGGCAGGGGGTTATGTGGAGATGTTGAAAGCGAGGAACTCCGCGAGAGGGCACCTGATGGCTTGGAGTGAAAAGCGGGCCATGCAAGAATATCTGAAAGGGCTTACGGAGAACTCTAACTTCAATCGAAGAGAGTATGGCACAGTGATGTCATCAGAAGCGAATGAAATTGGATTGGAAAAACTGCTAGAGATTTCTTGGAGGGCGGCCCTCCAGAAATACTTCGATGAGACGATGAATGCACCTGCTACTGTGGCAGCATACCTGGCTCATCCTTGCGTGAGAACTGATCTGCAAGTACGACTGGCTTGGTGCTTGATGGGCATCAAAAAGGCGGAGTATGAAGCCAGTAATGACTCGAAATCACGAGAACAGGAGCTAGAATTAATGGAAGCTCTACGAGCATTGATTTCGAAAGACGATTCAGCGATAGCATGGGCTAAGCGTAAGGATGCCCTTTGCTTTGTCAGGTTCGTGGTGGATCGCATCCCCACTCCTGTGTTGGGAGAATGTATAAAGATCATTCGGCAAAAGGGAGTTGATTGCGAAAGGAACTTCCTTAGGGCACTCCTAGAGCTATATCAGGACATGCCATTGACCGTGCCAAGCAAGGAGTCGAATGACATGGAAAGCTATCGCAAGTTGGAAGAGGTGAGAAGATACTCCAACAAAGAATTGAGAGTGAGCAGAGACTTGATTGAAGCGGCCAGAGGACAAAAGGAGTTTGCAACACTAGGGAAACTGAAGTCGTTCCAATACGTGTCTGGCATACCGGGGATGGCGTATAATCCCTTCGTGAACGAAGAAGCCAGGGAAGCATACTTCGACTACGAGCAAGTCACAGTGCTCAACTTCTGGGTTGAACGGATTAAGGAAATTGGAATGTTGATGGTGGAACAACCCAAGCTTGGAATTATTTTGGAAGAACGAGTAGTCGAGCCCTCGATTCCCGAGCTAAAAGGGCAAGTGAGTTTTGATTGTGGTTCTTGGGACGGTCCCTTGAAAACTAGTCTAGTAGTGATGTGGGAACTCATGAAGCCTTCCTGGTGTCCCCATCCTAACGCAGGCTTAATCTGGGACATGACCGCGGATGTCATGTTAGAACGGGATGATGATGCGAGTTTACATGATCTGGCCATGATACATCACCTGCTGGCCATGAGATTGACGAAGAAGAAGAGCAACCCGTCCACGGAGCTGTCCGAGGAAGGTACATCGAGTAATTGGTTGAAGCAAGGCACATGCTTGGCTCAACACAGTGGGATGGAAGGACATGTTTGTAACATCGGACACTGCCTGATTACGCTAAGCGAGCAGCATCGACAACTGGCACGATTGTACGGAAGATTGAGCATGTCAGATAAGAGTGCCATGGAGTTGGTCGCAGACTGCCATGGGGTGACGGACGTAAACCTGATCACAGCCTTGGGATTTTGCAGCATGACGAGTTCGATAGAATCGCTCGAGCGCTTGGAGCGTGCCCATGAGCTAGTGACGTACCTCAGCGTGGAAATATTCCCTGGAGCATTACAGACAGAGCAAAAGATTGGAGGCTGGCGAGAAGCCCTAGAGAATGAAATGAATCTGAAGGATAGTGAAGCCTATCACAGACCTACTGGTTCAAAATATATGGTGGGTTCAAGCTCAGCGCCGTATTGTAATAGCAAGTATCCTACGCACATGGTGGTGATGGATGCGAGGACGCAACAAGTGTTGGTTGACCAACTTTTCTCTGTGCCAAAGTGCGTGAGGTTGGCCAGAATGTCAGAGAGGTCATATGACTTGTTGGCAATGATCTTTCGGGCAGTCCCGAAGAGATCCGAAGGCGAGTTGCAAGACGTTGTGGGTGAAGAGTTCATGAGACTGAACGAAGGCAACGTGAGTGAGTTCCAGAAACAGAAAGCGAGTGGAGCGTTACCTACTGAATTCCCCACCATAGAAGAGAAAGACGACCTACATAGAATTCTGATGGAAGTGGAACCGTTACTGGGAGCCTCAGGGTATCGGACCCGAAGGAACATAGTGAGAACCCATGGGGAGTATCCTTGCCACTGCTTAGCGCAGACGTTGTGGTATCCCAAACGCGGGAATCTCATCCTAGTATGGGACGTGGAGGAGTTGTACTCCACGGGGTTGCCCGATCAGAATCAACCAGTGTCAATCGTGGTGGTTAGCGCCATGCTAGCAGTGAGATGGTTGGAGGCTAATGCAGACAAAAGTGAGCAGGAGACGGCCGTGTCGACTCCTGAACAGCTGAGCAACGTGAAAATGAGTAGTGAATTGGATCTTTTCAGAACCACCTGCAAGGTTCTGAGAATACCTAAAGCCATCGAAAGAATATGGTCAAGGCAAAGATTGATGCCTTGGTTCCGTGCAGTGATGACATCTTGGATGTATGAACGTGCGAAGCGTCACATGTCAAGGAACACGGAAGCCTATCAATCTTTCCAGCTAGACATAGGACCAGGAGCCATATAAGAGAGCTTTCCTGACGCATAGAAACGCGGTCACCACGGCGGTGAAGCGAGTAGCTGGAGCGCCTTGTGTTACTGAAGATGAGAAGAAAGAGGTCTTAAGAGCTGACCTAGAACGAAACGTGAGCCTATGTCTTCACAACAGCTTTTGCAGGAACCGGGAGCAGAAGGTGAATGTGGACTTGCTACCTTGTTGCAAACCGAGGCTGTTGGAACAAGAGGGTTGGGGCACGGCCCGCAACTCTCTGGACATGTTAGAGAAAGTTCTGGAAGACAGTGACGCTGAACATCAGGATGGAGAAATGATGGAATGAAGATGACCGAAGAAGAGAAGAGAAGGAGAAAAAAACTTGATTGTCTTTGTGTGTAAAAACTTGAACAAATCAACCAAGTTTTGATTATTGAACTTGTTAAACTTTTTGTTTTGATTTAGTTTGGTCAGACCAAACTTTGAAAATTGTTGCAATTGTTAAAATTGTTGAAATTGTTGATTTTAGTTACTACTATCTATGTATGTATATAAGGAACATAGGTGAGTATATTTACCTATTTATTCACGACTGAAATTTTTAACCTGTGTAAGACACAAATTCACTGTGTGGCGACATGGTAAGTTTGAGTAAACTCGCTCGAGAAGGGTGGGTAACTCAATAACTTTCCTAGCCACAGAGTTTCTTAGTTTTAATATTGAAAGGACCGCATAGATGACTGATTATACTTGGTGAGTGAAGTTAAGTTAATTTTAACGGGTGCGTGGCCGTGCCACGTCCCACTTTTTAATCACAAAGAGCGAAAAGAAGTTTTATAACAAGACGACGTAAGTAGTCAGAAAAGAAATTTTATCTAGGACACTCCTCATGGTGCAAATTTTGTGAAAATGTTGAAAGGCAGTGAGATGTAGTACGATGCCATTTGTGAACACGTAGTGAGTTGAAGTGGAGTAGATAAATTTCATTTTCTTATGCGATTTGTAAGATTGGTTACAGAAAACTGGATACCTAATTGACGATAACCCGGTGTTGTGCGATCAATAGGGACATTGATGGAGACTTGTCCGGGGAGTATGTGCCATTCTGCCGGATGACACAGCACAACCTTCCCGCGACAGAAAAAAGAGTGACTAAAGGCCTTATGAACAGAAAAGTGTTGCGACGGAGGGTCAGAATGTTCTAGAATTTTTATTTTTAAAATTTCGATCGGAAGAAGAACATTTCTGAGAAATAGAAAAAAGACGGCCATTTTGAATAGAAAAGACGAAAATCAGAACAACGATAGAAATTGTGAAGAACAGTCGTGCAAGAAAATTACGAAGCCTCTTATCGTGGCAATAACACACGATAAGAACCTTAGCGACAGATATTTGTGGAGACGGAGGCTTCAGTGGGGGGAAGAGAAATACCACGGAACCCTCCCGGGACACGAAATATAGGAGATAAGAGTGTTATCTCAAGAAAATCACGGGAGCGGAGGCTTGGTCCCCCAGAGACTGTTATATGGAAGGGACTGTGAAAACTGACTATAACAGCTGCTGTAATGTCCTAGATCTTAATTAACACCGTTATTATTTAATATTTCAGAGCATGAGTAGATAGAAAAAGGAAAGGGTCAATCCATCTCCAATGGATTTAATATAAAACTGTCACACAAAAACATATAAAAATAGGTTGTTCGAGCCGTGTTTTTAATGACAATCACGTAGTCTGAGGATCCGAGACTCAGCTATGTGGTTGTGTTCGCATGTAAACGAAAGCTGATCAAAAGTCGTTTGACTGATGGCCTAAAAATGGTAACTTTTTACTTTGCCCTAGACAGACCAGAAAATCAACTGGCAAGGTCGAGACGGTGAAAAACGAGTAGAATTAAGGTAACTGACGCCTGCCAGTCGTTAATAGGTACTTTTTCTACGCTCCGTCGCTGTGTGATATTTGGGCGAATGTTACAGACAGTATTGATTTCCCTTTTTCTAAAATTCCAAAGGAGGACTTACCAGAAGCTAAGTGTTTCCAAATAGTATTTGGTTTTCTGTTATAGTGAATCTCGAAGGGTGAACATTTAATTTTTGATTGATAGGTAGAGCGTAAATTCCAGATGATTTTTGAAACGGCATTTTGCAGTGTACATTTATGATGTTCTTTTGAAATAGCCAGTAGTTTGACTTTCACAGTGTGTACTAATTTTTCGACTAATCCGTTGGAACGATGGTCGCCTACTGTACAAAAGATTATTTTGATGTTGTTGGAATCGCAGAATAATTTAAAGTCTTGACTTGTAAAGCAAGTAGCATGATCTACCCTTATAGAATAAGGTATTCCGTGTAAGAATATGTAGTCTTGTAAAAATTCTATAACTGTTTTTGAAGAAGTAGACGATGTAATTTTTGCTGACGGAAATTTAGAAAATCTGTCAATGCAAAGTAAAATATATTTATTTGACCCCCAATAAGAATCCAAAGGACCAGCGAAATCTAAATTAAGTTCATCGTTTGGTTCCGATAATGGAGGAAGTTCACTAATTTGTGAATTAGGGATAACAGTTTTCAGATTCTTACCCGCTGATGTACACTCTGAGCAATTTATTCCGTGAAAGTAAATTTGTCTGTTAATATGGGGCCACCAGATGTATTGAGCCCAATATTTCATTCCGAATTGACCTGGATGTGTTTCGTGAAGGGTCTTCATCATCGCGTTTCGTAAAGTAAATGGAATAACGAGTTTGCCGTCCATGTAAAGTAATCCGTCGGATTCGTGTAGGTCACGGGTGAAATGTTTGAAATACGGAGAATCTGCATTAATCTTCTCCACCTTATTTTGAAGTGCTTTAACAATTGGACTTAACATGGGATCGTCTTCTGTCAAGAGAGCTACTAACTTGGCGTTAAATAAAATATTTAAATCCAAGGGTCGACCCGGCAACTTCAAATTTTCACGGTATTTTTTAACGAGATTAGCATGATCTGGTAAGAGCTGGAAGTCTGAATCTACAGAAATACCGGAAGTGGTAGGATTAATTACAATATTCTTATCATTCATATTAACAGTATCTACAATTTTTTTATCTACAGGTGAATTAATAAAACTACGATTAAAGATTAAAAAATAAAGAAATGCGGAGTTAGAAATGGAAATAATTAATGTATTTGTATTAGAATAATCCGTTGGAATGCAATTTGAGGTACAAAATTCTGTTCTTTTGTGATTAAATGAACAAATTGAAAAAGACGAGGTAATAAGTTTTAATACTGCTGCTATTAGGTAATTATGTAATAAAGCGTAATCGGAATTTTCCAGATTAGAACCAATGGGTGAGCAGGTAGTTCTTATTTTCTCCGACGGATTTAATGATTTATTAATCTTGTTAATATTTGCTACTACGAATTCCTCGTCGTAATGTGATATTGGAAAAGCTTTTCCGGATGGAATTCTAGAAATAAGGTCAGTGAAGCCCATGTCTTTTCCTGCAATATGTTTGATTGAGAAATTAAAAGGTAATAATCTGTCTACCCATCTTGTTAATCTACTGTGATAAGTTTTGTTTCCGTGGTTTGGTGATAGGGCGGATAATAAAGCTTTGTGATCAGTAATTACTTCGAAATCTGATCCGTAAAGGTAGTTCTTATAATGTTCGACAGCCCATACAACCCCTAGTAGTTCGAGCTCGTTCGTAGAATATTTAGACTCGTGTGGGTTTGAAAAGCGTGAAGCAAATGAGATTGTTTTCCAATCGTTCCCGTGGAGTTGTTCGAGCGAAGCTCCGAGTCCATTATGTGACGCGTCAGTTTTTACTCTAGTTTTGCGTTTTACGTCGAAATGGGTATTCTCTGTTAGGTTTACGATTTCTTCTTTAATTTTTTCGAAAGCTTTTGTATGGTCGTCATTCCATTGGAATATTGATTTCTTATTTAGGGGCGGTCGGAGTGGGCTTCCTAAGGATGCTAGATTTGGGACGAATTTAATGTATTGGTTTATAGAACCAAAAAATGATCGTAGTTCTTTCCAATTTTTCGGAATAGGTAAATCTTTTATGGCTTTCGATTTGCCGAATAACGGGGTAATTCCTGATTTAGAGATTTTGAATCCCAACCATTCTATTTCTTTTTGAAAGAACTTACATTTTGACCATTTTACAGCGAAGTTATATTCGTCAAGGGTAGATAAAATTTTCAACACAATATTCTTGTGGTCTAAGAATGTTCCTTTGGAAGAGATTAAAATGTCGTCTAAGTAACAGTTAGTAAATGGGATTGAACCTAACGTAGAGTCCATTACTCTTTGAAATTCGTTAGGCATATCCCCTAGGCCTTAAAAACCAGTTAAGAATTGGTAGGTACCCGTAATATCACCGCCCACGATACTGAAGTTACATTGGTTGCTAGTAAATTTATCTAGTGCTAATTGGCTGTACGCGTTTTTTAAGTCTAAGTTAGTAAACCACACTTCTCCAACGGAATCATTAGTAATTTGTGCCGCGACATTGTCTACCAATTCGTGAATGTTTGCCATTTGATATTTGTTCTTGTAAATCTGTTTGTTTATGAACTTGGAATCTAAGGCTAACTTGATGGATTTGTCTTTTTACAAGTGATGACTATTGGGCTAATAAATCTGTCTTCGTCGCAATTTTCTAATTTTTTAATATTTCCCTCTGCTTTTAGTCTAATGAGTTCTGTCTTTACACCGTCCAGTAAGTGAAGGGGGACTCGTCTTCCCTTTAGTTGGATTGGTTTTAAGGGTTCGTGAACATGGGTGATTTTCATCTGATTTTTAATTTTTCCGATCCGAAGGAATAAATTTTTGAATGATTTTGATATATTTAGAGTTTCCCTATCTTGGTTTGTTTGAGAGATGGAATTTATTGACTTACACTGCTTGTTAGTCTGGAAATATGGGAAGTGTTTCTGAGAGACTTCTATCCCCACTTTTGGAAGGTTGTCGTTTCCTAAGATATATCTCTCATGTCCTTCGGTTAGGAAGAATTGACAGTCGTTGTCTGACCAACCATTTGAAAATATCGGGAGCTTCACCTTTCCAGTGATGTTTATGGCATTATCTGTGAACCCACAGTAGAGGTCTCTAGTTGTCTTATCCACCGGATAAATTTTCAAGTAAGGGTCGCGTAACTTTAATTCGTGTAGTACGTTTTTCTTAAGGAAGCTCACCGGGCTAGCTGAATCCACTTGAATGTTTAATATTACTTGGTTTTCTTTTCCGAGTCCAATGTTCAGTAATTTCCTCAATTCTTTTCCATCATTATCAAAAATCGTAGTTACATTTAGTACAGAATAATCGTCGTTTTCACTCTGTCCAGTTTCCGACCATGCGTTTATGACGCCACAACATTCTGTATCCGTTTGGTCAGTATATACATCCGGAATATCCGACGGATTAAAATCTGTATTATCTACAGTTTGAGTATTTACAATGTTTACATTTTTACGGCGAGATCTGCAAAGTCTGGTGAAATGCCCTTTGAATTTACAAGTAGTACAAGTCGTGTCCTTTGCTGGGCAAACTGCTAAGTGTCTTTTTGAGAATGATCCGCCACACTTCATACAGTTGTTACTTCTTTCGATGTTAAGGGTTGGTTCTCTTTTGACATTAAAATGGTTGTTTGGTTTATGTACGGATGATCCGTTGGATTTAAAATTGTTAGTTAACTTCAAGTGATTTAAAATTCCTTTTTCATCTATGAGTGCTACATTTAGTGCTTCGCGTGGAGGGAGGGTTTCTTATAACAATTTCCTTTGGATGTCGTAATTTTTCATATTATTTATGAAAATAACTCTTATCCACTCTTCTTCTCCTGCGGTTATGTCGCACTTTTTTGCCATTTCAGCTAAGGCACCCCAAAATTGTTCGAGGGATTCTCTGTCGCGTTGTTTTCTATTTAACAGTTTATGTCGTTCAAATGTGACATTTGTCTTTCTTACGAAAGCGATCGCTAGGAACTCCTAGAATTCTTTGAAAGAAATTTGTAAAACTTTCACCTTGGTAAATTTTTGTCCGAAGATCCTTTTTCCTTCGTTTCCCAGTGCTAGATATAAAACCGAACGTAATTTTTTGTCGGCTTCTTCTATTCGCATTCCGTTAAATTTCTTGGTTTCAGTTTTTATCGATGCTGCTTCTTCTTCGTCGTATCGTCCTTGTTCTTGAGTATTTCTCTCCATTCTCGAGCGTCTTTGAGCATCTGTTTCACCGTCCGTTGAGTTTTCCAAATTTGGAGGTAATGGGTGTTGTCTCTCCAACGGATTGAGTAGATTTTCTATGTCTATGTTTTCTTTAGCAATTATAGCTAATTGAAACAGATCACTCCAGTCTTCCCATGGAATGGGGGGTCTACCGTATGGTTTTGCCAAAAAGGAGGTATTCCTCTCACGTTAGATTCGTTAGTTGACTGCGCCATGATAAAATGTTACTTTGTTGTAGCTAATTCTAAATTAAAACTATTAAAAAGAATAAGGAATTAAGATGAATTAGTCGGTAAGTTAAAACATTAAAACAATGAGAGATCATTCTCTCCGCCGGAGAGAATGGCCAATGAAGGTCATATCAGAGTGACCAGTTAATTAAACTAATATGTTTTGCAGTAATTGCAAAACATGATGTAAATCACAACAATACTAGTCGAATTGCTGAAATGTCAGTCAACTGAAATGTCAGTGCTGAAATTAGCCAAAATGACCTTCAACATTCTTCGTCAATCGAAAAATTTCAATATATTTTTTTCATCAGAAATATGATGCATCCAGGCATTTTTCGAAAAAAGATTCAAATTCATTTTCCACCAATCTCTCAGACCAAAAAATGTAGTTTTGATCGAATTTTTGGTGAAAAAAAAACACAAGAAAATTGTTAAACTTTTGGTTCCTTACAAATTTGGAAAATTAGCCCAAAGTTCAAGTTGCCCTGAAAGGTTAGGTTGTCCTATTCCGCTTTAAGCCTCAAGCAAAAGTAGTCCTTTAACTTTCATTGGATTTTTATCTTTAGTCCCTGTTATGTTTAGAAATTATCAATTTTAATCAATTACTTTCAATAAAAATTCAAAGACTTTTTGTAAAAAACAAGGTAATTCATTTTCAATCAATTGTAACAGATGCTAATCAATTGTATTGATGCTTTTAAAGTATTCTTTTTTTCTTTTAATAATCAACTAGAGCAAAAAGTCACGTTTTTACTTCCAGAAAAACTTGTCTAAAACCGAGCGGACTCTGCAGACTTTTTTCAAATATGTTAAATATCAGTAGATTAACTAACTTGTTCAATGATCGATCCTTGTTGCGATCGTTTAGTTTCCCAATCTCACAAATTTGACCTCGGGATGTTTCTCCAAAGAATTGAAAATCAGCAAAGGAACCAGCATCATGCCAACTGTCATCTGTTCGTTGAAATACTGTTTGAACCTCTGAAAATTTTTTGTCAATTTTAAGATTGATATCAGTTTCATTCAAAGTATTTACTCATACGTTCTTAAATTGTTTTTCCAGTTGAATGATAATTTTTCTGCGGTCTATGAGCTTTTCGCGAAATTTTTCCATTTCTGTTTTTGTTCAGACTTTCGTAACGAAAATAACGGTATGTTTGTGCCCGGTGTTTTTTTCTTCAGACAGCTTTTTTAAATAGCCATTTTTGAGGCATTTTTTTAAAATCATTCAAAAAGTTTTGTTCACCTGAGCTTAAATTTAAAAAGATATTTCACCTGTGATAATTTTTGGTAAAGTTATGAGGGTTTATAGACACTCATTTTGGCCAATTTGGGACAATTAACTCGCGATATTTTTCGCGCTATTAACGCGTTAGTGGAGATAATCCGTTTGAGAAATTGTTTCAAATTGATTTAAGAAACCTTATTCGCCATAATTGATTTGTTATTAGGAGGAAAATCTATCACTTTGTGCTTTTTATGGCATGTGGAGGGATGATTCTCTCAAAAAATCTCAAACTTAAAGAAAATTGATTTGATTTTTTTTAAATTTAATTTTTTCATGTTTTTAGTGCTCCGTAGATTTTATCAGGCAGACGGATTAATCAGCGATTCGCCCTGATACGAGCAGTCTTGTTCAAAATCCTGGTTCATAGTTCTCAATCAAAATTGTTTTGCATTTTTACTGCTTCGCTCGTTTTTTTTTGAAAATCAAACCGAGTTAACATCCAATAAAAAAATTTAGTGTGCAATTCAAGCATTACAATCTCATCCACGAAACATTTAATCATTCAAGTTTTTACCATGGTTAAAAAAACAGTTCACAATACTCTTTTCATTTGTGCAATTTTTTCACTACTGACAATTTTCAATTTGAGGTAAGCAATATAAAGGCTAAATTACGTTTTCAAATTATCGAAATACTTCAAATAAGTTTTACTTAGGATTAAAAAATGGCAATTTAAGTTTTGCATTCAATGTAAAAATTTCCAAAAGTTTATGGTTGAATGTTAAAAATAAGGTTCGCAAGCTTATCACACCGCGTTTTTAGCCCCCTTTTTCTTAACGCCCTCTCATATAAAACCCAGAATTAGATAACAACACAGCTTTTTAACCCCATATATTACCAATTGTTGGAATCAAAGTGAAACTTACTTGAAAAGATTTTGGAACCATAGGGTCGGTAAAAAACAAGCTTTAATTGCAAAAATTTTTGCGAAGCAAAACGAAATAAAATGCAAGCTTCTAAATGCTACTTAGATTTGAACATTCATTAATGACCTTGCCGATTTCTAGACTTTGATATGAAATTCATCTAGACTTTGATATGAAATTGAAAACAATCCGATTGAAATCAAATTATTAACCAAAAATGATAAGAATTCTACAATATTGAACTTGATCTCGAAAATGATCTTACTAATAATAGGTTAATTGGCCGAATACAAATAAATTATGGAATGAAAACTGGCAGTGAACAAAACTTCGATCAATCTTATTCAAGTTTTCAAATGACATTCATTTTAAAGTAAAACTTGACAAAGTTTTCGAACCAAATAAAATTTGTCAATTTTTTTTTGTTCTGTCGGCATACCACGCAATGTCTAAAGGGTTTAGACACGCAATCTAGCGTCCCATTAAAGGAGCGGTTGTTCCGGAATTTAAGTGCTTAGAGACAGCAATTTTTAAGTGCGAGTCACATCAATGCCTTTTTTACGTCTCCGTAAGGCTGCAATGAGACGTCTTATCTAAAAAAAAAAATTTTAATTTTAAAATATTTACATAGAACAAATGAACAAATGCTTAGCTTAAACTCCCCATAGCGCAAAACAGAACGGCAAATCAGTTTTCTTTCCGTAAACCTGCATAATGATTTGCACTATTTTGTTTAGGACTCGGTACTTTTTCTTTTTTCTGAGTTGGTGCCCACTCGAGGCGGTAAAAAAAACTACGTTTTTAAAGAGAGGCGTCTTTCTTGAAAGCGTATGGTTACTTTCCAAATGCTAGGTTGTAAAAAATACTGTAGGCCATAATGCCAGCACTCCACAGCGTTTGTTGTTCTTTCCAAACCAGATATTGCCGCATCTCTTTGATTCCATAGTGAAGGGGGGAATAGGACTTCTCGGTTCGGGACTCCACTTTTTATGTATTCAGATCCAAAATACAGGCAGGACTCGTCAACTTTTGCAATTTTTCCCGACTCTTTTCTGGTGCAATCGCATACTCCTTGAATTTCCTCTACTATTTGATTGCACGAGTTTCCTATTTCTTCTTCTTTTTCGAAAGCCTGTGAGGGTGCGTTTCACTTTCCTTTTTTATTCCGAGCTCCGCAATTCTTCTCATATAGTTTTGAGAAAGATGAAAAAAATATCCAGACAGCTTGGACTACGGGAAGTTTTTTGAACCAATGAAGAGCGGCCTGCTCGATATCAAGCAAATTTTTTTTCAGGTTTACTGTCCGGGGTTAAGTTTTTTAGGGCTTTTAAGAAACAAGGGTATGTTTTTTCCGTTTTATTTGGTAGGAACGCATATTTGCAAGTGGGGGCTATTCCTGAAAGGCTAACATGTATAGAGTAGAGTTGATAAACGTTTTAGCCTTTCTGGGTCGCCCAGTAAAATCATCTTTCCGTGATCATACTGTTCACTGTCAAATCTTACTGAGCTAGTAAACAGCTTGGGTATTTCGAAGCTTCTTGTTAATGGGAGACTGGTTGGACCTATTCTCAGTTGTGCAGTTCGAACTACATTTTCCTTAGTTGGTAGGGCTAATTGGTTGGCAAGATCGTCTGCTATGGGCTGAATTACTGTGGCGACTGTGACGGTCGGAATATTACTCTCGCTCATGCCCTTGATTTTTTTCAAAACTAGTCGATCATTAAATTTTGCCGTAGATATGTCGTGATTTTGCGCACCCCTCGTTTGAATAAAGTTTTCGCCCTTCGTAGTTGCTGTTGCTCGGCATTTATGAGTCTGCTTTTTTGAGCAGTTCCAGTTAGTAGTGATTTTGTTCTTACGGGTAAGATAAAACTGCTGGCCTGATACCAATAATATTTGTTAGTCTTTGGAGGATAAAGTAAATTGGAAGGACCCTTGGAAAATTTTAGCTCATAGAAGGTTAAAACAATCGTTCAAGTGTAAGGCAGTTTAATTTTATGTACATTTTTGAAATTCTTGAGTTGCTTTCAACTAAACCATGTGTCTTATCTCTGTTTTAAACGCGGGAATGAGGGATTATTCCTCTAACTAATCGAAATGCAATCTTTTTTGAGATGCTTGAGGCTTAAAGTAAACTCGGACTGGCTTCTCAGGCCTCAATTAGTACACCTAATTGGAATACTCCAGTACTTGTAAAAAGGACTTAATTTGAAACAAATTATCGGTAATAAAAGGGGATTAAAATGTTGTGGGGTTATCTTGTTACGGGGTCAAAAAGTAGGGGTGTAAAAGTTGGGGGTTAAATCACGTGGATTTAAAGAGTGGGACACCAAAACTAACTTTCGCGTGCACTTTATCTCCTACTTTATCTCATACTGAAGCCAATTATTGCAAAGTAAAGCAATCAATAGAACTTGTTGAACGAAGCAAACCTACAAAAAGAATATCAAGATGTGGAAAAGCAAATCAAAGATCTGTCATAAATTTCTCTAAAATTATGAATCTTTTGTATAACCGCACTAGAGTTTCATGGAAACAATCGATTATATTGGATTATGTCGGCAAACAATTTTACCCATATAACGAATTTTCATGGCCCATCTAACCATGAGATCGATTTTCTGGAAATTTTATTCGATTACTTTCAAATATCAAAACTTCACCTTAATTAAATATAATCCATCATAATTGATTAAAATTGATTTTTGCTTTAAGTATAATCGAGTATGTTTTGCTCTAAAAATGCATCAAAATTGATCATTTTCTGTAGGTAAGGAATATTTACTCTACTTTTTGAAGCAATTTGCAAAAATGGAACCCGTACAAGCATGTTCATCCCCATGTACACACACACACCCCTTACCCTAAATATCGACATTCACCCCTACGTACACATCTCAACGCCGAACAGCCCCCCCCCCCCCCAAAAAAAAAAACCCGGGTCGAGATCCCGCTAAAAAACCGCTCAAGATATGAGCGGTTTGAGCGGTTTTTCAGCAAAATTTGAGCGGTTTGGGTGGTTTGGGAGTTTTTTTGGAAAAACCGCTCAAACCGCTCAAATCTTGCTTAAAAAACCGCTCAAAAACCGCTCATTTCTTGCGGTGATTTTTGAACGGTTTTTCAAGCAAGATTTAAGCGGTTTTTGAGCGGTTTTTGAGCGGTTTTTGAGCGGTCTTATAAAGAAAACCGATTAAAACCAACAAAAAGGCCTGGAAAGGTAATGTGACCCCGGGTTGACATCCATAAACTAAAAATTTCTCTTTTTTTAAATTTCCCCACACCGAAAAAGCTTATCATACCATGGCCTGCATCAACGTATGGAAAAATGCTAACCATACAATTTTCATACAATTTCAAAAAACCATTGAAAAAAGATTCAATCTAGTTTCTCCGGCTATTTGAAGCAAATACAACAGTCTGGTGATGAAAAATAACTAAGCATAGTTCCGCCGGTATGCAAATCTCTTGAATCTGATTGGTCAACCGCCGGTTGCATGCAAACACGCCCTCTAGTGAGCGTTTAATCTCACTGTGAGTATTTGCATATTCAATTGTTCTTGTATTCTCATTGGATGCTACAAGTGTCGTTATGTCAGGGCATGACTGATCGCCCTCTACCGCCGGTATTGGCTTTAGATGTTTCACATTTTGACCCCTAGGCTTCATTTGAGCCTTAGGATTTAGAGCTTCATTTATCATTTTTATTTTCGCTACTGTAAAGCTTTCATCGTAACGACTGGTCTCGGGTGCCGCTGCAGATGGAAACCGGGACAAATAATCTGCCATTCCCATTTTAGACCCCTGTCTGTGTTCAACTTTAAAATCGTACGGCACTAACCGATCGTACCAACGCGTTAGTCGGCTGAAAAACGTTTTATTTCCTTTCGGAGATGAATTTAATAACGTTAGCAGGGCCTTATGGTCCGAAATAACTGTAAAATAACGGCCATATATGTAATTTCGAAAATGTTCCATAGCCCACAATACCGCAAGTAATTCTAATTCGTTCGTGGAGTATTTTTTCTCAGCCGGGTTAAGGTAACGCGATGCAAACGAAATGGGATGCCACCCTGATGCCACATACTGTTCTAACACGGCCCCCAAACCATCGTGACTAGCGTCACAAATAATTCTAGTCTCCCGGCGAATGTCGAAATGTCGTAATTCGACAATATTTATCACCAGCGATTTTAAATGTTGGAATGCATTTTCGCAAACGTTAGTCCAAACAAAATCGTTGTTTTGACTTAGCAGTGGCCTCAGCGGTGCACTTAATTCTGCGAGTTTGGGTAAAAACTTGTGTAAACTGTGTAGTGAACCCATCAAAAATTTCAACTGCTTTCGCGATTTAAGGGTTTTCAGGTCTTCAATTGCTTGTGTTTTTCTTACTAAGGGTGTAATACCACTTTCCCCAATTCGAAATCCGAGCCATTCGCACTCTGTTTTCGCAAATTCGCATTTTCGTAATTTTAAAGCAACATTAGAAATGTCCAGCTTTTTCAATATCTTTTCGACCAACGCGATGTGTTCGATCTTAGTTCCTTACGAAGAAATTAAGATTTCATCAATGAACGCGTTAGCTTGAGGGAACTCTTTAAGTAAATTGTCAATTACTTTTTGGAATTCTGCCGGCATTGACGTGAACCCATAAAATCCGTTTTTAAAACGATAAGTTCCTGTGGATTTCCCACCAACGAGTGAGAAATTGCATTGTTGGTTCGTTTCTTGTTCTAAAGCGACTTGTCCGTACGCATATGTGAAATCCAACGTTGTAAAATATACATTCCCCGCTTTTTTTTCCGCAATAATCTGGCTTACTCCGTCTATTAATTCGTCAATATTTGGCATTTGGTACTTATTTTTGTGTACCTGCTTGTTTAATTCTCTTGATTCCAGTGCTGTTTTTATACTTCCATCTTTTTTTACTGTAATTACGATGGGAAAGACGAAATACTTATCTGAGCATTCTTATAATTTTACGATATGCCCTTCATTTATTAGCCGATGTATTTCTTTATCCACCTTATCTTGTAGACTGATTGGCACCCTGCGTCCTTTTTGTTGTATGGGCCTCAAATTGTCAAAAAATTCAGCTCTTACTTTTGCATTCCGGATTTGCCCTATCCTAGTAAGCAAATTTGGGTACAACTTACAGAAGTATGTTTGCAATTCGTCATATTTCTCCTCCTCTTGGCTGATTCCTTCCCCTGTGATTCCCATCACTTTCTTCCGTTGGACTAACTCGAGGCCCAGGGTGCCCATAAGATCCCGCCCCAGGATTGACTGATGATTCCCGGATATAACCGACACTTGTGCTGGTGCTGCCCAGCCGTTTAATGACATCATCACTGTTACCTTCCCCAGTATGTTTATTCGATTGTTGTTATAGTCCAGGAATTCGTCTTTTGAAGGTTGTAGTTGAATATTTGCTTTACCTAACGTTGCTTTTAGGTCGTTAATGCTAAAAATAGTCACTGGGGGATCCACTATCGATCCACAACCACATTTTCTTCCCTGCTACTTCAACCTGCACGCGGGCCCCAGGGAGCTTTAGTTCGGTTTCATTCCTCTTCCTGTGTATTGACATTACCATGTAATCGTCCGATCCCGACGTCATGGATTCATTTTCCCCGCACCCCTGCTGATTGACCCACGACACTGGATCTTCGTTCAAGTCATTTACGTTTTGTGTACTTGGTGATGCTCATTTTCCTCCCTAACCAGTCCGACTCGTCCTCGTCCCCTCCAATGGTTAGTACCTCTTCTAACTCCTCGACATGTTCGTTCAAAGTGACCCAATTTTCGGCATGAGTTACATGTTGCTCCCCTTGCAGGACAGCTCGCAATGTGATCCAGGGTAAAATTTGGTGCGTCGCAATTGTAACACCTACGCTTATTTCCGCTTCCTCCACTACTACTTGATCCTTGGGTGTATCCTCCACGTCCCCCACGTCCGCGACCTCGAAAAAATCCTTGTCCCCTTCTTATGTTACTCACCGGTTCTTGTTTTTTTGAAATAGCCGGAGCTGTTGAAGCTGGTTTTCCCGTATATGATTTGTATGCGCGCTCCCCGCGTTCGTATGACAATGCGATCCGGTAGACTTCTTCAGGTAATTTAGTTGATCGTGATAATTCTCGTTGGCAATCCGACTCCCGCATATTCATAATGAAAATGTCACGAACATTTTCGGCCGCATTTGCAAAATCACATCTACCTGCTAGGGCGCTTAGTTCCGCATGGAACTTTTCAAACGTTTCATTCTCACGTTGTTTTCTTCCGTAGAAAAGACCCCGTTCATGTGTTACATTCCTCTCTCTTTGGAACACGTTTTGCATCTCATCTAGAAACCGTTCAGTTTTAATGTTAACCGTCGGTTTCCGTGCTTTGAATATCCGTTGCGCCTCGTCTCCGATACATAGATATAGATTAGACCTTAACTTCTTTTCCGACTCGAGACGGTTTTTTCCATTTACTTCTTCAGGCAAATAGCCGCCGCATTTAGAGTACTCGCAAAATAGAAATCATCGGGATCAATATCGTACTTTGCTATCATCCCCCAGTGAAACTTAATTATCCACTCCTCCCAATAGACTGGAGGTTCCGGTGTTCGTGCTTCCCAAAATGCTACAATGTTTAATGGATTTTTCCCTCCTCCTTTTTTCTCTGCTGGCTGCGCCATGTTAATGTCGTATGTTTGGAATATCAAAAGATTGTAAATAAGTTGTATTTTTAGTTCAACTGTTAGGCATCAAATCGAAATCTTACTGCACTGTTTTATTTCAGATCAGAACGGACGTTGGAGATCACAAGGTCAAAGGAGCAGGTCTCCAGACAGAAAGAAAACAATTGATGGCATTTACATAAACTTAAAACTGGTCCCTATCTCATATCTATGAAAAATGCTTCTGGTTGAAAAATAAATAAAACCTGCTCGCTCGCTTAACTCGCTCGAAAACAGAAGAAAAACTTAGACATTGAATGACGGCTGAAAGAACTTTGATATGATATATCACTCAATCTGGTCCAAAGATTCTTTATGGTACCTGATTTTGCGTGGAAATCCAAAAAAGTAGAAAAAAACGCACCCTAATATAAAGTTTTCCCCTTTTTCAACCGTCAGAACAAAAACAACGAGCGCAGCAAGAGTAAGTTATGTTTATGGAGTTTAAATTTTTATGGCCATCTCTATGGAGTATATAATCTTAAATTAGAAACTTCATCCAACTTACAAAGCAAGAGACATAATACTGCGGCTTTCGATGTTGAAACTTTTGACTTTTATATAGCTCTTTTGGACAGGTCTCTTTATATAATCGAAGAGGTATTTTGCTACTTGACCTAAGTTGAAACTACCACGATCATTGGGAGGCAAAATGTCTCAATCTTTTGTGATTTGTAACGCGCGATATGGTTTTAGCTTATAACGCGTAAATAAAAGCTAAGCATCAAATATTTCGTCTAGAAATTTGTTCAACTTTGAAGCAACGCAAGCTGTTTGTTTTCATATTAATTTATGTGGTCTAATTTCGTCGATCGAAACTTTTGTTTTTATACGCAAATTGAGATACCCAATTAAAATTATGGGCTTCATGAAATAAAATTCAAATGACAAAAATCTACTTGAAATGAGTCTAGGCGTCTGAAAGTAGCAACTTTATCATTTTCGTAAAATAAATCAAAACAATCTTTTTTTCCGTGGCCCACTATCATCACACTCAGAACCTTTTTAATTTGAATGAAGCATTCAGATTGATGATAATAGTTCCTTATTTGTTTCAACTTTTATCGCCGCATTGGCAAAACTAAAAAGCAATCAATTATAATCGATTTGTACACTGATTTTATATAACCCAATTAGACACTAAAACGATGAAATATTGATTTTTTCAGTACAAATTATGTTACCATACTGTCCAAAATTATATTTTAATGTCTAGAAAATGCATGTCTAAAGAATCTACTACAAGTATGAAAGTCAAAAACAAACAAAACGTTTGCACCAACACTAATTGTTCTTCTACGATCTCCTGAACTGTCTGTCGATTCTAATTAAAGAAAAAAACGCTAAATACGTTAACTTTTGAAATGACATTCATAGAAGTTTTGACAAAAAAAAACTATTCACCGCGGGAGCCTTTGAGTTATAGAAACTTTGAGAACTCTGAAACTGAAACTTATGGTTTGCGGTAAGCAACTCTCCTCAAGTATAATCCGTTTTTCAGACAATACAATCAATTTTTTAACAGATTGTTTCGTTTTTTTTTTCAGGTCAAACATCAGCAGTAAAAAGAAATTGAAAAACATACATTCTAAGAGTGTTTTTGTTTTACTCATATTATTTGATATGGAAAGCTGAAATAAAGAGTAATTAATCTGTATAGTATGTATTAGGTCAATATGAAATCTGTTCATAATCTATATTTTACCAATATACAAACTGTAGATAAAATTCATATAATCTATATTTAATCTGTATTTTATCGCTATAAAATCTGTATATAATCTGTAATAAATATATAAAAGTTAAAAAATCTGTATAAATTGTGTGAACTGTTGATAAAATGTAGATTGTGTGTACCAAAAATTACACCAAACAATGGATTTGGGTAACTATCAAATCGATTAAATTACGTATATAATACAATCAATTTCAATTGATTTAAAATTTATAAAATCCATTATTTGATGTTTTAAAAATAATGCAGAAACAATTTTTTTTTTCATTAAAATGCTATTTTTTTTATAAATGAGTTAACCGAATAGCTTTTTTCAATAGTCGCGAATAGCATAAACAAAGCATATACAAAGCCCTTTTGCGAAGAAGTAAATAGCTACATAAAACAGCTATAAAAACTTATAATCGTTATAAAACTCTGTCAGCATAATAAGTATGTAAAGCACTTACCGCATTGAGGTAGAAAACATTCAGTTTCTCTCTCGTATGGAAAATCTGTGCTGTTTTCCAGAGAAGCACACATTCTGTGAGATTCAGCACTCGTTCTATAGACGCATTGTTTTTCGTTTTGACTACTGAAGCCCAGATACTTGTGTTTTCATCATTCTTTTTAGTTAAAACTCAATTTTCTTTGTTTCAATTGAGCATTCCAGGAATTTTTTTAATGAAGTTTTAGTTAAAACTTCGTGTTAAATGAGAATCCTGTATATCTCAAACCGAAGAAAAATCACAGCTGGAATACATGGTAATTTTGTTTGTCACAATTGAGTATGATTCGATTTTCCAACTTAACGAAAAAAAAATGCTCGAATTCGTTTGACTAGCTCAGACTGGCTCGACCAAAACTAGATATTTCTCGACAAAATATGAAAAAAGTTGTTCGATCAAGTTTGGACAGGTTAAGGAAGCTTAGATCAGTATTGAATAGTTTTTGAAGACGTCGACCAAACATATGTAATGAAGTATTGTAAATTCGAGAAAAAATGGTACAAGCGCGCTAATTTTATCGATTGCTTGAAATTTTTGTCCTAAATTGATCGAAAAACGTGAGAATCTAGGGATAAGCTTTGGCCAACTAACCAACCATTTTTTTTGATTTTTTTTTAGAAAAACCATTTCACCAACAACTTTGCTGTAATTGATAGAGGTTGATTTTTTCCCTCGCAAGCTTTGTAAGATTTTTTAATGCATTTTTTTCAACCGACAACAGTTCTGCAAATGAGAGTAATCTTGCAAGGTTTGTGAAAAAAACTTGGTTGTGATTTATCAATGATTCAACTCTACTCCACCCGTTTTTCCATAAATACTGGTCTGAATTTTTGACTTTCCTCAGTTTCTGTTTCAAGTTGAAGTGACCTTTGTTGTAAGTTTTTCGACTCAAGTTTCATCTGTTTCAAATGTAATTCCGAACATTTCGAGTGTGCGCCAACTATGCTTTTCAAGTTGCGACTCGAACCAGTTTGGTTTTTGTCCAACCTACTTTTTTGGGTGCTCGACTTTAGATTGAAATACTTAATTTTTTTTTCATTTGCCCGATTATTTATTTTTCCCGATTCTAATTGACCTACGTTTCGAATGGTTATGAAATACAGTGCTGATTTAAATTAACCGGACAAAACGCGTTAAACTGGAAATTTAAAACCCGTTTTTCTCAAATTGGGTTGAGTTTAGGTGAAAACTTGTGAAGACAAAACTTGCTTAAAATTTTAGCAGAATTAATATCGTGTGATTTATTTTGCAAAATTTTACCCCAGAAATGGGTCATTTTGGCTTTTCTTAGTTAATCAAAAATTACGCCAAAAATACTTAGTCGATCACAGACATAATTATATCAAACAGAGCGCCTTACGTAGTCCAACAAACGTTAAGAAGGGTTTATTCTCAAAAAAATGTGCAATTGTTCAAAAAATGTTTCAAAATAAAACGTTAGTATTTTATATAGGAAAAACGACCTTTTTTGTCTATCAAACAAAAATTAATTAACTTATACAATGTTTTGGAGAATATAACCTTCTTAAAGTTTGTTGGGCTACGTAAGGGGCTCACTTTGATATAATCATGTCTGTGATCGATGAGGTGTTTTTGGCGTAACTTTCGATTAACTAAGAAAAGCCAAAATAACCAATTTTTGGGGTAAAATTTTGGGCCTGATTTTCGCAAAACAAATAACATCATAGTAATTCAGCTAAAATTTTAAGCAAGTTTTGTCTTCATTAGTTTTCACCGAAACTCAACCCAATTTGAGAAAAACTCGTTTTAAACTTCAAGTTTAACGCGTTTTGTCCGGTTAATTTTTATCAGCACTGTATGCTTTGACTGTACTTAACGCGCGGGTTTATTTTTGGTATAAAATTATGATTCTACAATTTTTTGCAGACACTCTTTTATCAAGTTGCTCTAATTTGACTTATTTATTGGTTGTTTTTCAGCTTTTGCTTACCTCTCGATATTTGATTTGAAAATTTTTAGAAAAGTTGCAGCAAGTAAAATCAGTGTGTACCTGACCTATATTCTAAAACTTAATGCCTATCGGCTCATATTTCGACCGTGCACGTCCTATGTCTTGTGGTGATCAACCCATGTTTCTGACATAATCAACCCTGGTTGTCTTTTTACTGGAAATAGTTTTTGACAGGACCTGACCAATTTTTTTGACTGCTCGATCGGTGATTGGACGATGCTGGACGACACATATGTCTACTGTGAGCGAACTTTGGTTTGATTCCACTCGACGTACGATACGATTCAACAACACGGGACGTACCTTTCGAGTTTTTACGATCTATTTTTGGTTGACCTTGGCTTTGACTTCAATCCAGCCATAAATTCAAATCATGCGGTCGAATTTTTTTTAAATGATTCTTAATTGTCAGTTTTTTGTGAATCTACGAGCTTCTGGTCTTCGCTTAACCTGTTTACAACAGCAGTTTCGTAGTATACACAAAGTCTACTCTGTTTCAGTCGCCAATTGCCACAATGAGTGTCCTAAAAATTCAAGTTCTGGTTATATAGTTAATGGTTGTAATATAATAAGACACGATCAATTTGACCAGCAAACTTAGGTGGCAGTCGCCCCAACCCCCTCAAGGATTCGACACAATGAGTCCCCTTTTTGTACTATTTTGAGATCTCCAATTTTAGCTGACGGAAGTTGAATTTTTTCTAACGGTGCCTTTGGCGCCAGTATATACTAATTGTGATAGGGGTAAGCTCGCACTGAAGAAACCCAGTTTTTCGGTCAACATTTTCCTACAACGCTTTTTCTGGACAGTTTGTTTCCTGATTTCGCTTGCGGTGCAGAAAATTTGGTCAAAAGAGGGTCTGTGTAGTGATTTGTGAGCGGTCGGAATGGTTTTGGTCGCCCTAAAAAATTTCGTTAAAATTTTGACATTTTTGAAAGTCCGCCCCTGCCTCGAGAAAGTCCTAGATCCGCCCGAGCCATTTATTTTGTAAAAAAATTTTGCTGAATATTTTTTTGGACATAAAATAACCTATTAAGCCGAAAGAAAGAATTTTGTTCAGGTAAAAACAATTCTGGGGAGCCAGTTTTAGGTACAGACAATCAATATTGATAACTGAAAACGAAACAGGCAACATTTTGTCAATTGCTATCAAAAACAAAAATTTTTAATGGTTTCTGCAAATGGTTTTCGATTTTTAGCCGGCAGTTTTACCAGTTCTAGTAAAACCAAATCGAAATTTGACACAATTAAAAATTAGCAATAAAAAACCCGTAGTGACCAAAAGTGCTAATCATACAATTTTCATATATGGAAAAATGCTAGTCATACACTTTTTATGCAATTCCATAGGTGCAGAAATTTCTCAGACAGGAACGGTCTGTGATCAGTGGTTTTTCATATATGAAAACTATATAACTAGCATTTTTTCATAAACCAAAAAAATACGCTTTTTTAAAAAGTTTCAACTTCTCAAAACGTTTGAGTTGTGTTTCTAACTATGAATTGTATTATGAATAAACGTTTTTGAAAAAGGATATCCTAAAAAACGGAAAAAAAATCCTTTTTTTGTAAATCCAGGACTACGTTATGCACACAAAAAAAAATTTATTTATTATTAGAAAACGATTGTTTGCGTGGGCAAAATTCCTTTTGCTATTAAAAACTCAGGGCAACTTCGATACTACTCAGAAAATTGTTTGCTGCTGCCATCATAAACATACTAGTCCTAGAGTTTCCGTATATAAAAATTGTATGATTAGCATTTTTGTTGACAAAAATTTTTCTTTTACTTATAACGACACACCAAATTTGTTTGACTATTATTTTTTCATAGATTTAGTTTATGGAATGGTAAGTTAGCCCGTTTGGTCTTTTGAGGTTAATCTGGGAAGTTTTAGAAAGAAGAAGCTTTTTGTTGTGGTTTTAATAAATATACTTGCAAAAATTCTTTTCAAATTCATTTTGTGTTACACCAAACCTGGTTAAATTGATTGATATTAAAAAAAAATAAAATGAAGCGAGTAATCAAATCGCGCAAAAATGGTTCTTTTCTCTTAAAATGTTTTTTAGAAAAGCCTTTCTAAAATCAGTAAAACTGATTTTCAACGTCTATTAACCTTCTATGAGTAGCTGTGGGTTGCGTATTTTTTTTTCAAAATTGATTACCGCTAACAAAAAGTCCAATAAGTCCAAAGTCATTAACTAAATACTTTGTATGAGCCGAAATTTCAAAAAAGTTTCAATTGCCGCAGTT
The DNA here is from genome assembly GCF_963678635.1 of Symsagittifera roscoffensis. Lineage (NCBI taxonomy): Eukaryota > Metazoa > Xenacoelomorpha > Acoela > Convolutidae > Symsagittifera > Symsagittifera roscoffensis. The sequence goes on from NC_087071.1 coordinate 16,066,970, forward strand.
ATCAAAAAACGAGTATCATTTTATCTTAATGAGATTTTTTTTTAAAAATCCGATTGAATCTGCCATGCCCGCACTGGAGTTCCATGGATAACAATCAAATAAATTGACATTTTATAGTCAATATCTATAAAATTACAAAATTAACCGACTATAGTTCATAAAAATGGACAATAATTCTAGTGCTTTTATATCATAATCAGATCGATTGTAATAATCCATATAAATTAAAGATTGATAATAAGCATGATGTTTTTCAATCATTACAAACCATTATAAAAGATTGTGTATTTTGATGAGAATTCCTGACTTTAGCTAATTTTTTTAAAAAATTTATCTCATTTTCTTCTTCGTACAGCTGCTACGTATTACATTTCATAATTTTTTTTCGCATTGGATTTTATTTATTTAAGTTTTCTCTACTTTTTCTATACGTTACGTAAAACCCATCGCCTCTTTCAACAACCCCCTTCTCCAGAGTGGGGGTAAATTGGTTGGGCTTACACTGAGTAACCCCTCTCCCAAAACCCCTTTCAATGGTAAACAAACGGGGGGCGGATTGGGGTTGGTGGTAAATTTTAGTAAATATGGGGATTGGCGTAGGGATAAAGGTAAGTGAGTAGTTTAAATGCGGGTGTGAGGGGGAAGGGCAAATGTGGATGACGGCAAAGTTAGGGGGGGTTTAATTTGAATATGTTTATATTAGGAGTACGCCGTGAGTAACGTGGAAACTTATAATCAAATATAAGGGATTTTCAATGGATCATGATCCATTATAATGGATTGTAATGGGTTGTGTTTTCACTAAATTAATGGATTATAATGATAACATTTTAGACAACAATTTTCAATTATAATCAATTATTATCCATGGATTTCCGGTGTGGGTGATTAGACAAAAACAAGAAGAAAAAAAATTTTTTGACGCATAAAAACTTTTTGTTGTAATTTTGAAAACAGAGTTGCACATAACCAAAATGGAACTACAATTAATTAAACCAGTCTCGAGATTGAGAGGTTCTGAGTTATAGGATATTGCAAAAAACTGTTTCATCTAGCACTGTAGTTTTTGTACACAGCTGGCTCTCTCTTTTTCAATTTTTAATCTCATTTTTCCGTCATAAAGTAAAATCCAAAACTCTGTCTTTTCATCAACATTTGCCGGAAATTTGATTTCACATATTTTAAAAAAGATTTGGACAGCAGAAATCTAATAATCTTCACTGTTGTTTGAAATAACCTAAATTAGGCATTGATCAAAGACCTTAATCAATAAATAGTAATACTTTTTCCTTAAATACCATGAATTGCTTCATATCATAGCTTCCAAGTCTAGAGTGTCGCGCCTTTATGTTCAAACCATTGCCATTCAGTTGAAGTAATCACCGTATTCATCGATTTATTTTCTATTGGTAAAAAACCAAAAAAAAATCTTTAAGAAGATTCTTTCGCCAGATTCATTTTGCTCTCTTCACCAAAAAAACAGTTTTCCCTATTAAGTGAAAAAAAAACTGACGATGTTTTTTACAAAATTTGTTTCAGTTGGCTTTATGTTTGAAACGGATGAAAATACTCTGCTTAACTTCCAGATGAATATAGGCAGAACCTAAGGTAGCGAGTTGTTATAATAACAATAATTAGTTTTCAAAATATGCATATATGCACAAAATCGAGGTCGGTAGCTCGTGATTTTTATAGGTATGATAGGACATCCTACATACTTCGAAAAATATCTATCGTTGGATGCCTCAGAAGGTAGAACAGTTGTGAAGTATATCCAATTCTTACATTTTTTTACGAACTTTTTTTTGAAAAAAAAAATACCTATAAAATGGAAGGCTATGCTACGTGAGAACAACCCTACAATTAGCCTAAAAATCCGAATCAAATTCCATAAAAAACGTCAGAAAAAGTTTGAGCAACCTAGAAGAGGACAACCTAAAAAAGTCATGAAGTTTTGAAGAGAATTGTTCAAACTGCCCTTTGAAAATTTTTTGATAAAATCCGAAATTTTCAAAAAAAAGTTGTTTAATGATAGTTCTAATCGGCAAACTTTAACTTAAGTTTTTTATCACGACGTTTTGCTTCGTGCTGTTAACTTAGACTTCAGTAAGCTTTGTGAGTAAATCCGACTATTAGCGAACTTATCAAAATCGTCTCTGTTCAGAAAAAGTTTTATTGCATTTTTTAGTGTATGAACACGATTAGTTTTGCTTGAAAGCTTCAAAGTCTTATATCGATGCAAGTTCTCCATTGAACACTTTTTGTATCGAAAATTTTTTTTTCCAACTGATAGTGTTTTCTACGAAACATTACCCAAACTAACCAACGACCTACATTAACTCATTTTATTAAGTGTTACTTGCTGTTCCGTATAGCAGAACACCATATTGAACTGTTAGTTATACGCATTTTTGCTCTTCTGTTTGCTCTTCAAAATTCAAATTTACGAGGCCAGATTGTGAACTGGATAGGCTCCCAATTTTGTGTCTGTATTTTCTTGGATTAAGTCTTTAAACATGTTAAAAAATTATCGAAACAATAAAAAAAAAGAAAGCACCAAGTTATTTACAAGTTTCAATAACTTACAGTTTGCGATCCAAGTATACTTCTAAGTATTTAAATTTTGAATTTTTAAAAATGTATTCCCCGCTCAATTTGACAGCATTTCCATTTTTTGTTTTTCTGGATTTCGTGAATTTAACTATTTTTGTTCAGTGATAAGGAATAGCTTGTTTTCAACTAAACAATGTTTACCTTTAGTAGCTCAGCGATCACCAAAATGTATGAGTCAAAAATGATTGTATTGTATAAAAGAAGGTTCCAAGAAAAAAGGTATTGATGTTTTTCACAAAAACTTCATAAATGAGAAAGGGAAACAAAAAACCAAAATCTTTTCAATTATTTGATGCAAAAATTTTCTATACGTTTAAATTTTTGAAAAACTAATCAAAATTAATTAAATCAAAAAATAATAACTTATAAAAAAAATACAATTTTGATGTAGATAAGTAAATTCAAACATCTTTTTTACTGTTTGAATCTTATACATAAGATAACTGCGAGAGCAGTGATTATGTGCACGGCCTGGCTCGATACGAGCAATCTATATTTGTATGTTTTTTGTAAAGATCATAGCTTACCTTAAAAATGCTGCATTTTGGGAACCAGTCGGTGATTCTTGGCTGCCAAATTTCACTGTCACCTTCTATAATTTCTACATCTTGAGCTTTAATATTAAGAAATTATAACGTTAAAAGGCGACCTAAAAGTCGATAAACATTTGGTGGGGGATCATTTGACATCATCAACCTTACTTTTTTATCAATCAACTAATTAAAATAAGTTTGAATTGTCTTTTCTTATTTATAGTAATACTCAAAAAAATTCGCATTTATTCCGAATCTTCAAAACCGTTTTCTGCGATTTTGAATTTTTTTCTAATCAAATTTTTTTCCAGTTTTTTATTGTGGTTGTAGCTTTCTGAGCTGCTCTTTATTTCAAAAACACTTTGAAATTATGTGTTAAGAATGGTGCTTTTTCAAATAAATTGCTAAAACTTTTAAATTTCGCTAGCTCCAATCAAAATAATTGATGCTATAGTTCAAATCAAATCCAAATAATCAAGTTGACAGGTTCCAATTTTCACTTGTCGAGTTATTTTTCATTGTGATTCTTGTATGGTTCATAAACAAGATGCTCGTATAAAGGCATCACCTTATGAATTTTCTCAATCACAATAACAATGAAACATCTCACAACAATGAAGTTTTTGCTTAATTTGAATAGTTTTTGACAAAATTATAAATTTTCTCATAACAATGAAATTTTTTTCTCAGTTTGAATAGTTTTTGAAAAAAAATTTTTTTGAAGAGCTCAAAAATTCAACCGACTATTTTGTTCACGAATTACAGTTTTTGCACTCTTCGAAAATGATCTTCAAAAAATAACAACTTCGACTTTGAAAATCTAGACATGTCTTGAACCTTTGTATGAAGTTTGGGTTTGTAAACGTTTTTTGAACTTACTGTAAACATAAGTTGAAGCCGGATCTCCATTCAGGTGTAAATTACAGACAACTTCTCTTTCAGTTTCTGTAGTGTATTTTTCAATTTTCAAAAGGCTAGAAAATGTTTGCAGGACAACTGGGTTGGTCGAATTTGTGAGATAGCATTCAAAGTCTGTCTCGTTCCGCCTGTAGTAGATCAGATGTCTTTTCTGTTTAACAAGCAAGTTTCCACAGTAATTCTGCTCGAACATTTTGCAGTCAGGATACCAGGGGCTCATGATTGGCCTAAATTCTCTTTCTGCACTTGTTCCAGCTGTAACAAAAAAAATTTCAGGCGACCTGAACCAACCAAAAAAACCTTCAGAAACTTTATGCAATTTTATCTTGTCTGTTTTTAGTAATTCGTTGTAACTAATTCCGCCAAAAAATAATATCTGCAAAGTGGCAACTTTCATAAAACAATTCAGAGTTAAACTTACACCGATATTTTTGCGAAAAAATATTTAGACTGAAAACAAACTCAATGTCATTTTATCTTTTTTTCCTTCGTTTTTTGATTATCTGTACTTTCAGAAAAAAATTGAGCCGCAAACTTAAAATAATATTTTTTTGCCATATGAACAAAGAACACGGATTGTATAATAGAGTAACCACAAAAAGAATTCATGTGTTCTGCATAATGAGTACACAAAACAAACATTATCTGTGACCTTTGAATTAGAAAATAATCTATATCTGATCTTACCACATTGAGGCAAGCCAATTCTGTTAGGTTCTAAAACATAAAAAAAAAAATTCCAGAAGTCAGGCAAAATATTGAATGCAACTACATTGCTTATCTCTTCTCTTGTTTGAACTATAATAATGAATAATGTGGCTCCTGGGAATCGCAGAGGAGCTATCAGTAGGCATTAACAGAAATATCGAAGGATAGTTAATTTTTTTTATTGCCCCACATTCCAGATTGTGTTATTTTGTTAAGCAAAGCTCTTGTTTTGCGACTCAAAGCCGTTTTTTGCGTCTAAAACTTTCACGTGATACCACTATTGCAGACAAAATTGGCCAAGCTTTGGTAAACCTGAAGCTAGATGTGATCACACACTATCATTGTCATTTCATGGGATCGAATACCCGATCCGACGAGTTCAAAGTGAACGCCTTACCACTACGCTAAGTGCCTCTAACAGTCTGGTTTGAATAAACAACCATTAATGGCTAAACAAGCCGAAAACACATTGCTGTTTTTTGTTGATGATGCGAGGCTATATATTTTTTCCAATTTCAGTGTCTACTTGCGTATGAAATTGCGCAAAAGTACGAAGTTTTGCTTAAAACGCTTTCTATTAAACCCAAAAAGCTTAACACGATTGCTTGTATTGCTGTTGTATGATTAATTCATTTTAATTTCGAACAAAGAAAATCAACATTTGTGATTTTTATTCGTTAATGTATAATTTGTTGAGAAAGTTTTTCTGTGATCTCGGCTAAATTTTTAACCAAACAATTATAATTTTCATCAAGTCAGTTACATTGACAGTGAGCGTGTTTGTAAGCATTCTGTACTCGGTTAGAACATCAGCGCGGCTAATTTTCTGTTTAAAAAATAATGGTAACACACCTGAGAATTCTGGGTCCGTGAGTGTGCACTCCCAACCTCCCTTGCCTTTTGGACATCTAAAAAATTCCACGCTATTCCAACCAAATTAACATAACCTCATGACAATTTAAAAAATCAGCATCATCATCATCATCATCATCATCATCATCACCATCATCATCATCACCATCATCATCATCATCATCATCATCATCATCATCATCATCATCATCATCATCATCATCATCATCATCATCATCATCATCATCATCATCATCATCATCATCATCATCATCATCATCATCATCATCATCATCATCATCATCATCATCATCATCATCATCATCATCATCATCATCATCATCATCATCATCATCATCATCATCATCATCATCATCATCATCATCATCATCATCATCATCATCATCATCATCATCATCATCATCATCATCATCATCATCATCATCATCATCATCATCATCATCATCATCATCATCATCATCATCATCATCATCATCATCATCATCATCATCATCATCATCATCATCATCATCATCATCATCATCATCATCATCATCATCATCATCATCATCATCATCATCATCATCATCATCATCATCATCATCATCATCATCATCATCATCATCATCATCATCATCATCATCATCATCATCATCATCATCATCATCATCATCATCATCATCATCATCATCATCATCATCATCATCATCATCATCATCATCATCATCATCATCATCATCATCATCATCATCATCATCATCATCATCATCATCATCATCATCATCATCATCATCATCATCATCACCATCATCATCATCATCATCATCATCATCATTATCATCATCATCATCATCATCATCATCATCATCATCATCATCATCATCATCATCATCATCATCATCATCATCATCATCATCATCATCATCATCATCATCATCATCATCATCATCATCATCATCATCATCATCATCATCATCATCATCATCATCATCATCATCATCATCATCATCATCATCATCATCATCATCATCATCATCATCATCATCATCATCATCATCATCATCATCATCATCATCATCATCACCATCATCATCATCATCATCATCATCATCATCATTATCATCATCATCATCATCATCATCATCATCATCAGCATCATCATCATCATCATCATCATCATCATCATCATCATCATCATCATCATCATCATCATCATCATCATCATCATCATCATCATCATCATCATCATCATCATCATCATCATCATCATCATCATCATCATCATCATCATCATCATCATCATCATCATCATCATCATCATCATCATCATCATCATCATCATCATCATCATCATCATCATCATCATCATCATCATCATCATCATCATCATCATCATCATCATCATCATCATCATCATCATCATCATCCTCATCATCATCATCATCATCATCATCATCATCATCATCATCATCATCATCATATCATCATCATCAATCTTTTTGTATCAGTACAAATTTAAGCATTTTTTTGAAAATTTCTTTTTAATTCCTACCGACATGCAGGAACCTTGGCCATTGATGTGATTAGTTCCCGATTTCTTTACCAATTTCGGTTCAACAATAATAATTGGTTTACTTAATACGCCAGTTTAGTAGGGAAAAAAGTAAGTTAAACGTTAAAAACAGTGAAAAATTTCGAAATCTCTATTGCATATCTTCGGTCATCGACATTAGGATGCCTAACTATGAAAAATAAGCGGATTCCGCAGCAAGGAGGCAACGTTTATTCTTTTTTTGTTCATTAATTTTCTTTGTCATTTCGATGAAAATTTAGCATGTTTAAAGACTTGTATATGGGTTCTTAAATCTTACACACGCCAAGTTGTGCACCGATCCAGTGCACAGTTTGGCTTCATAATGGATATGCTGATTTACGATGTCAAGTGTCGATTATCTATTGATATTGTAATATAAATTCGAACTATTGATATTGTAATATAAATTCGAACAATTATAGCTATCGGGAACTAAGCTTGTTTTATACTTCATGTTCCGATTGAAAGAGTGGGATATTGAAACAAAGTCCAGTCCAGTTTCCACATGGCAAGAATTGTTCTAAATGCGTTGTGCACGATCTCAAATAACCCGGTGTCGGTGATGGAGAGGGGTCCCAAATGAAAAGAAATGGATATGTCTGCTCGCTGGAAACTGTAAACAAAATATTTTGTAGCTAAGCCCCCGTTGTTTTCATAAATAGCATCAATCGAAAATCTTTTCAATTTTACAAAATGTGTAGGATACAATGAATCGGAGGTGGATATAGGATTTTCTCGAAGGTGGCCACTTTTAAAGTTTATTTGAACATTTTGACATTTTTTTTCAGTCTTCCAAGATGAATTTTTTAGTTCTCTCAGATAACTATTGAGACCATATTTTGAATAATTTTTGCGCCTCAGGCTAATTTAAAAAAAACAGGCCCAAAAAGTCATTACGAGGCCAAACTGTGCATTGGATAGGAGCACAATTTTGTGTCTGTATGTTCCTGGATTCCAGAGACAATTCTTTAAACATGGTAAAATTTTGTCGGAACGATCAAAGGAAATTAAAGAACAAAAGAAGAACAAATAGGGAGCGTTCTTGTTGCGGAATCCGCTTACAATGCACAAAATGCACAGTTGGCCTCGTAATGGTAGTTTTTAAGAACTTGTTGAAAGTTTTGACCAAAAAATTGAGTTTTTCTGCACGCATTCCTTCTTCAAATTAGCGCCAAAAAATGAACAGTACGCAAAACAAAAATGATAAAATTGCACTAAAAATCTTCTCGATTCAAAAAGCAAAGTTTTTTTATTTTTAGCAACTGCTTATTCACATGCAGTCAAGTAAACTGTGGGCGCTTGTTCGAAAAAAATTTCAAAAGAAAAGAAGAAAAGTGTTTGTTTACTGACAACACAGCTTGAATCTTGAAAAACGATGAGTGTTCGACTTCCGCTAAAAACCATGAATTAGTCTACATTTTCAAATAAGTTGAAAATTGATATAATGTCCAAAACAAAAACGAAACAAATTTTCGCGTTTTTAACCGAATTTTTTTTTAAAAAGTTTACCCTACCACATACACATTCTGTAAAGTTTTTAAAAGTTTAGCGTAGAGCAATGTATTAATAGTTGCAAAAGGCTTGCTTCAATCGAGATTTTAATGATTTCAGAGCCCTTTTAAGTCGCCGCTCACGTGTTTATAGAACGAAAAATCGCAAATGAAGTGTCTGAAATTAGCACTTTCCAAAACACCAGTTTTACCAAAGAGAGACCGCAGGTAAAAAAAAAACAGTTTACTTTTAAGCCGAAGTCGTCAAAATCTTCAGATGCTGTTATAAAGTGCGCAACACTTCATAAAAAAGCATATTATGCCAACCAAGATTGGCTGATTAAAAAGTCAAAAATTTGTCTTAAAACGACACTGCGAGCTTTAAAACGCAGTCTTGTTCAAAAGTTGAAGCAATTAAAAAACAATAGAAAGTAATTTTTTTTTGAATCAACAAAGTGAGCACAGCTTAAATCGAGTCTGCAATTCTCGAATTTCAATTTTTTCCATCCTTGTAAAGGAAAAAGATTTAGAAGATCATAATAACTTTTACCATAAATATAACAAATAGCTCCTTTTATTCCACCAAATCCCACTCATTGCAAGTAAAATGAGAAGAAAATGTTTAAAACTAGTGGATAGAAGGAGTTATTTTTATTTGTTTTTGTAAGTTGAATGAAGTGTCTTCGATCATCGACGTCTCCACACTGAATGAAAGCTAATTTTAAGGGCTTTTTCTCCTCTATTGGGCTAGTCGGAAGGTTGGAGCCTCCATTTAGCTCGGCTTAGCTTTTTACTTTACTTAAGAAAAAACTCTTGTTTCGGCGGCTTAGATGGGAAGTCATGAATCTTTTTTTCTTGTGCCTCTGGCACCAAAAACAACTAAAGTGCAAAAACATGGTTTGATCATTCCTACTTTTTCTGATAAAAAAATTACTCAATACCTTATATTGATTTTAATTGTACATTTTCTCTTCAGTTGTTTTTGGTGCCAGAGGCACAAGAAAAAAAAGATTCATGACTTCCCATCTAAGCCGCCGAAACAAGAGTTTTTTCTTAAGTAAAGTAAAAAGCTAAGCCGAGCTAAATGGAGGCTATAAAAAACCTTCCGACTAGCCCAATAGAGGAGAAAAAGCCCTTAAAGTTAGCTTTCATTCAGTGTGGAGACGTCGCTGCTAAAGCGTTCGCTGAACATGATTGTCAATTGCATTAAAAAGGCCTACACAATAGCGCCATCTATACACCTATGTAGCATTCGCCTAAAACTTACACTGCAAGAAAAGTAGAAAAAGTCCATTTCGACGATTGACTGATGACATACATTTTAAATCCGCGTGCTCTGCACCGTCTCGACCTAGCCAGCTGATTTTTGGTCTCTTTATGAGCCAACAAACGTGTTATGATTTTCAGGTCATCAGCTGAACAGTTTTTTTTTTGCGAAATGTAAAAGATAAACACATCACTGAGTCTGCAATTTTCCGGCAAACGTGTTATGGCACAGAACAAGGATGTTATAATAATTTTTTTCAGAGACAATTACATATTGGAAGCATCAGAGATAGATTGACAATTTCCTCACCCTCAACTACTCATGCTCTGAATTGAACAACAATTGGTTTGAAATTAATTTCAATCGTTTAGATAATTGCAATAGTTAGAAGGGCTTTGAAAGTTTTGCAAAGTTAATGGACACCGGGCGTCCAATTCTGAAGTTTCCATGAAAAAACGTCCTAAGCAAAAAAAGTCTGCTCTTGTTGACTCCGAAGTTGCTCCCTTTGCTTGGCCTCTTGTGACATTCGTGACCAATTTCTGGCCAAATGATCAACCTTTCTCTTCTTCAAGTGCTTCTCGCTTTGACTGGCTTCCTGTTTGCTGCGAAGTAATTTTTTACAGCAAGCCTTTACGTTCGATGTGAACCGCTCTCTCTAGTTCACTCATTCAGATGAAAACATGTTCTCCTTGATCACCCATCCTGTCCATGATTCTAGTCAGTGCTTCTTCTACTGATATTCCGTGCTGACCAATAGTGTCACTAGTGGTGGCGTCACCTTATTTGTCGCAGGCACTTTTGTGGTAGGCGAAACTCGCGCCGCTTTCTTCTGTCTCGAACGTCCTTCGTACTCCGCATCCGCATCTCTCAGTTTCATCCCTGGCCTTGTGACCATAGCCGTAGTCGCGCCAGCGTGGTTGCCAGAATTGGCTAAAGTTGGAAAGTCGCTAGAATTTTTTGTTCCAATCGAAGCGGTGTTTATCGTTCTGACAGAACCAAATTGATCTGAGGAGCCACTCTTTGAATTGCAGGCATCTCGAATCCATGGGTCGATTTGTTGAAAATCAGTTGTGCTCTGTAATCATCCTCTTCTTCCTTATCATCTACCACCTCTGACTAAATCTTGAGCGTCGATCCTGCCACCAGTTCCTGCTCCCAAGGAAAATGAGAAGAAATTTCCCAGAGTATTCTTCACTCTTTCAGAAAGAGTAAGACGTGACCGCCCTACCCGATCCCCCTTGCATCCTCGTATGGTTGGTGGGTGAACCCTCAACCGCTGGTTTTTCAATCGAAATGTCAAACAGTTCAACTACTTCTTCTCGATCAAGACTGCCGGTCGAAGTCCCAAAGCCCTGTTCCTAATCTATTGAAGTGGATTCATTGGCTAATCGCCTCGTCATGTTCCCCTCAGTTCAAGTCCTGCCGGATCCTCGTCGTAAGCTGGACTCCGGTGAATCTCAACGTCCAGTGTTGCTCTTTGTATTCCGAGACCTTCTGAGTATGTGTAAACGCTAATACCATCTACATTAAGAAATTCTTGATATGGTCCGTAGACTTCCACATAACGACCGTTAATATTCATGGTCCAGTTTCCATCTGTCATTAACCCGGCTCGCACAGCCCTCGATTTTGCATGTCTAGGGTAGTCTGCTTCCATATCCGGATGCATCATGGTGAAATCCGTTGTTTCAATCAGATTTCTGATTCCCTGATGCCCCGCCAAGGACATTATTGACTGTATCTTGCTGCCGTGAGGTACAATTCCAAATGTATGCTTAGAGATGACATTCAACTTCATTCTCAAGTTACCTGGTGCCTTCGTTTTTTCTACTGTTGATGCTTCGAAGGCATTATTTGGGTCCTGTAGCCTCTCAAATTCCAATTCAAGATTGACTTTCTCTTTCAGTTCCGTAATCACTAGTTTTTGTTAAACCCTGTTCAAAGCATCCCTTGCTGCTGCTTTTTAATCGGTTGTAAAGGCCTGAGCCGCCGTCTCGGGTTCCGTTTCAATTGTGTTCTCTACTACAGCCTGCAACTTCTCCGTGGCTAGTTCTGGAGGCTTCTCTTTCCTCCAAGCTTCCGCCTCACTCATCAGATTTGCCTTGCTAGCTTTAACACCCGACAAAGCCTCTTATGCCTTGGATGCTTGATATCCTCCTCGGCGCCCCAAAACTATGGACAACCCAACTAAAAATGACCCTCAAGGTACTGAAAGAAAGACCAGAATTTACCATAGAACATTCAAAGCCTACTCAAATTGGAGAAGAAAATACGCATTTCACTAATGTGTCACAAAGAAAAGGAAGCTTCTTTGTAGATCAAAATTTCTCTATTCAATTCGACTATTCAATTTTATTTAATTATATATATGAATGTACATATATATATGTTTGTATATATGACGAGCATATATATATAAATACATATACATATATGTTCATCAAAGTAAACTTGAATTTTTTAATATACAGGGGCGGATCTAGGATTTTCTCGAGGGGGGGCGGATTTTCAAAAAATTTTCAAAAATTTTGACGACCTTTTTTTTTTTTAGGTCGACCAAATTTATTTTTATTTTTCGCGCTCTCCTAACGCACTGTTTTGCCCTTATTTTGGCAAAATTTTCTGTGCGCCGCAGGCAAATTTTTGAAAAAACAGTCAAAAAAGCCGTTTTTGGGCACTTTTTGAAAAATTTTGGCAAAAAAAATGCGTTTTTTTGGCGCGCGCTCCCCCTCAAAAATAGCATTTATTGGCGCCAAAGGCGCCTTTAGAAAAATTTTAGGGTCGGTCAGCCAAAAATGGAATTCTGAAAAAGTATCAAAGGGGGGACCCTTTGGGTCGGCAGGGGATCAAATCCCTGTGGAGGGGCGTCCGCCCACCCCCCCCCCCATTAATCCGCCCCTGTATATATATATATATACATATTTATATAATTTTAGTTTTGTTATTTGTCGTGATACTGCAATGCGGAGCAACCTAAAGGGATGATCGTCACCTGCAGCAAAACTCTAGCAGGCGAATCCAAAATTTTTTGAAATATTTCTATCCGTTTACTTGTAAAAGAACAGAAGTACTGACCCAATACAAGAAGACCCCTCATCAGGACCATGCTAGGCTTCGCTTATCAAAAAGGGACGGGATAAAAAACTTGTTATTGACTTTGAATTTTGTGCAGTTTTTTTATCTCAAATTCATACCTCTTGTAATTAAATTCAATAATCATAATTTCTGATCTTTTTTTGAACCTTGTTTCTTCTCTGCTGCTTGCCGTTTCATTTCGTCAAAAATAGGCGTTGATAAGAAAAGTTTGTTCGTGAAACTGAACAGAAGATTTCCCCTTTTATTTAAATTTATAATTGGTTCATGTCAATTTTCGTTTTTGTTTGAATCTGTTCCTTTAAATAGAGATTGTACTCCAAACGAGTACTTGTTATCAATAGATAGGTGAAGAAAGTCAAATTTTTAATCGAAAAAAAAGTAAAACAGTAAATATTGTTGCTTTTGGTTGTTTTTGCGAGGTTTTTTACTTCATCTTTATTTTTTTCCATCCTAGTAAAGACAGAGAAAATTTTAACGAAAAGTTTAATGGACTCTGTTAAAAAAAATTTAATTAGTTTTTTTATTGTGAGTATGCCTAAGTTTTTGACTCTAAATTTGACTCTATTGTCATCCCAAAACATTTCCTGGTGTTTATTCAAAGTGCTCTTGCGGAGACGGGTATTGTGGTCGACAAAGAGTGTAATTCAGACACTCTGACAAAAAAGAGTTTTTCCGAGGTTTCATTTCATTTCCAATAAAGATTTCTTTGTAGGTGCGAAGTCTGGGGAAGCTCCGATTTTTCTGAGCAGTGTAGTGATTCACATTTTCTTGACATCTCGACTTGCTCGTTACTCATTGCACGGGTATCCACTCCTTCAAGAGATGGGGCAAGAGAGTAATAAGCGAAAAAATCGAGAAAATTTTTGGGTGTGTATAAATTGATTTCGACGATTAAACCGCACTCACAGGTTTCAATATTGAGCAGTATGCCTTCTAAAGATATTCAGCTATTGAGTAAACGCTCAGTGACAAAGAGCAGTGTTTCATTATAACCCTTATAATTCTATGCGTCCATATTGAAGATGGAGCTGGATCTACTCGAGGAAAAAGATTTTGAGACACTTACGCTTTGCTTTGTGAAACTGGCTGGCGTAAAGCGAGACATACAACCTTGTATCCTTCTATGTTCACAAATCATCAAGAAGTTCAGGGCGTAATTACAGAAAATAAACAGGCGTCCCTGGAAAATTTTTTTGCCGTCAAGTAAGAGGCGCAATTCAGCCCATATACTTAATGGTAAGTTTCACGGAAACATTCGAAATTGAAGCAAGCAAAATCACATCTGTACTGAGACTGAGTTCGTTGAAAATTTTGGGACAGGTTTGTACTAACTTCTGTTAACCATTGCGTCCCCTCCTGTTCGTCAGTTTTTCTACGTTGCTGGCGGGGGGAGTCGAGATTCCCAGAATTTTTTGAACGAGTGGGAATAATGATCATTTTGTTTCATGAAATTATTTTCCGAGGGATCGGCCGAGTTTCTCAAAAACGTTTTCTAGCAGTCAAAAAAGATTTTATACCGGGCAAAATATAAAATGAATAGTGTTTTCCGTTTTTGTTGATTTATGTTTTTACCGATATTGTCAATGATATGTATATTTTTCTGTTTCAAGATATTTATAAAAATGAGTTTCCGATTTTTTTACCTGCGTTTTCATTTTTAACAGTAAGTCATAATTTTACAAACTATGAGCTTCAACTAGAAAATATTTATTTATTTTTGAGGTTATAATTATGATTAAACTAACCCAGAATTTTTTTGAATAGTTTTTATCAATCTCGGAAAAAGTGTTCTTGCATATCCAATCAACCGTAGCATCGCACCAGTACTGGTCTATTCAAATGGTCAATTGATTGCATTTTCTTTTGTTGCTCGTATGTTTGTCTGACTAGCGTCTCGAGGTAGAGAAACAGTTCCTAAAAAACCATCAGACCTCTTTTGAGACCATACTTCAATGAGTCCCATTTTCGGTTTTCCTTTGCTCAAAAGTTGTAGCCGCACTTCAACTGTTTGCATGACATTTCAACTGTTTGCATAAAATTCCAACTGTTTGTATGATATACTTTTGCGGATAAGGATGCTATCAGACTACTCTGAGTTCGTACAAAGATATTCCTAAAAATTTGAAACTGTGAGCATCATTTCCCGGATTGACTTTGCGGTTATTGTTTCCTCTTCTTGATTGCCAGCTTGTGAAGTATTCTTAGAGTGTCTGAGGAAGTGCGTGTATGGAAACCTTTCCAGCAAATCTCAGTGTGAAATCGTATGTACTTTGTGCCAATCCTACACCACTAGTTACTCGAATTTACTTAACAACATTTAGTGTTACGTTGACCCATCTGCAACTAGAAACAAGTCCACATTCAATTTATTGGTCACTCTTATATCTGTTTGACACTTTTTTTGGCAAAAACTTACCATCGTTGAAATTGAGCGCAAACTTACTTTTTCGGTCAAATTTTGGTAATTATTATGAAAAGGGTTTTAACAGGTAAGTCGATGTTGATTCTGCTCTTATAATTGAAAAATTGCTTATTTGCAGTTTTCTTATTCGACCGAATATCTATCCACTGCCATGAGAAGAAAACACAAAATGACTTGTTTGACCATATGTTCGATCAGCTCCGCATTGATCCACGACTCTTGTCTCGAAGTACCCAGCCGATGGCTTTGTGTTGAGAAACAACATGGTCCTTTCGTAATTTCTGAATTCAACGTCTTGTCCGATCTTCCCTTGTCCTAGTTTTGATCTTCTTCACTTTTACATGGAGTTTCACTTTGTTCTGGTCTTTTTTCAGCCTTATCAGTTAGATATTTTTGCTCTGCATCAGGATTTTCAAGTAAGTTTATTTCTTTTTCATCTTTTTTGAGATCGCATAAGTGCAATTTTTGTTGGCGCTGCAGAGGAGGTCGTCTCAATGTCATCTCAAAATGATAATGCGTGCTTCTTCAGCAGATGTTATTGGTAATTTACACAGTGAGAAATACTGTATGGCAGCAGAAACAAGGTCTAACCTGTCTTGCGCTACTTCATCGTGTTCTCGGCATTCCGACAAAGTATTGATTGACTCAAAACACTCAATGCAAACTGTCCAAAGAGTGGCGAAGAAAAATGTCCTCTCAAATTATTTTTACAGTTCAGTATTTTACCCCACTGCGGGCAAGAAACAGTTGGAAAGATAGAAGTAAGTTAGGATTGTTGAATGTAAATCAGGAGAGTTTCAAGAGTTTTTCGAGAAGGAAGAATAAATGGTATATGGTTTTGAGTTAGCAAAAACGAGAATTGAAGCGGAGAAAAAAGGAAGAACACTACAATTAAGAGGTTTTAAAATTTTTTATTGGGAGTTAAGTTTTGAATTGAAATAGACAATAAGAGTTTTTTATTTAAAAAACAGCGTTTGTTACAGTTTTGATTGATATATTTCTCATCACCTTGTTCAAGCGCAAGGATTCTTCTGTATTAAAAATATGAATCTTTCGCAGCAAAAAATTTTTGCAATTATTATTTGGGGGAAGCTATAATTGGTTTTTGAGGGGCAGCAACATTTGAGGGGACTGGTTTAGCTTGCCAAATATCGTTTCGGCTCTACGCAAGGAAGTTCAAAGCTTAAAACATTTGAGATTGGGACTGAAACCATTCAGATTTGTCGTTCTAATGAATCGTGAGCTGCAAATTATTGCGGCTCAGATACCAGTTGCAGTTTCGTAGACAAAAAATTTCATCACTTTTTTATAGCGTGTAAGGAATTTTCATCACTTTTTTCTATAGCGTTACAATTTTTATTAGACATTGAGAAAAGGACATTTTATTACCGATTTGCCACTGGACACTGTTTTTGATTAAATACTGGGTGGAGAAAGACAACAAAAAATAATTACCATTTTTTTCGAAGCAACTTTTTTTTGATTCTGCAGTGATGTTGTACATACATTTTGGTTCGTTTTATAGCACAAGTTTGAAATTGGCCTTGCTTACGAAAACGGGGCGGCTACAGAACCACTTTGTGACTTTAGAGATGAAAACTAACACTCGAGATCCTAAAATTCGTAATCAAACGTCCAGATTAGACTGGGACAAAAAATTCAAACTTCAGATGGAATTTTTGTTCACAGCATTTTTTTTGGGACATAGTGATAAAATAGCGATGCCGCCAGTCTAGTTTTTGCTTGGAAAAAGCCTTGATTTTGTTTTATTAGACAACATGTCCAAAAATACGTCACAAAAGAGGCCCTTTAAATCCAAAAAAAATAAAAAGCGAAGATCTTAATGCATCAGTTAAGATACTATCACCAAAACTTCGCTTAAACCAAAACAAATAGGAGTATTTGACTTTTAACGTTTATGTGACCCAAAACCTAATTTCAAAGCACTTAAAAAATCAAGGAAAACAACAAAATACAATGTAAAAGTAATTTTGTGACCTCTCGGTGTTGTTTTTAAGTAAACTAAATCTCTTACCGTCAATTGGCGGAAAAGGCTCCCAGTCGCTTAACGCCAGAGGAATCAGAAACAACAGACACTTTAAAATTCTACTCATTTTGATTTCCACGCTCTCGAGAGTCGAGTAGTTTCTATTAAAAACAACACATAGGAGTGTTCAGTTTTGTATTTTTTTTTAAACTTTAGTTTGTCTGTGAAACAGCTGCAAAACTGTTTAACAGATCTGGTCAGCTACTTTAACATCTGTTGTGGATTTTTTTAATCCGCCCTTCAGTCTATATACCTAAAATATTTGTCTGTGCCCTAGTTGGTTAAATGAATTCAGATGCTGGTACGCCTTTAGCTTTAGACACGGGACTCTATTAAAAAAATCTTTAAAAGTGACAGATGCAAAAAAAAGCAATTCAGTCAAATCAGCTCATTAACCGCCGGCTCAAAAGAATGACTAATATCAACATAAAAAAGGGAAAATACCGCAAAAGAAGTCGAATGCGATCTCAATAGGGAACAAGTTTGAGTTGAATTTCTGAGCATTTAGCTTCTTCTTTACAAATTAAGACATTATTAATGAGAAGGAATTAAACAAATTTTGTGCTCATACCTTCGTTACGAGGCCAAACTTTGCACTGGATTGGCGCACAATTTTGTGCCTGTATGCTCCTGGAATCCAGAGACAAATTTTTAAACATGTTCGAATGTAAGTGGGTTCCGATTACAAAACTTACGTGGATTCCGCGTACCAATACCTGTAACGCAATTCCTCAACAAGAAAACTTAGGTAGTTGTTTTCGACTGCGCAACTTATAATGGATTCCGCATACTGTAAGTGGAATCCGCAAATGTAATTGAAATTTGCAAATCTAAGTAAAATTCGCAAAATTTGTAAGAGGAATCCGCAAAGGTACGCCGATTCTGCAAACTGTAAGTGGATTGTGCAATTTCGTTTATTACTGCACTTGCATATGAACAGTTAAAAGCTAGAGAAGGAATTAATATCTATAGCAATGTGGACCTTAAAAGCAAAGTCTTAACCATTGTCAGCGGAATCCACAAACGTATCCTAAAATATTGGTTAAATAAATTGGTGTATGTCAACCTTTAGTATCGAACAACAAAAATATTTCCTCAATTTGCCAACTTTTCGCGATCGTTTGGAACATTTTTCGCGATCGAATGAAATTGTTATTTGGGACTAGTGAGTTAGTTGAGAGTGATTTTAGTTCTCGAGAACGGTATTTAATATGAGATTGAAATGAATTCACAGCAATTAGGTTTTTGTTTATTCAGACCACCTTTAATAACATCTGGTCCCTCGATGGATCGATTTATTGATCTACATGCGGCCATCTGAGTGTTCTTACCACTAAACCAATCTACCATGGCAAAACTGCTTTTTTATCAACCCGCACTACGAAATGCTTTCAAAGTGAATTGATGGGGCTAATTGGTTTTATAAATTCCAAACGCAACTCAAATTGTAACAGTTAATTTTTGACTTTATCAGCACAAAAAAATATAGTTTTGCCAATATTTAATTTAACGAAAACTGTCTCGAACAATTGAAACGAACTGAGTTGAGTTGAAATAGATAAATGAACTTTTTAATTCAGTTCGTTCAGTTGACAGGAATTGAGATCGAAGTTGGATGTTTGCTCTACATACTTTCTCATTTTTGCGAAGTTTATGCCAAACAAATAAAAATTGTACTTTGAATTCTCTTTATATCAAATTGATAAAACCAGAAAAATCGACCAGAAAAAATTAAAGATCATCCGAGGAATCACAACATCATATCAGTTTGATATATAGAAAACTCAAGATACAAGTTTCATCTGCTCGGCGTACATTTTGCTCCCGCAAATTTTAGCGCAAAAACGTGAAAAACTGTACAGCAACAATTACAGCAACTTGAGGCGTTCACGAGGAGCGTAGCGACGAGCAACGCCCCCATTAGCAATTGCCGGCTAAACCAAACAGCCATAACTCTATGTTTTGAAAGACTCGATATGAATTGTTCCGATTTCAGTCTAGACGCAAATCAACAGTGTGGGATTAATAACTTCTCGAATAGTGATTGGGCTGAAGCCCAAATTAGCTGTTTTTTATAAACCTTTTCGACAAACTGTAAATATCTTGGATTTATCTAAAATTAGCAAAACATACAGTTGTGCAAGACTTCAGATAACAGCGCTGCTAACAGTCCTGCAAAGTAGGGCATATATTTGATATATGAAATCTATCCTTCGTTTAGGAGATGAAGTTTACTTTTTCGTGACCACTACACTCGCACCAACGTGTTGCAAGCTTGTCAATCGATTGTAGGCTTCTTCTAACAAATCACAATTTTCACGACTCAGACCTACATGTTTCATAGAGATTACTTCTGATAATTTGCTCTTGGTATATCTAAATGTTTTGCTGAAAATCAAGCTAAATTTTGTCTAAAATGGACATAAAAAACAAACACTTTTGAGAGTAAAAACTCAAATTTGCGCTTATTTTTGTCCACTATTGTAGGTTTATTTATGGGGGTGAACACTTTCTGTTCTGAATAAACGGTGAAGAAGAAGTTAATCAGGCCAGGTCAATCATTTTAGAGGAGAAAAAAGCCTTGTTCAGAGTGACAAACTTTCTCTACTTGTATAACTTCATACCACCAAAAAAAACTATTTTAAATAATGAAAACTAGCATTTCAGACCCGGAAACTGTTAGTTAATTAAAAAAAACTGAAACATTCAGAAAGGGTAATTCAGAATATTTTCTGTCAGTTGATGAAAACTTTTAACATTCCAAGTAAATTTTGTCCAAAATCGTCTTCGAAATTAAAAAAATTCAGAGAGTGAAACCTGAGTTTGCGTTTAATTTTGAACACTAGTGTAATTAATTATGTCTGAAAACCCAGCTTGCTTCTACTGCTGAAGCGTATTAAGACACTTAGGAAAATATGGCCAGTTTTGAACTTGCTCTTGTTTTATTTGCTGTCATGAAAATGGAGATTACGCTACAACTCAGAAATTTTAAGGAAAGCGACAACTCTCAAGTTTTGAAAAAAATGTTTAAAACTTTAAAATGCAGGCGGGCGCGTTATACGACTCGTTATTTTGCATACTTGCTACCCTCTGTCGGCAAGCTCGCAGCACAACTCTCAAGGTTTGCTAATTAGTTTAAAACCTACAAATACAGGCGGACGCGTTTTATGGCTCGTAATTTTGCATACTTCCTACCCTCTGTTGGCAAGCTCGCAGCACAACTCTCAAGGTTTGCAAATTAGTTTAAAACCTAAAAATACAGGCGGGCGCGTTTTATGGCTCGTAATTTTGCATACTTCCTACCCTCTGTCGGCAAGCTCGCAGCACAACTCTCAAGGTTTGCTAATTAGTTTAAAACCTACAAATACAGGCGGGCGCGTTTTATGGCTCGTAATTTTGCATACTTCCTACCCTCTGTTGGCAAGCTCGCAGCACAACTCTCAAGGTTTGCAAATTAGTTTAAAACCTAAAAATACAGGCGGGCGCGTTTTATGGCTCGTAATTTTGCATACTTCCTACCATCTGTCGGCAAGCTCGCGGTAATCAGGACAATTGGGGTCGAATTTTTTTTAAATTGTATTATCACAAATAAATGTTCAAAAAACGTCGATAAACCAATTTCCTCCAATTGATTTATTTTTCGTCTCGCTTTCCATTCTCTCATGAAATTATGTTTGATCTGCACCTCTAGTAATTATATAAAATCTGCTGAATTGTTTTTTTAATTTTCCAGACATACGAACAAGAAAAACCATAGAAAAAAATACACAAAAAAATGCAGAGACAGCGAAAGGACATAAAAACATATACATAAACATCAAAAACACACAACCATAGATCATAAAAAACACAATCTTATCCACATACGCACAAACAATGACACTATTTTTTAATGAAATTTACCATCATTTTGTACATGTAAAAGGTACATTTAAGAACTCTAATCCAGATTTTTTATTAAAAAAAGGAGCATAATATAGGTTCTTTTTGATTTTCAATTTTTCACACAAAAATTCATGAATACATACAAGCTTACAACTAATATAAAATTAAAGAATCTAAATACATACATTGCCATGTATAAACCTGCATTTCATACATCGCAATAAGACAGTTAAAGGAAACAGTGACGTGGACTATTCTTGATTCTTCTAGACAAATCCGAACTTAAATTAAGTTCTTTTTGATTTCTTTTTCTTACAAACATACATAATTACATTAAAGCATAACACTAATTTTATTGCACAGAAACTGCATACATGCATAGCATCCTAGCTATCTACTTTTCATACACAGAAACAATTATACGTACAAATAGGAAATCTGCTACATGTAATTACCCAGTGAAACTTTTTTAAAAATTTTATAAGATTATTTTTCAGGCTAGAGTTGCACAGATGAGGTTCGTAAGGTTTATAAATAAATTGTTACATTCGTACAAACCCTCACCACATACTTTATACGTTTAGATAGACAAAGAGTTACGTTCAAAAAAGAATCTGGAAACAGCAGCTTTTATCAGTTTTGTCGAATTTGTTGTAACTTCGAAAAATAGGTTTGTGTGCACCATTCGAGAAATTAAGAACAAAACCATAATGAATTGAGTATGTTTCTACTTCTAAGTTTTGTGTTAAGCCTGATTTTCTACTTATAGTGATATGTGTAAAAAAATAGTTACACAATGTAATGATGCACGTTTTAAAATGATTTTGTTATTGAACAAAGGAGGTATATACAAGCATAAAACATACAAAGGTACATGGCCCTGCTTCCATTCACAAAAAAACAACAGCTAAGTACACAGAGTCACAGGTTTGCATATAGTATCTGATTGATAACCTGAACAAATTTAGCAGCTGGTAAATTAGTTCAGGTTAGAAAAAATGAGAAGAAACTGGTTTGAGTTCGACTTCAACTTTTTTTGTCAAGTTTAATTATACAGCCTAATTGAAATGAAAAAACTTGAAAAAATTATAATCACTTGTTTCTAAAGATAACTACATATATGCAAAAACATACCAAAATACTTACAGACATTCAAATTGCATTAGATTTGTACACACCTATTTGATTTTATTTGTAGTGCCCATTTACTATGTAGAACGAATGTTATCTAACGGGCTTCACCCTCGTATAAACATAAAAACTCTCAATTGTGGTGCCTGATGACTATTTAGTACAAGCGGTTACTTCTCGAAATTCTTGACATAGCAGAACAGCAAAGCCAGATGGAATTCAATTTAGAATTACATTTTTTGCTTTTTTTTAATTCTGAACATACGAACAACATTATGAGTTTTTATGCATACATATCTATTTACACACAAAAAATCATTACGCATCTATATAAATAAGAACCGTTAATTTTTTTACTCAAACTAAACACACACGCACTTTCATAAGACGTATTTGGTGCATTTTTTGGTCTTATAAAGTATGGGCGTAAAATTTTATACGTTTGCCGGATAACGTCCGCCAGTTTTTAATTGTTTGGCATGCATTTCGCTAAATGGTAACATCTGTAGAGCATTGATTAAATCAGCTTGTGGCGTTCCCGAGGAGCGTAGCGACTAGCAATGCCGGATTAGCAATTGCCGGCTATCAGAAACAGCCATGCCTCAAGGTCTTTGAAGTACTTGAGATGAATTGTTCCCCATGACATCGATTGCAGTCTAAGTGCAAATCAACAGAGTGGGATACATAATTTCTCGAACAGTGACTGCGCTGAAGCCCACATTAGCTGTTTTATGTAAGCCTTTTTGACAAACCGTAAATATCTTGGATTTATCTAAGATTAGCAAAACATAAAGTTATGCAAAGTAGGGCATATTTTTCAGTTCTATCCTTACATAAAATCTGCACATAAAAATCTGCTGAATTGGTTTTTAATTTTCCAGACATACGAACAAGAAAAACAACCAAAATAAGAAAATACAGAGACAGCGAAATGACCTTAAAACATAAACATCAACATCAAAAACAATACAACCTCAAGTGATTTGAACCTGTTTTAATAGCTTTTTTAATTGAAAAGTTCTCTTCGTTGACAAACTTTTTTAGTGGACTATTTGTGATTTGATGGGGTATTTTTTACTAATTTGAGATCGTGTCTTCTAGATCATAAAACTGTCTACCGTGTTTTCTGTGGTAGGGAACACTTTTATCAAATCTTACTTCTCCTTCGCTGTTTTTCAGCCTAGTTTGATTTCTAATACTATGTGGAAATTGCCAAAAAAACTGGATGATAAAGTCTAATATTTTTTTTTATCTTAGGTCGTTTTGAAATGTTTATCTATTTGTTTTGTTTTTTTATTTTGCTTTTTATTTGTTTTTATCTAGATTATTATCTTGTGTGTAAAAAAATTCAGAAATTAAGTGATTATATATTTAAAAAAACTTGTGTATGGTATTCCTGGGAAACGATTCTAACTGATTTGTCTCTTTTAAATATCGGCCCTATAGATTCATAAATACTGTACAAGTAAAGGCAGGAACCGCAATGGAGTTTCATCGAAAATAGTCGAATATGATGGATTTTAAGTGAATAAAAAATTTGACAAAATAATTGATTACAGATGCCAGTTTTAAAAATTAAATGCATTTTTAACAAAATAATCCGTTATTCCCTATTCTTTTTCTATTATAATCGATTTTTTTTTTCTCAACAAATCCAAAAAAAAAATGTTTTTTTTTTTCCACAAAAAAGAATTTATTGATTGTTTTCTGTAGCAAAATTGTTTACCCAGCTTGTTATACTTTCTCTGTCAAACTATAACGAACCAAAGGTAAATTTTGAGCTAAATACTTAACAGCCTGAAACGAAAAAAACGAAAGCAATTCACAAAAACATGTTGTTTGGTTGTTATGTCTTGCACATCTGTTTACACCCCTCCCGTTAGTTTACAGTTTACCCCCCCCCCCCCTCAAGTTTTTTTTTATATTTTACCGGGGGGCTACTCAACGTAACCTCCACCTTTTTAACCCCTGTCCTAAATTTTTTACACTGAACGTGGAGGGGGGCTAATCAACGTAATCTCCAGCTCTTCGCCCCACCCTTATAAACACCCTAATATTTTAACTCCCCCACCACCCCCGTTCAGTAAACTGTGGGGTGGTGTGGGGTCGGTAAACTGGGGAGAGGGAACTGGAGGGATACACCGGGGGGAGGGGGTAAGCTGGTGGGAGGTGTTAGAATAATTGGTGGAGTCAACCCCCCTCCCGCCGTTCAACCATTTCCCAACCCCTCAACCCTTAAATACCCCCCGTTCAACCATGTTCAACGGTTAAACAATCAACCCCCACCCCTTCCCCACCCTTACCTCGACATGAGGAGGGTGGGGGTCAGCAGTGGGCCAATGGCAATAGTAAAAGTGGGCAAATGGCGATTGCTTACTAGGGCGATGGTATAATACAATCGAATAAAAGATTGTACCGGCCTGTTGGAAAAGAAAAAAAATTTAAAATTTAAAAAATTATGTGAGAAGTGTAAGTTTATGAAACGTAAAACGTAGCAATTACACTAAACAGTAAATGAGATAAATTTGAAAAAAAAATGAAAACTTCAATAACTCCCTCTGAAAAAATCATAATATTTGTCTATAATCGATTAAAATGGATTTATATTGACATAAAAATATTGGGACTATCATCCATTTTTAACCCAATACAATCAATTATATATGAAATTTATTGAGACTGACATTGCAAATCCAGTAGAATCAAATTTTATCCCTGACATTCCAAAGCAGTGAGACGTTGTTTGTATCGATATTTGTGGTTAATTTGATAGAAACGGGTGATTTTGAAACCTTCAATTATTTTTCTATAGTTTATAAGAGTGCTCTAAATCGTTGTGAGATATTTGTATGTTTATCGGTCTGTAAAATAAACTTCAATTGCTTCAAAAGCCTGGAAGTATCTTAATTATATGAATTGAATGATCAAAACTATAAGGGGTTTTTGTTGAGTTATTGCATAAAGAATTTTAAAACGTTAAACTGATGAGCTATATTTATTTGCCTTTAAGAATTTTCACTTGTCTACATCAAATTAACTGAAAATATTTCGAAGAACTGCCGCAAAAAAGAAGAATTAAAAAAGTTAGAAAAATTCATATTGCTACAAAGTTTGGGAAGGAAAAGCTAAGAGCTCGAAAATTTGAAAAAGCTAGGAGCTCAAAAAAAATTCTAGGAATTTGGTGCTTGCAACATTAATTTTATCAAACAACTGCTTTCGAAAAAGAATAATTACCGCAAAAATTACTAACCCAACTACCACTCGTAAAAACAATTTCAATCACAGTCATGTATTTCAAAAGTAATCCACAGGAAACTAAAGTCTTCATCAACTTGTTTTAGAAAAAATTTAGGAATAAACAAAATATTTTATTCGATTTTTTATTGCTTTCTTTTGAGAACTTTTTTTCGAGGTGAAGAGAACATTTCATTTTAAATTTCCTTGTATAAAAAACAAACGACGTAAAAACAATTGCCTACAATTACTGAAGAGGAGCTGATGAATTGTTCATTCATAGTGCGACAGAGGTCCACTATTTATCATCAAAAAATGGAGCTACGGTAGCCCATCTTTTGAACAAGTTAAAAATACGTCCCAAAACTGGGCCTATTAATTGTTTCTAAAACAAACAAATCCAATTTGCGGTGCTCGAAACCCAAATCCGTATGTCTGATTTTTCTATACTGTACTAACAATTTCTAGATTCTTTTTAAATTTTTGCCTTATTGTCCCAAAATTGTCATCGTAATGAGCAGAAAACTGATTTATCATATAAGCCGTTTTTGCAAAGTTTTGATTCCAATGAATACATAGAACCATTTTGGTTATAAAAGCATATTGCGAATGAGGGTGTGTTAACTTCTTCAAAAAATCTCAATCAATTATACTGCAAACTACGGACGTCCTAATTTTGCAGTTTGAGCCGGCTCAATTATTCCTTTTTTACAATTTTACAATTTAAAATTTTTGGGGATTTTTTATCTTGTTTTAACTATATTTTAGCCGTGAGGTTTTTAAGACAGCAAAAATTTACTTAACTGGAATCCACTTTTCAATGCCAGTGATCATTGCAGACAATTTTAAAGTCTTGGCGACAATTTGTAGCATTCGTAAAAAGCGACTATTCGCATAACGCGAAGAATCGTAGCAAGCAACAATCAGTAGTGGTAAATGCTTTGATCAGGTCAAAAGAAGTTAGATAAAAGGGTTGAATTAACGAACAGAGAAACTAAAAATCAAAGTTGAACGAGAAGCCCTCAAGACTCTTGAGAAAGTTTTTGTCGCTATAAACTTAAAGGAGTTCATTTAATCTGGCTTGGTTTTTTTCGTATTTTGCCGCCTTGGCAGCACTTTCTCCGGCAGTTATTCTTACTAATTTAATCTCCGACAGACTCCGTTCTTTTCTCAGGAATTAGATAAATTTGTGAATGGTATGGTGAGCACAGCCCATCACAATCTGGAAAGCTTTATGCCATCCCTCGACCGAAGTTTCGGCTTTCTGTTTTCCGTTTTTGACATTTTTGAACTGTTTCCAGAGTGAAAACGGGAATTGCCCAACACCCTGCGTCCTCGAAGAAATGTTCCAACACAATTTAACTCAAAAACAAATCCACATAATCCAATTGGATTTATCTGTAATATTGTTGTAGCGGTTAAAATTGAGTTTTTCTCCACCGTGGATGAGTTGATTTTTTCCTCGCTCGCCCGCGACAAAACTAAAAAGCATATTGATGTCAGTAAGTGCAAGGATCTTAAAAATAAAATTGAATTGATTGAATCGAAACAAAGGTGTTTCGGATGCTACTAGCGTTCAATTACATCTATCTTTACTGTTAATTCATTTCAATTTGGTTTTGTAATTAAAACTGGTGCCAAATTGAAAAGTTTGATTGTTCGCTGTTTTTTAATCCCACCACAACCACTGCAAAACTTTTTGCTGAATCCGCGAAGTTATTAATCCCAAATTTTCAATCAACCGTGCTGCTAATTGTCGCTTGCGACGACTCGTCGCTTCACGCTTTTCAATGCCAGTGTTCTTATCAAAGCCAGTAATCACTCATCTATATTTGTCATCCTATAATATTCGGAAATGTGAAACAACTTTTTTCCTTGCATAAGCACGCAGATTATATGCCTTAACGGCTATTTAGCAAAACATTTATTTATCAAAATGAAGGACATGATTTGCCAAGCTGGAACTCAAGGCATTTTTGAGTTGCATTTCTTGGCAAACTGATCCAAAAACCAACATTTGAAAAAATTTAGACGCATTTCGGGTTAAAAAAAAAACATTATTTCGGTGAAATTCATGCCTCACATTACATAACGAGGCCAAACTGGGCAATTTGTGAATTTTAAGTAGATTCCGCAGCAAGGACGCTCCCTTTCTTCTTCTTTTGTTATTTCATTTTCTTAGATTGTTCCGACAAAATGTTAACATGTTTAAAGACTTGTCTCTGGAATCCAGGACCATATTGACACAAAAATATGCGCCTATGCAGTGCACAGTTTGTCCTCGCAATGTAAGACGCTCTAATTTACGAAGCGAAAAAATGACTATTAGTTTTTATCGGATCTTGTTAACTATCTATCCCTCGTCACAGTTGCAGTAGGGGGAAATTCACTAAAAGGTCAAAAATTCACATATGCTCAATCATTTGAACAGTTTTTTATATAAAACTTACATATACTCAATCAATTGAATAGTTTTTTATATGGCAGGCAATACTTTATAGGGTCATAGGAAAATTATTTACCAATTATCTACCAAGATGGAAACTCTAAATACTTATAAGCTCACCGTTCCACACAAAATGCCTCAGATCATAACATAATATCCAACTTTCTTCACTCTGAACTGAAATGGCAAAATTAATAACTACTATTTCAAGCTCAATCAAAAAATTAACCCATTAGATCAATAATTTTATAAATAATCTCACAAACATCAATTTTCATTGAACTTAGTTATCGTTTTTTACAGGAACAATTATAGCAAACAATGTTTTAAAAACTATCTTTCAACAGTTTTTTTTCAATTTCTGATATAAAGAAAGGGGTGATATATTAGAATAGGTGGTAATTTTGAGTGTAGTGAACGCATGTGTTAAAAATGAGAACTATAATGCAGAAAAAAAATCATTTCTTTTTCAATCAATTATTTTATTACTAAGATAATTTTTGTGAATACATTACTCTGCCAGATGAAATGCAATTCAAAAATTCAAATTTTTCACATCTTTGCCAAAGAATTTGGCTTTTGAAACAAATTATAAATAATGTGCGAAATATAACAAAAAGCCATCCAGCTATTCAAATTGAACCTACCACCTATTGTAATATATCACCAAGAGATGTTTTAAAATACTTCTTCATTTGCCTTCAATTTTTATACACTGTAAATTTTTGTCATGTAACATTTTTGATGCAGGTTTTTGATATTAAACATTTACAAATTTGAAAACTCAGAAAAAAAAATTAACGCTCTTTCTTGTGTAAATTTGCAAGCCAACCAGAGACCTTAAATTAAACAGAAAATAAAAGTAACGATTAAGAAATAACGTGAAGCCTCGTTAAATTGTTTGCATAACATAGCTCTACAAATTTTTTTAACCAAAACCAGTAGAAAAAAGTACACTCCGATAGGTTGAAAATTAAATCTTGATTGGCGAATGTCTCTTAGCATGAACCGAACAAACGACTCGGCGTGATTCGATTTGAATTTCACAATAAATCCGTCGGCTCCTTCGTCGTCTTCATCAACTTCATCAACTTCATCTACTTCGTCGCCTTTGTCGCTTTCGTCACAATTTGCGCTTTTATCGCATTCACCACATTCAGCATCTTTTTCTATTTCTTTTTCATTGTCTCCTACTTCGTCTTGATTTTTGCCGAATTCGTCCAAATTTTCAACTTCGATTTCGACAATTTCGTTTTCTTCTTGTTTTTCACAATCGTTTTTGATTCGATTTTCTTTTTCTTTGTCCTCGTGTTTATCGAATTTGGCGTTGAAAATTCCCTCGCTAAAAACTTTAATTCCTGAATCCAAATCTTCGAAAACGTCGATATCGCTGCCACGAGTTTTGACATGAAGCAGATCCTGAAAACGGTAGCATAAGCTGCATAGATAAAGTTAAGTTAACCAGCTGGCTTAGAATTTGTTGAGATTTGAATTATTTCTTCAAATTTTTTTTCTAGCGTTGTGGAACCTGATCTAAACTACATTTTATGATTGGATAAATTAGATATTTTACCACTGTAAAGTATTTAATATTAACCAATCATGATCCATCTAACTAACAATCCACTTATTTGTAAGTGCTGAAATTACTTGTAATTTCAGCACCAGAGAGATTTGAATTTAACTTAGAAATTAGTTGCCTCTCCAAAAGAACTTCAGCAGCCGCAATAAACCAGTATACCCTAGATCTATTGAGCCTAGCAGAGACTAGTTAAACAACCTGAGACTAGATAGTATAAGAGTAAGATTAGGATCGGTATTAGACTAAGAAGTTGCACGAATCTATCCGGCCGAAAATAAGATAGCGTGACGAGCAGACGGTGTACCCTATCTGAAATTACTCTATGAGTTAACCACATCGGTCCTAACTCATCTGGTGCGACCATAAGTCTCGAACAAGACCTTAATAGCTTAGAATTAACCAAAAATAGGTTAGAATTTAGACAAAACATTTTAAAAATGTTATACGACGATAATTTAATCGAAATGTCTCTACGACTCAATAGATCAGAGCCAATATTCCGAACTATAACAGAACTACCCGGAATTGCAAGAAGACCTCGAACCAGAGACGACATACGACAAAGTAGAAACTTACCAAATAGTTATATGATAGTACGGCAAAAGCCAACACAGACTTTTATATTTAGAATTTTATTAGCAATGAATTTAGATTTTCATTTGCAAACATAAAATCTTGAAGTCAATCTTCATAATCATTTCAGGCGCTAAACAAAACTATTAATATACAATAACGATTGATAAAAAGATCTCAGATCGTTTTCCTAAAATTCTGCAGTATTATATAAAACATGTTTGGAAAATATTTATTGAAAATCAAAACAAAAATTAGTAGCATGACAATAAACTGTTAGTAATCATAAAATCATCAGTTGTCCCAGCTTCATCACCTAAACATAACAGCATTCATAAGCTCACTAATATCATTAAAAAACTAAATCTTTTTCTTAAACAAATTTAAACCATTTTAAACTTAAATTCACTTAATTTTAAAATCAGATCATCAAGGCTTATCCTTGGATCTTAATTCATTTTCTATTTAATTAAATTTAAAACTTGATCATCAAGGCCTATCCTTGGATCAAAAAGAACAATTTTGTTCTTCCCCACCCACTTAGCTAGTGTCTAACGACCTCAAACGTCGATTCACTATCCAACCCTTCCAAAAAACCCAAGACTAATAGAAATTTTTGAACAAAAATAACCATTCAAATTAGGATAAACAGTGAAGAACTTCGGTTATTCATCCTTCACTTGAACCCTCCTCTTATCAAGACCCAGGATAAATCTTAGACTTAGTAAGTTTAAAATAGTATCTAATGAACCACTCGCGTTCTAATTATACCTGAAACTTGTGGATCGATTTACTATTCTCCAACCCTTGAACACAATCACTACCCCTAAGTAAGATTAAGTAAGTTAACACCTTAGCTTATACTAGCCACGAGAAAGTAAAAAATCATTCTTCGGAATCGATATACTTTTTTCTCCAACCCTGAACGAATAGACCCAGGTTAAGCTAACCAAAAAATCGTAAGGACTAACAGTTTAAGAAAATAGAAATCATCTAACAACTTTTTGCATCCGTCATCCTAAACCTTATGTCATTTAAAAATCTAGGAAACAAACAAACAATCGTTTTACACAACTGTGAAATAGATAACAAAAAATACGACCTTGTAATCACACCTCATACACAAACAGTTGGATATATTAGAACAAAACGACAAACACTAAAAAGGAAAACAATAAACAAACAAAGACAAATAACACGAAAAAGATTTTCCAAAAATAGAAACGCATTTTCAGAATCAGAAGCCAGCAATTTAGACGAACTTTATAAATTAAAAGAATCTATAGATAAAAATTGCCCCATTCACGATCAATTATATTTTTCCGACTCAGAAACAACTTCAAATTCATCAAAAAGAGGAAAAAGAAGAATAAAAAAGCAATATAAACACAAACCAGTATATTTATATAATTGGAATCAACCAATTAGACATATCGATAATTACCTATTAACAGTCATTAAACGAAAAAATGAGCCAAACACACACTCCAAGTGAAGATAGTCCAGATGATGACGATATCTACCCCTTCCTCGTAGATGCACCCAATGATAGAGGGCAGCATATATTTTGCAAGAATTTACTCCTAAATTTATTTGAACCCGGAATCAGCCCATGTAAAGCAGAGTTCCCAGATGTAAAGATCAAAAGACAAATTTTTGATCACTATCTGAAAGATATATGTAATTTGACACAACAATACGGAATCTACACCATAGAATTCAGCTCACCAAACCCGAATCACCGCAAATATGTAATTCAAACAGACGACCTTGATTTAGAATTCTCAAAAGTATTCTCAGAATATATAAAAAGCATACAATATCACAACTCACAAAGAGCAAACTCCATATTTACTAATGAAGTTTTTGCCATAATATATAGTTATATCTCAATATTAGAAAACGAAATCCCAATCCCAAATGTCTCACCGACAGAGACATCTAAACATATAAGGGTACGACATGAAATCACACTATTTTCAACTTTCCTACATATAATTAAAGAAAATTTCACAAAAGATGAAGTTTCACAACATACAAAACATGACTTACAAAAAATTTTGGCATGGTTTATAATAGATTATTTCACACATAATATAGATTTAATTTCACAAGCAAGAAAAAATTTCAGACCTCAAAATTCAAACGATGATACCGCCATCACAGAACAGTCAGACTACGTTTGGGAACCCGAATGGTCTCATTATGCATTTATAAATATCCCACAATCAATCGCAAGTCAAGCAATAAGTACAATATCTTATACAAGAGATTATGTAAGAGTAGTACCATTAACCATTGATGCAACACCATTAAACTACAATACGTTTCTATCTGATACGCGAAATAACAGCTTAAACTCGACCGTCATACACAATGAAAACCTTAATGGAGCTAGGAATCTCACTCAACAAGATATTCAGACACCATCACACTTCATAAATGAAGAAATTGTCCAAACAACAACAACTACACAACAAAGTATTTCACCGATACGTCCAAATTTAACAACACCAAGAAATACAAACACTTCACTAGCACAGGTAACCTTACAATCAACCGTTAAACCTTCGGTTGCTCCAAAATATTCACAAATGGATTATCAAACATATAGACCCATGACAATACCGTCAAAAACACGCAGAACGTTCACAAGAAACAATTTTGCGGAACACAATTATAATTACACACATTCATCAAAAACAAACTATCCCCCACGAAAAAATAATAATAATCAGAAAAGGTCTCGATATTGGGATAATCCAATGGCAACAACCAACTCAGTAAATTTTCAAACTAATTCACATCCTCCACAGGATCGAAGTGAAAACTACCCATTCTTTCAACAGAATAAAAATAAAAAACAAGCACCTCATCAAACGGATTGCCTATCCTCTGATGATGATTATTTACAACCAGATATATTTGCACCATATACCCAAGAATATCGCGGACAAGGAGTGCAAAAACCATATACATATCATAGAATTTTTTCTCCACATCAAATAGATACACAAAATCAACAACCAATACAAATGCAAAACCCAATTAATACACAATCTTTTCAACCAATTCAGCCACAAAACCCAATGATTACACACTCGTATCAACCGACACAAATGCAAAATGAAATACCACTTCCATATTACCTTCAACAACACGAAATAACAAAAAATCAACTTTCAAATTTTTCACAAATGCCAAATGCAGCAGAATCATTACAAATGACAATGAATCCATACCTTATGGGTGGATCATCAATAATATCAAACAAACCATTAATGGTATTCACAGGAACAGTCCCTGAATATTCTGTAGAAGATTATTTAAATGCAGAAACAGCAAATTTAATTTTAAATATAGGACCTGAACCAATTAATACGCCACTACATCAAAACTGGATACATCGACGCACAGCGTTGATACAGACAACCTTAGACGGCGCAGCCCAAAAATGGTTTTCAGTATTGCCTATAGAAATAAAATCAAATTGGAAAAGGTTTACACAAGAATTTTCAAAAATGTTTGACTCCGAAAGAAACAAACAACAACAAAGAGTTTTATGTAATGAAAATCGCAGATTACCAAATGAAACCATCAAACAATTAGCAGTACGTATCGAAACACTAGTTCGAAAAGCATATTCATTAAATACACACGACTATAAAAACACAAAAATGACAGAAATCTTAATGATGACCTTAACACCTCAATTAAGGAAAATAGCAATAAAAAAGAGAGCATCCCATCCCTCCTCAATTCGAGAGCCCGATTTAGATTTTCGAAAACTAGTAGACAAACTAGAGCAAGCGGAAATCACAATGAAACTTGAAGAAACAGAAAATCTGAAATTACAAAATGTTAACCGAATTGAAACAAATACCACAAATATCAACAATATACAGGAATCAGATACAGACCTCGTTGAAAAAATCACTGAAATACTCAATATTTATGAAAAACACCCAAACTTTAAAGGTAAACCATCTTTCAAAAAATGGTGTAATTATTGCCGACGATACAGACATAGTATTTCTGAATGTAGACAAAAACAACAGGACAATCAAAACAAACCTCAAAAATATAAAGAACCAAATAAATCATTCTATCAGTACATGAAAAAAGATCAAAATCTACCGAACAAAAACATATACAGCAACAACAGTTCAGGAAAACCACTTCCGAACAATACCAATTACACGAGAACTCAATCACCATATAACTCAAGTTATAGAGGAAGATCACCAGAACGAAGAAATACACAAAATTCATCACAAAATCATTACAATAGACCAAATAGTCGAAATAACTACTCCAGATCAAATTCAAATACAACACAATTCGTTTCTAGATCTAATTCCCAATTAAGGAATAAATACTATCCAAACAATCAATCACGAAACTCATCATATAATTGAAATAGAAACTATTCCAATAACCGAAATAGAAGTTATTCAAACAACCGAAATCAGAATTATCCGAACAATCGATCAAGGAATAACTCATATAACAGATCAAACTATAACATATCAAACGATAATTATCAAAACAGATCACGAAACAATTCACAAAATCGACATTCAAGTTATAATAATCAATATAGAAACTATTCCCAATCACCACACAGAAATAATAACCACTATAATAATTCCAACAATCGCCACAGAAGTAGTACACCTAAACATCAAAGACATATAAATCAAGTACAATCAAATCCGGAATCAACATCAGACCCCCCAGGTATTGATGACACAGTAGATGATACAGTAGATATTTACTAAATCAAATAAACTGTGGATCATCAGATTCAGAAAGTGATACAGAAAGCACTATCTCCATCAATATGATAGCAGTTGAAAATGACTACGAACCTATTATATATGAACAACCTTTTTCATCACATATATATGAAAACCAATTAGAACTCCTTCACAATTATTATATTGAACCCATCCATTCCACACAAACGACACAAGAAACTAACGAAAGCAACACTACAAATCAATCTAATGAAAAAGAAAAAACAAAATGCTTGAATACAAATCACATCTATCAAAATATACAAAAAGAACAACCTAAAGAAAAAATTTGGACAATACCATTTCTTTTAGAAAGTCCAAGAAACAAAGAATTTCAACCACCAGATCTTGAAATTGATTTTTTAATTGGTTCAGGAGCAGAATCAAACATAATAAACATTCCCACATGGAATGAGATAAAAACATTACACCCAAAACTAACGCCTCTTGAAACCTCCAGTAAACTAGCAACAGCACAAGGATCAACATTGGTAAACTATGGAAAAATTAAATTATTTCTTCTCCCCACAAAAACAATAGAGCAAAATAAAATTTTAAATAAACCATTTAAACAAATATTTCATATCACTGATATTAAACACAATATCATTGGAATACCATTTATCTCTAAATATATACCAACAATCAACATTTTGAATAGTAAAATACTAATCAAAGATAAATACACAAAAACAAGAGACACATCCCTAACATTTTTTCAAAGATTAAATAAACAACCACCATTCTTTTCAAAATTATATTCAATATATAATCAACAAAGAAAACACCTGAAACCACTATCAGGACACATATATAATTTTTCAATAAAACAAGTTCACCAATATGATAAAAAACAAAATAAACAACAACTCTATATGTCAGATTTTGAATTCAAACCTATCCATAAGTTTTTCAAAATCACAATCTCATCCATAAAATATTTGAAAAACTCGAATTCAGATATTATTTCTCTACATGTATACAACAATACACCCTATCAAGTAACATTACCTTTAGGACTTTTAGGCTATTGCGAAACCAACGCTACGATATCACCAATACACGAAAAAGCATACCGCGTAAATAATATACTCCAATTATTAGATATTTGTCAATCCACAATTCTTAATGAAGAATTATCCATAAATAATATAATAAGTAATGAAAAAAGAAATACAGATTATTTCACAAAAACCCCATATTTCAAACCTACATTCAACATAAATAACTATACAGAGAATCAACAGAAATTTTTAACAATGTTTAACTTCCAACATTCACAAATAACACAAGACGAATTTGATAAATTAGCCAAACAGCTAATCAAATATTCATCAGTCTATGCAACATCCAAATTTGATGTTGGCAAAATCAGCTCATCACTACATCTCCCATTAAAACCTGACGCAGTTTTCAAAAAACAAAGAGCAAGTAAAGTACCAATTCACTTACACGATAAAGTAAACAGATTACTCGATATTTTAGAACAATACAAAATTATATCACCGGTAAACAAAGAAGAACAACCAAAAGGTAACACATTTATCAACCCTGTTATCATCCTAGCAAAAGGAGAATCATTAAAAATAGTTCTAGACGCTAGATACCTTAATTCACTAATAGACGAATCAAAATGCAATTGGCCTATTGAACCAGTACAAGTCATTTTAACAAAAATAAACGGAAAATACTTTACAACCGCAGATATGAATAGTGCATATAATCAAATGCCACTAGATGAACAATCGCGACGCTTAACACAATTTGTTATTGGAAATCAGCAATATGAATTCAACCGCCTATTCTATGGAATATCCATAGGACCAGCAGCATTTTCAGCTTTTATGAGCAAAATTTTTAGACCACTAATACTCAAGAAAAACGCAATCACCTATTTAGACGATGTTTTTATGCAATCACAGACAAAAGAAGAAATGTTCAATGTTTTAGAACACTATCACAAAATACTTCAGAACGAAAATCTGAAGGCCGCCCCCGATAAATCACATTTCTTTTTAACAAGAGTTAAATTCTTAGGACATAACATAGAAAGAAAAACAATCACTCCATTAAAATCACGCATTAATGCTATTCAGAAGCTCCAACCACCAACAAACAAAAAGAAAACCCAAGAATTCCTTGGAATGTTAAAATTTTTAAGCAAATATGTCTATAAAATGCAATTATACCTAAGACCATTCTATAATATACTTAGACAACAAAATAATTTTGAATGGAACACAGAACATCAAGCACGATTTGAAGAAATTAAAAAACTCTTAACTGAACAAATTTCGAATACAATTCCAGATCCAAATCAACCATTCTATGCAATTTGCGATGCTTCGAATTTTGGCATCGGCGCAGCATTATTACAATCACACAATGGTACAAACAAAATGAACCTTATATCAGCAAATTCTCGACTATTCACTCAAGCAGAGCTGCGACTCTCAACTCTAATGAGAGAATGTACAGCCATAATATATACACTAACAGAATATGAATTTCTGATACTTGGATCAAAACATCCAACAGTTCTATTTACAGATCACAAACCAATCATCTTTCTCTTTACACAAAAATCCAATCCAAATCACCGAGTTTATAGATTTCAATTTATTTTAATGAAATTCCCAAACTTACATATAGTTTGGACAGCAGGAAAGAACCTTGCATTACCAGACACTTTAAGTCGAAATACACCACCCGAATTACTTACACGTAAAACTACAGTTGAAATACCCAAAAAAATAAAATTCTACCTTGCAGAAAACGAAACATCACCCCGACTAGAATGCAAATGTGCAGTAAAAACTGACGTTGAACAATCACAGATAAACAATCTACAACACTTCCCACTTTATTTAGATTGCCAAAATAACCACTACGAAGTTGATCTACTTGGAACATCAACTTTTAAACCAATTCCATATTCACAATGGATAAAAAATAACACCCAACAAAAAAGAGTAAATCAACACCCGCATAAAAAAGACCTTTTTCCTTTAATTGAAAAAGAAAATCTAACTGATAAAATAAATTTATCAGGACCACAAACAAACGATTCAAAATACACAATAAATCAAGTTTTTGACCTCCATGACCCACTTGATACAACTCCTTTATCAAAATTAGAAATTGAAAACATTGTTCTCCCCCCAACAGATAAAATTACAATGAATACTTTGAAACAATATCAAAATCTTGACCCAGTAATTAGACAACTTAAATCATGGCACAAATATAAAACTAAACCCGTCAAGGCAGATACAACTATTTTAGGAAATAAAACACTCCTCCGATATTTTCGAAAATTTAATAATACAATAATTAACGAAAACACAGACCTTCTAGAATACCAATTAAATGAATCTACAATTCCCTGTCTCCCTCTAAGTATGATTCTTATAGCTTTTAATATTTCACATACACAAAACATTAAACCCTTGACTAAACCCGTCTGCCTTGACTAAACCCGTTGTATCTGCCTTGACTAAACCCGTCAAGGCAGATACAACTATTTTAGGAAATAAAACACTCCTCCGATATTTTCGAAAATTTAATAATACAATAATTAACGAAAACACAGACCTTCTAGAATACCAATTAAATGAATCTACAATTCCCTGTCTCCCTCTAAGTATGATTCTTATAGCTTTTAATATTTCACATACACAAAACATGTTTACTCTGGATCAGAGAAAACATATTCAAATTTCATACAAAACTTTTATTTTCCAAATGCACCAATTTGGATAAAAGTACAATGAAATGATTGTATAGTATGTCAGCTAAATAAACCTTATCCAAATCAAAAACAAATAGCACAAAAACAAGATTTTAAAGGACAAAGTTTGTACTTTAACCACCGTATTTCATTTGATACAAAAGGACCAATTTCACCCTCATCCGAAGGAAACTCCTACATTATGGTAATTGTTGACGCGTTTACACATTATGTAGCACTTAACCCAGTACCACATTGTAACGCTTATTACGCTTACACAACACTTTATGAACACTGGATAGCCAAATTCGGACTACCAGAAATTTTAGTTACAGACAACGGTACAGAATTCATAAATAATGAAATCATCACACTATGTCATTTATATAACATCAAACACAAACCACGTACATCTCACGCACCTTGGACAAACGGCTTAGTCGAAGGTATGAACCGTTCACTACAAGAATATCTTAGATGTATCATCAATGGAAATGATACAAGATACACCGAATGGTCAGCAGATGTAAAACTATTTCCCTTAGCATATAATTCACAAATCACGACAACTCTAGGAATGTCACCATATGAAATGGTTTTTAATCAAAAGCCACGCAAACCAATTATGTTTACAGCAAACTCTCATAAAAATGCACAAAGTTATTGTCAACCGAATAAAGACTCAATTTGTTATAACCTACCTTTACACACACACGATGAAGATCATTTTCATCACCCACAAATTCTTAAATTAGCCTCCGGTACACACACCGAATGGATTTTAAACAGAGATAAAAAAACACAATGAAATTTACCAAAAAGTAACAAAAAAGTTGTTACAAAGGCAAAACATTAATGAACAAATAAATTCACGCTTTACACCAGCCTCCGATTTAAAAATTGGAACATTTGTTTTAATACCCAATTTTAACACTCAAAAAGGAATCTCTAAAAAATTACAACCCCTTCGTAAAGGACCATACCAAATAATTGCCAAACCCACTGATGTCACATATAAAATCACCGACTTAGACCAAAAAGAAATTGTTCAACATCGAAACAACCTATTACCTTATTACCCAAAAGAATACGCACTACGCGAACTAACTCAATTATATTCTTTCACAAGTTTAAAAGTTATTCAAAAAATCCCACATATGGACAATAAAACAAAAGAACACCATGGCATTCACCTCGAAAACCAAAATAAAAAATCAACTACAACGAAAAACAATACAAAAAAGCTAGATCAAAATACACCTCAAAAAGAAAGAAAAAATAGAAAAATGATAGAAACAATAATACCCCAAGAACAAATCGACAAATCAGAACATAGAGAGTCATCACGACTTAGAAATCAACCACGTAAAAACTATAAAACATTCATTCCACAATCTAAAATATTAAAGAAAGTCGAATTTCAAAAACAGCTTTAATTTTATATTTAATAATTTTTGCACCTCTGAAATATTTTGAACTTTCATTTTTCAAAATAACATGCTGACAAACACGCAGCGATTCTAGTTCATAATTAGCCAATAGGATTCATCCAATCCGTCACCTTCTCTAACTCTAACACAGATCAACTAGACGAACGATATAAAACGCCAGGCATATCTATAACTATAACTTTGCGACCTCCAGATCAAAAATAAGCAAACCACCCCAACTTGACAACTAAAATAAATATCACCATAATATCATAACCCTCCCTTATCTAATAACCCAAAGATCAACAATATTTCCCCAACTCAGACCTCAAATACCCCCCAAAACAAATCTGTTAACTTAGCCTAAAGTAAAAGAACGACCATTTTAATTAGCCTAAAGTATAAAAATCTCAAAAATACCCCAGATCATTTGACAAATAAAAATAAAGAAAAAGAAGACCTCCCGATCACCATAAAATTTGCCCCCAACAAATTTTCACAAATCTCAACCCACTTGTCAAAAAACCAATAAATAATTCGACCACTTTTGAAAAATGCCTCAAACAACAAAAAATATTCCATCGAGAAGCCATTACTTAAATGCTCTTCTCTCGACCAGTCAACATAATTCTTAACATTCTCATAAACTTTTTAACGATATTTAAACTTTTAATCATATTTCTTTTTGATACCTTTGAATCTTTTGTAATAATCTTAATCATTTTTTGCAATATTTTTTTAATTTTCTATTCCATATTTGAACTATACCTCCAGCTTTCAAAAGCTATTGACTATATCCACAGGTACGATTCACAAAACTTATCTAAATGATACGAAACATTTTTAGTAGAACAGATATTTTCTTGCTATTTGTAATTTTTATAACATTTCTATCATCCCTCATCTTGACAATATGCAAATGTATAAAGAAAGCAATCCTCCTAATTCTTTTTCTAGAAGAATACTATAATAAACATAAATTTTTTCACTAAAAGAATAGATCAAAACCTATCAAAAATTGCTAACCAACAGTCACACAATCAGTCTTCACCGACATCATCCCAAGATAACCCAACAACACCTTCAACTACCCAAATCCCCCAAACATCTACACGAATTTCCTTTCAAGATAACCCATATACCTTTGAAGAACGACACGCTCACTTATCAGAACCACTAGAACCAGTTCAACGACAAGCACCTCTAAGTGAACCAACATATAACTTATACCCAACATTACCACAAGAATTAAATAGAATACAAAATCCTAGTCAAAACCAAAATACAGTCGAAATAAATAGACAAATTATACATCCTCGACGAAACAGAAACTTTCAAACTCCCCGAGTTCATTTTGATATACC
Organism: Symsagittifera roscoffensis; assembly: GCF_963678635.1. NCBI lineage: Eukaryota > Metazoa > Xenacoelomorpha > Acoela > Convolutidae > Symsagittifera > Symsagittifera roscoffensis. The sequence goes on from NC_087071.1 coordinate 16,108,684, forward strand.
CCAGTCACCATCACAAAGTACTCCAGAAAACCCCATCGGTATTTTACCAGAAACCCCTACGCTTCTTTCACAACTTAGCACCTCAAGCCTACCCTCAGATTACTTAGGTTCAACACCAACATCTGAACAAATACGTGAAAATCCCTTTAACCCTGCAAACCAAACATCACGACTACCATATTGGACAACACATTCATTCACACAAGGTGAACCCAATTTAATCAATGATCTAATAGATATTTCTACGGATACAACAACATCCTCATCATTACCAGAAACAATATCCCTACCATCAACACCATCAATCAGTCAGATTTCACCAACGCCTTTTAACTTCAATTTCCCAAATAACCTCGACGCTAGATACCGAGAACAATCATCAACAAATATTCCTTTAAGACTAGACTGGAATACATTCACAGCACCTCCACCATTATTTGGACAACACGCAGAAAGTAACCGACTCCACAACTGGGCACTAAATAGACTACAATATAGACAAGACATCCACGAAGACATTCGTGATCATAACATCCAAATACTCCAACAAAATAGTCTACAATTAAAATTTGAAATCACGGTTAAATTAAACAACATTACTCAATATCCCTATCCATAAAACCCACCAAATATAACAGCTCAATCCCTACCACCACTATTTATAACAACTGAAGTAATATACAAATACGACAGATATACCAAAAAGACAATTGGTTACATCACATTTTATAACCCATACTCAGGATTGTCATACACATGTATATTCTAAAAATTTTAATTTTTCTCCAACTCTTTTTTCTAGTAACCTCCAATCAAAACATAAACCCTTCCCCCCGCACAGGACCCCAAGATTTATTAGTAACACATTACGATTGTGAAGAAAACGAACAAAAAACACTACACAAATATGCAATAAATCAAGTATCACAATGCGAAACAGAACCACAAGCTATAGAAACTACAAATGTAATAGCGACACTTTATTCAAAAGCCCGAGCAACAACAGTTATAGGATATAAATTCACAGCAACATTTTCTGAAAAGAAAGTACATTGTTCACAAGTCTCTAATGGAAATAAAAACCGACTTGACCACGAATCATTCTACCAGAGTAATATTGAACGACTTTTACATCTCCATCCCGAAGATTGTAAAAACGAGTTACTCAGACTAAATATCACAAAAAACAAAAACACAGATAGAAAGTTAGTATATTTCCAAGTTTTTTCAGATTCTGTACATCAAGCAGAACTTGAAAGATATCAAGGACATATAAAATTAGATGAAAAATACCCATACAACGGCGCACACGGAAGATTAACTTAAGACATACACGATAAACACTGGATACCACATATTGGTATAAATAACCCATCAAACTGCAAAGCAGACACAAAAAATAAAGGATACCAAGAAATAATGTTTTTCGATTGGAAAATACAACTCGAAAAAATACAACTCACACGCGATTTATCTGACAACACCATGATCTATCAAGGAATTAGATTACCTCGTAAAAACGATCAAGGCTATTGTGACCCTACAACACGAACACAAGCAACAATTGTTTGGTTCCCCGAAGACACATGTACAACATTTCAAGTAGCAAAAATACACGCTCTTATGATAAAATTTCACGAGAAATATTTTATAACGTCAATTCCATATGAACAAGTAAATCCATCACGAAAACAAAGTTCTAATTTTAGGAACATACACAATATAGAAAATAAATTGACACGTTTTCAAATATATCAAGAAACAGAACTTGCATGTAAATACAGAAATCCACTTCACAAAACACAATACTCCGAAATATTAGTTGAATACGAAAAAGGATTCGACATGACCACTGGAAAAATAAAAATCGACCCATACGCCACAAGTCATCCTATAAACGAAGGAACATCATATATACCAGTTAATTTTCAAAAAAGTAAAGGTCAACCTGGTGGACATCTAAAACCCCATGACACTAGAAGCACACGTTTACAAGAACTATCACTAATGAATAGTACATATTTCGGTAATATCCACTATGATATTCACCTAGATATGAAATTAGACTACACAATTAGCCGCATTTTTCAAGAAATGTCACTCGCTGAATTAGAAACACTTCACCAACTATGCGAATTAGAAAGGACACAAATCCTACAATCACTTGCACTAGCAGTATTAAAAATACCCTACGCAGGATATTTACTATCAGGAAATAGATCGAATTTTTTAGACTACGAAGGAAACATTTTATGGTTTTATACCTGTACCAAAAAAGTATCACCACTATATGTTTTTGAAGATAAACGATGCTATAAAAGAATCCCTATCTTTTATAAGAATAAAGTACATTTCGTTGACACACTTTCAAGAAGAACCTATTTCTGGGATACCGCAGTCCCATGTGGATCAGAAAATAGCCACAATGTAGTACAACTGAACCCTGATGAAGATAAATTTTACCTTCTTACCCCATATCCCACACTAATGCAATCACTCAAAAAATTTTCACCTGAAAGCATTAGAGCTATTGCTCGAAACCCAAATATTGACCTACAATCAATTGGAATATATTCAAAATCCGATATCCAACATCACATTAGAACACAACAATTCCAAGAATTATTAACACAAATGGACACTATACAAAGACAATCAATTGACCAAAACTTACGCAAACTTGCCGAAACCGCAGGATTTGCAGATATTTATACACAAGATTATAGCGGATATTTTAAAGACATTAAAGACTATATATATCTAAACGGTGAAAAATACAGACCACAAGATATTTCACCTATAAATATTTTTAGCTTTGTTACACTAAAAAATGAAATTCTCGATTTTCTAGGATGGCCCTACTACATCTTAGAAAAATTGACTATTTTATACGCAATGTTTAACTTTATAGGATTTCTTTTTTCACTTTTAAAAGGAATCTACAATACATGCGCTATACACACACAAGTAAATAGACAAGCAAGTGTAGCACGCATACTATTTGCAGGATTTTTTGGAGTTTTTTCATCATCAATAAACAAAATTCTTTTAGACGCAAAAATAAAAGAATACAACACAAAAATAGCAACAAGACAAAACACATATGACGAAGAACATAACAATGTAGACATAACGCCTACAGCACCACGGTTACCACCCCTACCACATAACCATCCATTATCACTAGTCCCACGAAATTTTCGAAATTTAGCAATAACACATAATCCAAATTTTAGACCAACCATATCACAAAGTCCCATTCAACATATAATGACACACCATTCACTAGATGAAAATACATATGAACAAATTATAGAACAACCCCATACCACCGCTTTTCAGTCTCAAAATAATAATTTTTTTAGCCCACGATGAGCCGACAACTTGGATCCCTACACCGCTCAAATTCCCACCCAACCAACCTCAACACTCCAATTACAATAATTCCACTTTTTGCTTTCCCGCCACCCGATTTCCCAACCAATAAAATAACATCAGGCATGAATTCAGACACTAAATCACATATCTCAGTTTTATACTCCATTTCACAACTCAATAACCCAAATATTGAAACCCCTGATGAATTTGCAGACTCTGAACCATCTCCATCCAATAATTTTCAAACCAACCCCTCAGTTTTTTCAAAACCCCCTTTTCAACCAATCCCACCAAATAACCCACTCCCATCCATTTCTACACCCTCTTATGCTTCACAAGTCACCCCAACCTACTCTTCACTTCATTCAGACCGATCATCCAATTCTCCAGACACCCCCCAAATCTCCCAAGAACTAGATAATTTTATCACCCTACAACAACAACCCTTCCACCTTGACACCCCCACTATAAACCAGATTTCATCCACAATAGAATCATCCAACCCACCTACTCCTACACCCTCTTCAGCTTATACCGCATCATTAGCACCATCATCCACATCCACCGAATCATCAATTAGCACTAATCGAGCTTACCGCACTTTCAAAAGAAAATTCCCAAATCATCCATTTCCAACAAAACCAGGAACAGCCCGTGAATATATTAATCATCCAAATCACACTAACACGAAAGATTTTTTAGCCATCACCTTACCCTCATTTCCACAGTATACTTTGAATACCCCTAACGACACTAACGACACACGTAGTTTTGTAGATGAACAAGTTTTAATGCCTACACTTCATTGGACATCATATTATCATTTTACTAACCCCCTTTGCCTACCTTTATCTAATACTCACATCGATATAGAAAGAAATCAAAATATGCTATATCGACTCACCACACCCCTAACACATAGACAATTTACTTATATAGGATATAAAAAGTCACTAAAACATACACTGCACCCCGAGCTAACGAATATACGCTAGAATATTACGATCATAACATCATCCGAGCTAACCAAGACCAATTTTTAGATGATGACCGTTTCGCTAACCCACAAATCACAGAAAAATTCTTCATCAAAACACCATATGTATTTACACTCAATATATTTGATCGCAAATTCGATCACATCATTTCTGAAGTACTAACCGACACACTAGCTTACGAAAGTTTTAAAGAAAAATTTCAATTATTTTCACTAACCTTTCATTTCCTTGCACCACATGAACGAGATTTGCACTGCTCACACGATATTATGTTACGCACTAAACAAACCCACACATATACATATTATCGCTTCATACAAAATCATTTTGATCTACACACTCCATCAAGACAACCACACCACCGTTTTCAATTTATTAACTCTAAATACACTTCACCATTTTTTCTTAACTTCACATTTTGCATCAAAGATACTAACCTTCACGGTATTCTTCGCAATTATGATCCCATAACCCAAATGTATATTTTTTGTCCCATCACGAAGACCTTCAACGCAGAAGAATCCAGACCCTTCCTTATCCCACATGATTTTATTCAACCTATAGAAGTCCCGATATTAGAATTCATCCACAACACTAAATACAATCACAAATTATATAATCTCATCCAAAACACACCTTATGAGTTTGCAGTTGGCACTGAAGAACTAAAAACCATTAAAGCACTTCAATTGCTTTGGCCACTGCTTCAAACTAAAAACATCATTCGCATACTAGCAAAATTACTAACTAATTCCAACATAATACACGACATCTTCCCCCACGGTTTTTTCCCCGACGACTAACAGGTAAGTATAATTTATACATATTCTTAACTAATAAATTCAAATTAAAAAACTAACCATTCTTTATCCATGTCTCATTTAGATTTTTAGTCTTCATCTCACGATCATCTGCAAAATACACAAAAGAAAAATAAAAAATAGAAAACTTCTTCAAATTGTTCAAAACTCTAATAATCTTTTGCACCAGCTAAATTAAATAAAATTCATACCAATGTAGTAAATTAATTTATAAATTGTTTCCCCACAAGCAGTAAATCTCATAATAATGAAAATTTGTAACTTAATTTTTCCCAAAAACTAGCAGTAAAATTGAAATTCAATGTAGTAAATTGATAAGACAAAAAAGCAGTGCTAACCTTTTGATATTTTCATTCACTCGCACAAGAATTCTATCCAAACTCGTACAGCTCGCCCACGAAGAATTGTTTAAATAATGAATTTCAGTTTCAAGTTTTCACACTCAACAACTCTAACACACGATAACAAGTTTCAAACTTTCCTTTAACCCGGTTGGAAAGGAACTATATACTAAGCAAAACTAACCAACGCAGCTTACTAAACACCACAACACATAGAATAACAGCATGACTAAGAAAAGGAAACCAACGGTACCCAAACCGGATTAACCCAGTTTAAAACTGGATAATTTATTCTTTTGAAGACTATTATAAAGTCTGAGAAAGAAAAAATAAAACACAAAAAAGTCGAAAGACAAACCCATACCAAAAACAATTTGATTTTTGAAAAAAGGACACAACCAACGAAACATAAGAAAAACCACAATAAACCCAACATAAAAAGTTATCACATAACAGGACCTCTCACAGAAACCGCACGAAATCATACTCCCACTCCTGGCCTAACCCACCAGAGAGGACGTCCTGAGCATACTCTATAGCCGGCCTAACCCACCGCGCTACATCCACGCTTTGTGACCACACTCCTATTTTTAATAAGAAGTACTCAAGGGTAAGTAACTCTTCAAAATAACCGAACTAAAACAAAAAGCTTTTGTGAAAACAACTAACCAAAATCATAATTAAAACACCAAACTAATAAAAAATTTATAAAGTGTAAATTACACCTTGCAGTATAAAGATCAGCATACAACACCAAAGACGAACATCCAAAGACAAAATGACCCCACTACACTCGAAAAAGAATGGCCAACCACAATCAATATGCCGCCTACAATCACAACTCAAAGGATTTAGAGTACGACTTGACTTCGCAGAAAGGACTTCATTGATCTAGAACAATGACCACCTCGATGTTCAAGTATACGTACAGATCCGAGTAACCAGGCATCCCCTCCACGCACAATCTCCACGCCATTCCCAGACAAGGTCAACCCAAAAGAAGTTCTCTACATGAAGTTTTGCGAAAACCCAGTGCGAAAAACAGATTTGAGTTTGTTGCGAAAACCCAGTCGTTGTCATGAAAAGACACAGCGATTGAACCTGGAACTTCTCTAACAAGAAAACCCAGAAGAAATATGATGTTCGCCAAATACCAACGTCCATCATCCATCCTTTGAATTGCAGAAAGACTATTCTAAAAAACTCTGTAAAACCCGGATGGGTGGAACCTGATCTAAACTACATTTTATGGTTGGATAAATTAGATATTTTACCACTGTAAAGTATTTAATATTAACCAATCATGATCCATCTAACTAACAATCCACTTATTTGTAAGTGCTGAAATTACTTGTAATTTCAGCACCAGAGAGATTTGAATTTAACTTAGAAATTAGTTGCCTCTCCAAAGGAACTTCAGCAGCCGCAATAAACCAGTATACCCTAGATCTATTGAGCCTAGCAGAGACTAGTTAAACAACCTGAGACTAGATAGTATAAGAGTAAGATTAGGATCGGTATTAGACTAAGAAGTTGCACGAATCTATCCGGCCGAAAATAAGATAGCGTGACGAGCAGACGGTGTACCCTATCCGAAATTACTCTATGATTTAACCACATCGGTCCTAACTCAGTTGCTGAATAGACCCGAATAGGAGCACAAGTCGCAGGCGAGAATCTAGGATTTTAACGAGTGGAGGTGTCTTCGATTTTCTCTTCAATGCTTCTGTCGTCGTTTTGTTTGGATCGACTTTTTAGATCAATTTTTAGATCTTCTTAGATCAATTTTCTCAGCTCTCCGAAAAAACTTTAAAGATTCAACTTTAATGGAACTACCTGTGCCACAAAACCGACGTTTTGAGGCACTTTATGGAAGCTTTTTACAAAAACAAATGCTTTTTTCGGCACCCGCTCCACTCCTCAAAAATAGAATTTGTTGGCGCCCATGGTACCTACAGAGAAAAATAAGGTTGAAGAATTTGAGCTACAATTGGGTATTACCAAAAGGAGCTTTGTGATTGATGAGGAGGTCGAGTCCCCTGTATTTTTACACTTTGTTGTTGGATTTTTTCTCAAAATTTTTTAAACCAAAGTAAATTCACCCTGCAAAACTGAATGTTGTACTGATTAGAATTGAGATACATTTCAAAAGCAAAGAAATGCTATCATAAATTCCTGGAGCCAAAAGTAATTTCATCTCACCCACTTTCTATTTTTTCTAGATTGGGGATTTATTAATTTGGTAAATTGTGAGAAAAGTTATCTAACCTGATTACTTCAACAAATATTGACCCCATTTGACTCAGTTTGAAAATGGTTGGGCTGGAATTATAAGAGACAAACGCAGTTCGCGTCATATGTGTCCCTTTGCCCCTTCAAAGTATCCGTGTAACAATCAATTTTCCAATTACCTGGTTGCTTGTTTTCCATTTTCTCCAACTAATATGAGTCATATTCAGTTCCGAATGGCCTTCGTTATCCTTTTGACCGTGAAAACATTGGGTCAGAAACTGTTCATCAGCTTTATTATTTCCAATGACCGCAAAAACTAAAAAAAATGAATTTAGACAAAACTTTTATATCTTGTTTTAGTTTAAAATCATGAATAACTTTGCCTTTTGAAGAACAAAAATCCAATCGAAGTTGACGGGTTTTTCTTTGGATCAAAACTAGTACTTCCTGGTAAATTTCGGAGGCAATTCTGGTTTCCTTCAAGATAACAAAAAAAACTCAAGTTCAAAAATAACTAAGATGACAAGTAGTTTCTGAAATTTGATAACAGTTGCTTCAAAGGCACTATGTTGTAAGATTTCAAAATCTTCTAACTATTTTGTCATCCCGAGAAAAAATTTAGCGCAATTGTTTATGATCGCCAGTATATTTGAAACGAAAACAGGGTAACTGTCAGGATACTTAAAAAAGTGAATATTAAAATTATTACCTGTCATGTAGCATAGACAAAACTTCATTTTTGAGCTTCAAATAACATAAATTTTTTAACAGCTCCAACAAATTATGAGACCAAAACAGTAGCAAAGAGATATTGATGACTTTGATCTTTTCGCGGGCTTCGCTTTTTAAGAAAGTCAAAAGTCCTGAAACACTTTCGTTTTTGCTCATTTTTAAATTGTGGAGCTTAACAAAAAATATAAAAACCAGAGTAGAATTGTGAAAGTGTCAATGCATTTAAACCTTGAGATCATGAATCACTTTCTCCGGTTTCACATAAAACGAGTTCCACAGAAAAGTTGCTGTTCCACTTTTTAACCCCACGTTATTTAACACCTAACTTTTACCCACCCTACTTTATAACCCCGTAACAAGATAACCCCACAACAATTTAACCCCTTTTCATACCATTAATTTGTTTCAAATTAAGTCCTTTTTATAAGTAAAGGAATATTCTAATTAAGTGGACTAATTGAGGCCTGAAAAACCAGTCTTAAATTACTTGAGGCTTCTAGCATCTCGAAAATAATTGCTTTTCGATTAGTTAGAGAAATAATCCCTCATTCAGGCGTTTAAAACAGAGATAACCTACATGGTGCTAATTGTACAAAATGTACATAAAATTATACTGCCTTACCTTTGAACTATTTTTTCACCATTCTATGAGCTCAAATCGTTGAAGCGTCCTTCCGCTCTACTTTATCCTCCAAAGACAAACAAATATTAGTGGTATCAGGCCACAAGTATTATCTTACACGTATGAACAAAACCACTACTAACTGGAACTGCTCAAAGTATCACAATGATAAATGCCGAGCAACAGCAACTGCGGGTGGCCGAACCGAGAAGTCCCTTTCCTTCCTTCACTATGGAAACAACGAGATGGGGCAACATCCGGTTTTGCAAGAACAACAAATGCTGTGGAGGGCTGGCATTATAGAATACAGACATATTTTAGTGGTTCACGCCCTAGTATGTGGAAATTTATTGCAAACTCGCAAAAAGACGTCTTCCTTCAAAAACTTGAATTCCTTAAAGCCTCAAGCGAGCATCAATTTACGAAAACAAAGAAAAGTACCGAGTCCTAAACGAGAAAGTGCATAAAATTATGCAGGTTTACGAAGAGAAAACTGATTTGCATTTCTTTCGCGCTATTGCAAACTTAAACCTAGCTTTTTTTCATTTGATCTATGTATATATTTTAAAATTAAAATATTTGACATTTTTTTTGAGAAAAGACGTCTCCTTGCAGCCTCCCGGAGAAGTAAAGAAACGCATTGACTTGACTCGCATTTGAAAAAGGCTGTCTCTGGCAATTTGATCCCGTTAATCGCTCTTTTGGTGGGCCGCTAGGTTGGGATTAGGGGCTGGCAAACCCTTTAGACATTGCGTTGTATGCCGACATATCAAAGAAAAAAATTGACAAACATTAGATCGTTCGAAAACTCGTTAAGTTTTACTTTAAAAGGATTGCCGTTTGAAAAAAAAACTGAGATTAGATCGATCAAAGTTTTGGTCACAACTGATTTTCATTCCATAATTTTAATTTAAAATCAGCCAATTAATCTATTATTAACAAGGTTATTTTCAAGATCAAGTTTATTTTTGCAGAAAAAAAATCATTTTTGGTAAATAATTTGAATCGTCCTGATTGAATTGGTTTTCAAATTCATATCAAAGTCTAGACTATCGGCAAGGTCACTTCTGATCAAATCTAAGCCGCATTTAGCAGCTTGCAAGTTATTTTGTTTTGCTCCGCAAAAATTTTCGCAAGTAAAGCTTTGATGTTTACCGACGCTATGGTTCCGATTTCCTTTCAAGTAAGTTTCAGTTTGATTCTAACAATTGGTTTTAAAAAGAAGTTAAATTGTAGTGGGGTATCTAATTCTGGGGTAAAGAAAAAGGTAGTTAAAAACGTGGAATGTTAAGCTTGGGAACCGAAGAGTTATGTCGTAAACCGGCTTCATGACCGACTTTTGGATAAACATTAACAGAATTTGAACAAAAGAATATATCTTTAAATATTGTTATTGTTTTCTCCGGTGGTGAAACCTAAAAACTTGCTTTTTGTTACTGCAGACCAGAATTAGCCTTTCATTTGGCAGATGAATTTACAGCATAGAAGCCAATTTAAAAAAACTATTGAAATGGAATCTAATGAAACTATTGAAATGGTTAAAAACAGAAAGCTGATGAAAAAAGGCAAATGGCAAATGTACAAATTAAAAGATATAAAAACTTAGTGTTTCAAAACACCGGTTAACAGCAAAATATACTTGTTTTAAATGATAAAAAAACTGAAACAATCACTGATTTTTACGTATTTAATTTTTTTGGTTATCAATACGACAGTCGATTTGAAATCAAATACAAAATTTTATGTCGTGTTGCAAAAATCTGAATAAAAGAAAAAAAATACTGTAAGCAATTCTGTTCTCTTGTTGAGATTTTACAATTGTGAAAAAAAGTCTTCAGAATTTAGAACTTTTAGGCTAAAAGTAATGAGATTAATCAACAGTCAATCAAAAGTAAGAATTGGAAAAAAAAGTTCACAAAAATTGTAATGGAAAATCGAAAAAAAGAAGAAAATGTAAAACGATAAAAAAAGACAAAAACTTCAGAACAACATCACAAAATTTGAAAAAAATTGTAGCCAACACTCGGAACCCAGTCTTAAGCAAAACAAAACAAATTTTTCAAACCCAGCGCAGACGATTCTAGCAAGAAAAAGTAAAATTCATGAGCAGAAGTGAAGCAAAGCTTAGCACCACTGGCGATATACAGCAAACAAAACATAATGAGCTAGCTCAAACAAATTTCGATGAAGTTCATAAGAAAAAATTGGTTGAAAAAAAGAAAGCATAAGCCGACAGTCTAGAAAAAAAACGGCTGACTGCTTTTGGCACTTTCAGATAAAGATACATTTATTTCATTGACACTTGAAAGAATATCCAAACTTAAATTTAAATTAACGGACGTTTTTTGATCCGAAGAACTTTTACCTGCTTATTTCAAAATTTTAAAAGCAAAATTATCTACCATTCAGTTCAGATGCATATATTTGAAGCCACCAGAAAAATTCGAGACCAGAAAACTCTTACAAAGTTCTTTGAAAAGCTGTATTCTGGTAGGAAAAGTCTAGATACCGATCATAAGACTATTACTCTCGCAAGGGTGAACTCTAATTCTTGAGTACAATTGAGTGAACAAGAATCATTTCGTTGATTGCGATAGGCATTTTTTGAAATTTCTTAAGTCTTTTAGGTTTTTGAGCACCTCATTTGAGCAACATTTTCCGGGGGAAAAAATACAAGGGACACAAATTAAGCTTTGGACTGTAAAACATGCCATAAGGCTCAAACCGTGAAAAAACAAACAACTTAAGAAACCTAAATTTCAGCTGGCCGTTCATCGAAACCAGTAGAAACGATTTGTTCTAAGTGTTTGAACTTTAAAAAATGGCGAAAAGATAAAAAGTTCAAATCTAGCGCAAAAATAAAGAACTCATTTGTGGAAAATATCTTAGTTGCCATTTGAGGTGAATTGTGGTGAAACAAGCACCCGGCATTAGTAATTATCTTCAATTCCTTCAATGGAGCTCCACTGAAAAAAAGACGGTGCGTTCCATGCTGTTGGTTTTTTCCTCGCAAGTGGACTGTTCGATAAAATTAAGTATATATCAGAAACTCTTTTCGAAAGTCTAACCGTAGCCATCAGATAGCTGGAAAGTTTCACTGATCAACTGGAGACCAAATAATAACAGGCCAAGCTTTGCACTGGATATGTTGACAATTTTGTGTCTTTATGCTACAGGATTCCACAGATAAGTCTTTAAACATGTTCAGTTTTTGTCGGAACGATCAAAGTGAATGAAAGAACAAAAGAAGAAAAAATAGAGCGTCCTTGTCGCGGAATCCGCTTATAATTCACAAAATGCACAGTTTGGACTCGTAATGAAAAAAGACAAGGAGACTTTGAACCTTTGATCAGGAGATTTATCGCACTTCCTCAGATCTGCGACACCGACATTTGAAAAATCGCTAACACAAGCCACCAAAAAAAGGCTAAATGTTCAAATAAATTGCCAACGCTATGCAGCAGAAGTCTCACCAAATGAAAACAGATATAAAAGTAGCATGTATTATGGCATCCCCGAAAACTTTGCATTTAATAAATTGGACAGCGTCAAGCCAAATAATGCATATATCATGCATTTCAAAAAAGTGCGAGTTATAACGAATTGGAGAAATTTGTTTTATTCTAGCGTTGTTTCAAACAAATAATTTTTATACGTTCATTTGAGGAAAAAAAAACTAAGTGAACCAAAATTCTCCGATGTCTCCATAAAAAGCAACTAGCGGCACAGTTTAAGCTAGAGGTGTGTGTTTGATATTGAACGAAGTTGCTATACTGATTGCCTAAAAATGTGACTTTAAAATTGACTTTACCCAAAACCGTAATTGATTCTCTGTTAAAACAAGTGAGAACCAGCAACGAATTTGAAAATATTGAAACTTCCCAAGGGAATGACATTTCTCTTTCAAAAAAATGAAGATTCTCCTCTTCTGCAGGAAAAATTATCTCAATCGGTTCTTTCAATTGAACTTTTCATCTCAGATTTGATTGTGTAAATTTAAAAAATTCAAAAAGTTTCTAAAAAACTGTCAATAGATTTCTGAAATCTTTAACTTTTTTCTGCAAAAAGCAAGTTGTGGCCGCTTAAGCAGCGAATACAACCAAAATTGGGTTTCTTGATTGCAACCTCATAATTGCCACGTTAGTTTTTGCGTTAAGTCAAACAGTTTCCAAAAAACTGTCAAAGTTTCAAAACTTTGACGTATTTGAAAAGCAATATTTTTTAAATAAACATTGGGCGTTTTCTCACCTGTTGATTCGATTTAACCTATGGTATGAGATGTGGCCGGATAATTAGCGAGAAAAGCCCAACAAACGGTCAACATATCAAAAAATTTGACATTGCCGAGAATCATAGTTTTTTTCCGGAAGCCGCTTATGCCGAAGATTTTCACACAACCTGTATTTTCTTTTGAGCACAAAATTTAAGATTTGTGAGCTTAGTTCTCGAGAAAAGACAAAGTCGCGAAAGACAAAAAAATCAAAAATTTTTTTACTAATCAAAAGCCCATAAGTTTTGGTGTCAGAAAAAATTGGGCTAGCCATAATTCGTTCTTTGAATTGAAATCAAGGCAGGTTAGTTTTCGATAATATGGAAAAAGCTTGAGAAATGGTTTTAAAAAATTTTAAATTCCAAGGGCCATAACTTTGTGTGACAAAAATTGGCGCAACCGCTAATGCAAGGAGCTTTTCAAAACCGTTCTGTTCAACAAAAAATTTAAACTCAGATTTGGAGGGGTAGTTTTTGAGAAAACATAAAAAATCAAAACATGGGCCAAATTTTACTGCACAGAACATGGGCCAAATTTTACACAGTAGGCTCTTGACAGAGGGTTCACGTAAAAAAAATTTGTGGCCATGCAGGCACACAGGTGAAAATGCGGTATTTCTCTTGAAACCACTTTTTTGAAAATCAGTAGAAGCTTCTCAAAAACTTAGAATTTTCCAATAAAATTAGAAACAATTTTCCATAACAAAAAAGAAATTTCATCAAGCCGATTGGTAAACATACAACCAAGTTGAAAACAGTGGAGAGGATTGTTTAGATTTTGTTTCCGTTGAAACGACCCAAACTTAGGTCATAAAAAATAGGCCGAAATAATTTGAGCCGAGGAAGTTTTTTTAGCGAAACCGAAGGAAATAAAAAATCAAGGTAAGTAAAATTACAATTTATAGGAGTAAACCAAACACTAAAAGCAACACTAAGAAAAATTCGCGCAGCTAAAAAACGCCTCAAGATTTGACAACTAAGCCGGCAACAGATGCTCAGACAAATGAATGGCCATTTTATTTGAAATAGAATAATTCCCATTTGAAAACAAAAAACAGGTCCAGGCTAGATTCTAACGAACGACCTTCTAAATCTGGACAGATTCTAATCGTTACCTCCAGGCTATGTTGGCCGGGAAAGAAAAAAATTTTGAGTTCATTATGATTTGATAACCCTGGCTAATCGCAAGCATACAGGTTCCAAAAATCGACCAGAAATTCAAATTTTTGACTTTTATTAGATTCATTATCTTTTGTCTACTAAAATATTGTAATAGCTTCTGCATTCCACATCTTGATTTTTAAATTAAAGCTTTCCGCACCCTGATATTCTAGATAAACATTAATGTCAGATTTAGCTAGTGGTTTTAGAGAAAAGTATCCCGCAGAAAAAACATAATGAGACAGATTAGGCAGGAAAAAATCTAAGAACCATTTCAGTTTTAATGAATTGTCAGCCTCAGAATCAGCAGGTTAGTTTTTGAAGAAAAGAAATAAATTTCCACAAGACGGGCAAAAATCATTTCAAAAATTGGACCCTTTCTAAGGCAAACGCAAGGCATAGCCGCTTGCGCAGGTAAGCTTCGCATACCCGATTTTTTCTTTCAGTTAAACCCTTTATCTCCAATTTGACAATGATTTTTGAGAAGTCGAAATGTTTTAAAAATTAACCAAAGTTTCAAATAATAGCCTTTTTGAGGTCAAAACTTTTTCTACCGAAATTAGGGATTAGCCGCTAGACAAGGATAGATTCCCATAATTTGTTTTTTTTCGACTAAATCCTTCATTTCAGAATTGTGCATGCAAATTTTAAGAAAATGAAAAAAAAGTACAAATCAATCTCTCCCTACTTAAATTTCGAAGGATGTAGAACGTGAAGTAAAATTAAAAGAGACTAGCGTGTAACGCACCTCCGGTGCTTCGAATTTTCAACAAGTCAAAAAACTATTCTTTGAGTGTACTCTGACAGCACCCAATTACAGGGTTCGTAATTACAAATTTTGCAAAGTTTTTTTTTCAAGTTTTTTACACAAACTTTGAAGAACCATAAAATTTTGTGAAGTTTTATGTAATTTTTTCGAAAAATTTAAAATGAACTGAAAAACGTCACATCTGAGAAAGTGAAAGCAATTGAGCAGTCGCACTTGGACGGAATATTTGTAACTACTGAGAATACTCTTAAAGTACCCAACTCCAACGTTGGGAAATTCAAATTTTGAGAAACTTCACCTTTAGTTTTCTTAAAAAAAGGCTTTCCCATCTCGAAAACTACAAAACGTGGAGCAGTCTTTTTTGATGGCAAAATTCGCAATCTTTGAAAGTGCACAATTACAGGGTTGGTAACTTCACTTTAACGAATTATTTTGTAATTTGAGTTTTCTGAAAATTTCCAAAAAAATCACAAAAATCATCGTATCTCTTAAACAAAATGATTGGGCATTCTTAAGCTTTCAGGAAAAATTTGAAAAGAACCTAAATAAATGTAATATCTCGAAAACTACAAGAAGTTGAGCAGCCATATTCAGAGGCAAGATTAGCAACCCATTGAGAGTACCCTCACAGTTTCCAATAACAGGATTGAGATATTCAAACTTTTGGAAAAATTTTAACATTTAGGTTTTTTTTTATTTCGGTGAAAATCATAAAAAACTCCATATCTGGAAAATTACAAGGATTTGAGCAGTCATAATTGGCGGTAAAATTTGCAACTCCTGAGAGTACCCTGACAGAGTCTCAGTACAGAGATGGTAATTTCAAGTTTTGTGAAGTTTTTTATATCTAAGTTTGAAATATGTAAAATTTTACAAAAAGTCCAAAAAAACATCATATCTCGAAAACTACAAGGATTTGAGACGCCATAATCAGAGGCAAGATTCGCAAACCTTGGAAGTAGCCTCACATTATCCCATTATCCAAAAAGAGGATTGAGATCTTCACTTAAAGTTTTCGAAAAATTCATAAAAAACGTAATATCTGAAAAATAATACTGAAAAATAAATGACCTTGCGGAAAACTAATTGAAGTAAGCATTGCACTAACGGAAATTTTCGTAAGCATTGCAATATATGATATAGCTTAAACATGAAATTTTTTTTCGCGAACTAATGGATAAGCCTGCTTACATTTTTCGAGTTATGCAAAAAGATTTTTCTACCATACACTGTTTTTACCAGAAATGGTCGATTATTATCTGGGTCGGGGGTAGTCGGAACGCCAAAGAATATTATATTAACATTTACTTTTTTGAATTTCAAAAATTATTTATATTTTACACCTTTTTGATCAAACTGACTCGCACTGAGCAACGTTCATCAATGGGTAATTTTTTCATTTTGCGACTTAACACTAAAACCCATTTCCAAAACAGTTAGTCGTGTTATTTTTCATCTCAATTGCTTTTTCGCTAACAGAGAGCAAAAGAGCCTAGCTTTCACTTCAGAAGCCAAGTTACGCTTCGCAAACACATGCGAGGAAAATGCGAAAAAGAGCCCTAAACAGGCAAAACGAAGTGAAATGAGGAAAAGAATAAAAAAAAAACCTTGAATTTTTTTTTCGTTGAAATGAAGAGTATCACGTTCTCACACCTTTTCCACGACCGCTTGTAGTTTTACTTAAGCTAGTCACCAATGAACAGCTACAGTTTCTTTCAAAATGCCAGTTTTATGCAGCAAAATATCGATCCAAAAAACTAAGAAAAGATTCCGAATTTGAATATCCGACCTGTTTATTAAGAGTCTCACGTCTTCGCATCTGCGCCACGTTCACTTGCGATAAAATTAATAGCCCAGTTAATGCTGGATCTAGCCATTTTAATATTTTTAATCATATAGTGTACGGATACGGAAATGCTTTTTTTTCTTCAGAATTACAGCTCAACCCTAGTGTTTCTCTGCTTTAATAGGAGAATAAACGCTTAATTTAAGTAGAAAACTACTAATCGCTCTTCCACTTCAAGTCTTTGTTTCAGATTTGACGGTGTATTTCTTGGAAAAAGAGAGAAAACACAAAGGCGAAACGGAGCTTCGCCTCAATTGCGATACATCACAAACAAAAAAAACTTAACTTGAGTCTCAAAAAAATTTAAATGTTGAAAAAAACTAAGTGAACCAAAGTTTTCCGATGTCTCCATAAAAAGCAACTAGCGGCACAGCTTAAGCTAGAGGTGTGTGTTTGATATTGAAGGAAGTTGCTATACTGATTGCCTAAAAATATGACTTTAAAATTGACTTTACCCAAAACCGCAATTGTTTCTCTGTTAAAACAAGTGAGAACCAGCAACGAAATTGAAAAGAATCAAAATTCCCAAAGAAATAACATTTCTCTGTCAAAAAAATGAGGATTCTCTTCTTCTGCAGGAAAAGTTATCACAATCGGTTCTTTCAATTGAACTTTTCATCTCAGATTTGATTGTGTAAATTTAAAAAAAATCAAAAAGTTTCTACAAAACTGTCAAAAGATTTCTGAAATTTTTAACTTTTTTCTGCAAAAAGCAAGTTGTGGCCATTTAAGCAGCGAATACACCCAAAATTGGGTTGCTTGATTGCAATCTCAGAATTGCCACGTTAGTTTTTGCGTTAAGTAAAACTGTTTCCAAAAAACTGTCAAAGTTTCAAAACTTTGACGTATTTGAAAAGCATCTTTTGAAAAGCAACCTTTTTCTTAAACATTGGGCATTTTCTCACCTGTTGTTTCGATTTAACCTATGGTATGAGATGTGGCCGGATAATTAGCGAGAAAAGCCCAAAAAACGGTCAATAGATCAAAAAATTTGACATTGCCGAGAATCATAGTTTTTTTCCGGAAGTCGCTTATGCCGAAGATTTTCACAACCTGTATTTTCGTTTGAGCACAAAATTTCAGATTTGTGAGCTTAGTTTTCGAGAAAAGTTAAGGTCGCGGAAAGACAAAAAAATCAAACATTTTTTGACTAAACCAAGGCCCATAAGTTTTGGTGTCAGAAAAAATTGGGCTAGCCATAATTCGTTCTTTGAATTGAACTCAAGGCAGGGTAGTTTTCGATAATATGGAAAAAGCTTGAGAAATGATTAAAAATACAAAAATTTGAAATTCCGAGGGCCATAACTTTGTGTGACAAAAATTGGCGCAACCGCTAAAGCAAGGAGCTTTTCAAAATCGTTCTGTTCAACAATAATTTTAAACTCAGATTTGGAGGGGTAGTTTTTGAGAAAAAAAAAAAAAAAAAAACATGGGCCAAATTTTACCGCACAGAATAGAGTAGGCTCTAGACAGAGGGTTCACGTGAAAAAAAATTGGGCCATGCAGGCACACAGGTGAAAATGCGGTATTTCACTTGAAACCACTTTTTTTGAAAATCAGTAGAAGCTTCTCAAAAAATTAAAATTTTCCAATAAAATTAGAAACAATTTTCTATAACAAAAAAGAAATTTCAACAAGCCGATTGGTAAACATACAACCAAGTTGAAAACAGTGGAGAGGATTGTTTAGATTTTGTTTCCGTTGAAACGACCCAAACTTAGGTCATAAAAAATAGGCCGAAATAATTTGAGCCGAGGAAGTTTTTTTAGCGAAACCGAAGGAAATAAAAAATCAACGTAAGTAAAATTACAATTTATAGGAGTAAACCAAACACTAAAAGCAACACTAAGAAAAATTCGCGCAGCTAAAAAACACCTCAAGATTTGACAACTAGGCCGGCAACAGATACTCAGACAAATAAACGGCCATTTTATTTGAAATAGAATAATTCCTATTTGAAAACAAAAAAACAGGTCCAGGCTAGATTCTAACCAGGGACCTTCTAATTCAGGACAGATTCTAATCGTTACCTCTAGGCAATGTTGACCGGGAAAAAAAATTTTGAGTTCATTATGATTTGATAACGCTGGCTAATCGCAAGCATACAGGTTCCAAAAATCGATCAGAAATTCAAATTTTTGACTTTTATCAAATTCATAAATTTTTGTCTATTAAAACGTGGTAATAGCTTCTGCATTTCACATCCCTGATTTTTAAATTAAAGCTTTCTGCACCCTGATATTGTAGATAAACATTAAAATCAGAATAAGCTAGTGGTTTTAGAGAATAGTATTCCGCAGAAAAAAAACATGAAACAAATTACGCATGAAAAAATCAGAATCATCAGGTTAGTTTTTGAAGAAATGAATTAACTTTCCAAAATACGGGCTAATTCATTTCAAAATTGGACACTTTCTAAGGCAAACGCAAGGCATAGCCGTTTGCGCAGGTAAGATTTGCATACCTGATTTTTTCTTTCAGTTAAACCCTTTACCTCCGATTTGACAGTGGTTTTTGATAAGTCAACGTTTTAAAAATTAACCAAAATTTCAAATAATAGCCTTGTTTGAGGTCAAAACTTTTTTTACCGAAATTAGGGAATAGCCACTAGACAAGGAGAGATTCCCATAAATTGCTTTTTTTCGACTAAACCCTTCATTTCAGAATTGTGCATACAAAACTTAAGAAAATGAAAAAAAAATCAAAATCTATCTCTCCCTACTTAAATTTCGAAGGATGTAGAACGTGAAGTAAAATTAAAAGTGACTAGCGTGTAACGCACCTCCGGTGCTTCGAATTTTCAACAATTCAAAAAACTTTTTTTTGAGTGTACTCTGACAGCACCCAATTACAGGGTTCGTAATTACAAATTTTGCAAAGTTTTTTTTTCAAGTTTTTTTTAAACAAATTTTGAAGAAATATTAAATTTTGTGAAGTTTTATGTCAGTTCTTCGAAAAATTTAAAATGAACTAAAAAACGTCACATCTTGGAAACTGAAAGTAATTGAGCAGTCGCACTTGGACGGAATTTTTGTAACTACTAAGAGTACTCTTACAGTACCCAACTCCAACGTTGGGAAATTCAAATTTTGAGAAACTTCACCTTAAGGTTTCTTAAAAAAAGGCATTCACATCTCGAAAACTGCAAAAAGTGGAGCAGTCTTTTTTGATGGCAAAATTCGCAATCTTTGAAAGTGCACAATTACAGGGTTGGTAACTTCACTTTAACGAATTATTTTGTAATTTGAGTTTTCTGAAAATTTCCAAAAAAATCAATAAAATCATCGTATCTCTTAAACAAAATGATTGGGCATTCTTAAGCTTTCAGGAAAAACTTGAAAAGAACCTAAATAAATGTAATATCTCGAAAACTACAAGAAGTTGAGCAGCCATATTCAGAGGCAAGATTAGAAACCCATTGAGAGTACCCTCACAGATTCCATTAACAGGATTGAGATCTTCAAACTTTTGGATTTTTTAATTTTTAAGTTTTTTTTTTAAATTTCGTAGAAAATCAGAAAAAACGCCATATCTGGAAAATTTACAAGGATTTGAGCAGTCATAATTGGCGGCAAAATTTCCAACTCCTGAGAGTACCCTGACAGAGTCTCACCACAGAGATGGTAATTTCAAGTTTTGTGAAGTTTTTTATATCTAAGTTTGAAATATATAAAATTTTACAAAAAGTCCAAAAAAACATCATGTCTCGAAAACTACAAGGATTTGAGCAGCCATAATCAGAGACAAGATTCGCAAACCTTGGAAGTAGCCTCACAATATCCAAAAACAGGATTGAGATCTTCAACGTTTTGGAAATTTTCAAAATCTAAGTTTTTGAAAAAATCATAAAAAACGTAATATCTCAAAAACTACAAGTATTTGAGAAATGAGAATTAGAGGCAAGGTTCGCAACCTCTGAGAGTACCCTGACAGCGCCCAATTACAGGGTGAGAATTTCGAAATTGCCTTTCTCGTGCACTATAAGGATTTGGTTTTTCATATATGGAGGCCAGAATCGCAAAACCTGGGAAAACTCTGATAATATCCTACTATTGGGTTGCTTATTTCAAACTTGATGAAATAAACACTGTATTTAAACTGGAAAATCGAAAAAAAACCTTAACCTTTGCAATATACGATTAAGTGAAAAAATTCTTGTTAAACATGCAAAAATAATACGTTGAAAAAGCTTAAGCATGGCGAGATAGTGAAGCCCGCATTTAAATATATAATAGATAATAGACGAAGACAGTCATAATCAAATTAAGACAGACTAAATTTGACCTCGAAAAAAAATACTGAAAAATGAAAAAAATCTTGCGGAAAACTAATTGGAAAATTTTCTTAAGCATTGCAATATATGACATAGCTTAAACATGAAAAAATTCTTTCGTTAAACATGCAAAATTATTATGCTTAAACATGGAAGATAGCTGTCACTCGCATTTAAATATAGTATAGACTAGCGATATATGCAGTCACATAGAAGAGCAGCCGGTTTTTTCATGGGTACCATTTTTGTAAATTAGTACCGTAGTTTTTGAGAAAATTTAATGAAATTTCTGCGAAAAGCAAAAAATTTACTGAGCGTTGCAAAAAAAAACGAAAAACAAACCTCACATTTTTATAATACATATGCCATGAAATTGTTCATGCTTAAATATGATTAAATTGAAAGTGCTAGCAAATGAGCTCTTTCATCAGCGACTTAGGTTAGAAAAAAATCTTCGCTTGTAATGAATGACCCTCATTTCGTAAGATTTCAGACCTTTTTTATTTTGAAATAATTAGATCTCGTTCAGGAAATACAATATGTTGTTCTATGAAACTCCGGCATTTTGTCAACACAGTAAATGAATCCTGTTTCTCGTTTCTTGAAAAAATCTATCTGATTTGATAATTTTTGCATCGAATTTTATTTACAAAAATAACATCTGGTTACGAGTTCATTTGCACTACAAAGTACAGTGAAACAGTAAGTCTGAGTTGGTCTGTAGTTACGTGCGCCATCAGATCAGATGAAACATCTACAAATTTAAGAGCACTGATAATCAGAACAATTCTTTTCGTTTCATCTTCTAAATCTTTATATGAAGTAAACAGAAATAGAAAGACTCAATTGATCGACGATTGTAAAACTTATGTACATTTTGAGTCCGCTAAGGAAAAGAAAAGAATTAGTTCAGATTACTTTACAGAGCTAAGTAGGTTATATGACAAAACAAACGACTGAGACAACAAATTCAACAAATAAACGAGCTGATTGAAACAAATGACAACTTTTGCGACTAGATTTCCAGTGAAGTTTTTTTTATTTCGAGCTTTCTGAAGTTTCCAGTTTTATCAATTGTCAGTTATCTGTATTTACGAACTGAATTGTTAATTTATCATTTACAGATTTGTATTTCAATTTTTAATTTCCCAATTAGAATATTTACAAATTTATAAATCTGCAAAATCTGATAACTATATATCTAACTTGTTTACTATTGCTACTACACTAATACACGGAATTTAAGAATGCAGACAAATTAAATACCGATACAAAAAATGCCGATTTCATAATCTATTTTGAAAAAAAACGAAGGCCTAAATAATCGCTTTGGCCATTTTTGATTCCGGCTAGAGAAAAAAATCAAAATCCGTATAAAAACTATATTGATGTGCTCGTTTAATTTTAACCTAATCAGATTTTGCAAAAATAAAAAAAAAGATCTGCCCTTTAGAGTTTCGGGTCATAAACTTGTCTGCTAATTAGATTCTAACTTCGTTTGTGGAATAAAACGGATATTTGATATGGACACCAACACAGATGAATGCACAACTTTTTCTGTTAATATGTGACCAGTTAAAAGAAGTATTAGCACAAAATAGCAAGCACTAATCTAGCGATTTGACTCTGGGTTTGATGCAAAAATAATGCCCGTTTTCTCATTGATTGAAAGATTTCGCAACGAATTCCATATTGTCAAACGACAAATATCAACTTTTAAGCAGGCGAACGGAATAAAGTAACAAATTCAGACGAAAAAATGCAAGCAAACAGAAAAAAATCTGAAAAAATTGCATTCAATTTGCTTCTTTTTATTTTTCAATACAGCTCGAAAAAATCTAAAACCCTTTGTCAAATTACGTTCATATTAGCTACTGCATACAGTATTCAGTTTAGTCTGTGACCGTTTTAAAGTAAGTGGATAAATCTACTAACTAGTTAAAGGGTTACAATAAGTTTGTTTGGTTTATAAATCATAATCGAATCAGCATCATTTCATAAGCTGCGCGGAGTTATAATAATGAGCCATGTAATGTAGATCTTTTTTTTTCTCTTCGATGGGCGGTTTGGGTTGAGGCATCGTAGGGTGGGTTAACTAGGGTTCGGTTTCTTCCGGGAGGGGTTGTATGTATATTTTATTCACGCCCTGGCGTCTCGACTACTAGGTGCTGGTGCTCCACTTGTGTTCATACTATTTTGCGCGCCAGTTCCCTGAAATCATTCAAACAGATGTCACAAACTCTTTTCAATACATAGATGGCCATTTATAACTCAAGAGGATGCTAATGAAAAGTAGTTTCCAGTATGGGTCCAAACTCAAGTATTACATTATACTTTATTACTATTATAAATCTTTAATCAATAACGCCAAACTTGTTTTGAACTTCGGTTGACGTGAATTGGATCCTAAGCTAGATCTAATACGTCTTGAGAAAAACTTCGATTTGGTGAAACTAAAGAGTTCCATAACTTGAAATCGAATTTCTCGAAAATCAAACTATGTGAAACCATCGACCTTGGAAACAAAAACAATTCTTGTGTCCTATAATTGAAGGTTCCTTAAGTGCCGGCACCCTATAGCCATTTTTTCCTAAATCGATAAACAAATAAAACCATTTTGATCAGCATCTTTTGCAACTCATCTTTTGTTCTGAGCAGGTTTTGGCGGGAAAATCCGTTTTTTTTCCAAACACAGCCGTATTGCCGTATAATTTGTACAGTTTCGGCCGATCCAAACTTTTTGCAAATCTTGAAACAATTGCAGTCGATCCGAGTTCCTTGCAACTATCATTTCTCCCTGATCTGATAGACTGGTATCTGTTAGCTTTGAGTTTCAAGTTGTCTTCTAGATAAGCCACAGGCTTTTTAGATATCTTTGTTGATGATTGTAAACTTCTTGGTAATTATGTAATCAAGCAAGTGAATTAAATATTATAACCTGTTGGTTCTGAGCCGGTTGTCTCCTCCTCAGCCAGTCGTGTCTGAGTGCCCTTCCAGGGGTGAATCTCTCCTCGGGGGTCCACTTTAGGCAGTTCTTCAGGAAGTCAATGAACACTTCATCTTCACACTCACGCAGTGCACGCGACCACGTCTTCGAACCTGAACATTTATCCTCCTTAATTTAGCTCATCCATGTTAGAGCGTCTTCTTTCAAATTCAACTTATCCAAACCACTAAATCAAGCCAAGAAGAAGAATGATTGCCAGTTGCTGTGCAACTGCACGTTGTTCAGAATTTTCCGACCAGCAGGAGTAGAGAAATTCAAAACTAAGGAAGCAAAAAACTTTACATTTTTTGTTAAATTTTTTTAGTGAAAGCCAAAGATTTTTTAGGTAAAAAACTTCAAAACAATGAGAGGTAAGTATAGCGACACTGAGGCAAAGCTGCACTTCGCAAGCCAAGCCAGAAAACGGAAAAAAGTAGCTCCAAAAAAGTAGACCAGGTAAACTTTTCCTAAATGCCGGAATCCAACCTCCAACGTGAAGATTACGAGTCTCACATTAACGCATCTGCACCATGATCATTTGACAATAGGCAAACACTAGCCACCAACTAAGCAGATAGAACAGATGCAATCGAATTAACAAAGCTCTGCAGCAAAAATGCCATCAAATGAGAACTTTTATTTGATAGTTGGTTTGATTCGTGGTATGTATGTTTGATTCATAGTAATAAAAGAAAAAAAAACTCATAAAATGTTGTGAAATTTGGTCCTAAAAACCAGAAAATCTCCATTTTCTAACAACTTTTTTTCGGTATTCTTTTTGGAATTCAAATCACGACTGAAAAGGCTGCTAGTGTGCTACCACACTAGCGGAAAGGCCTGTAATATGCTGCCACACTCGATACTCAAGCTTTACATGGTGTTGTCTAAGTCGGGGAAAAACATTCATAGCCAACAGCCAGTTGGAAAAGAATGAATGATCGCAAATGAACAGAAAAAAAAATAATTACTTTTTTTGAAAAAATCTCCAATTTCCCATTAGAAAGAAAAAATAGATAGCCTTAGGGCTCTGTAAACTTCTAGAACAATTTATGATTGATACTTTTCTGATTAAATTAACTCAACTTAAGAAAACTGGATCAATTGGTAAACTTTTTATTCTGCTGGAAAATCTGAATACTAAAACTGACTGTCGAAACTGAAGTCAAGCCAATTTTTTGTGACCTTTACAATTTTGCTGTTTGATAGCGGAGTTTGCCTTCCTTTTAACAAAGGAAACAATTGAACTTTAAAAGAAACCAGAAGTCAGACAGCGAAAACGTAAGCTTTTCCTGAAAAAATCATCAGCACCTATATGAGAGACTGAATTACGTTCATCGACTCTTGAACACTCTACGCCACAGTCTTTCTACTCACTTCGTCTGATTTGAAAAACTTACCTATTGAAATTACCAATCAGGCATCCGACCATAGACTTTTCTATAAGTTTTACGTCTGAGAACCAGAAAAATTGAAAAGTAGAAGAGTAAGCAAATACGCAACTTTATTAAATTTATTACAGGTAATCGCCTGAATCTTACTCTTACCTGGGGGTCCCCTCACTTTTCCCCTCCTTGACCTTCCCGCACCCAGAATGACCTGGTCATCCTGCATCGACACTGTACAATACCTTAAGAAAAGAAGATTAATTTTAGTTAAAAATGAACATTCAACAAAGATAATCACAATTGACAACTCTGAGAGGACAGCCCTTGAACCCATTTGATATTCAAACGCCTGCCCTGTAATCCGAACATAATCAAAAGATACTGTGAGGTCATCAACGCATTTTCAAAAAAAAACAGTCATCAAGTCAGGTTCAGTCAAATAACCTTGTGTAGCTACATTGTTCTGTTTACAAACGCATTGCCTGTCGTAGTGTTTTGAAAATTTTGACAAATGACTGATTTGAGAAATCTTTCTAAACTACTCAAAACTTATTGTCGGGTTTATTCGCTGTGGAAAAAAACTATGAGTGGAGTTTCACCTTGGGTAGCCTCTACTACTGATGAAGTTCCTGGCTCTTTTTGATTGGTCCAGAAGTGACTGGGGAGGCATGTCCAGCAGTTCGATGATACAGGCCAGCTGATCTGCCTCATCCTCCCCAGGGAATATTGGAATTCCTGAAAAAAAATTGATTAATCAGGAAAAATGGAATTACGACTCCTGTACATTTCCCTCTTCGGAACATCAATTGAAAACTATCCTGTTCAAACTAACAAATGTGAAGAAATGAGTTCTTCAATAGTTCCTTACATCGTGGAACCTGATCTAAACTACATTTTATGATTGGATAAATTAAATGTTTTACCAATGTAAAGTATTTAATATTAACCAATCATGATCCATCTAACTAACAACCCACTTATTTGTAAGTGCTGAAGTTACTTGTAATTTCAGCACCAGAGAGATTTGAATTTAACTTAGAAATTAGTTGGACTCTCCCGAGCACTTCAACAGCCGCAATAGACCAGTATACCCTAGATCTATTGAGCCTAGCAGAGACTAGTTAAACAACCTGAGACTAGATAGTATAAGAGTAAGATTAGGATCGGTATTAGACTAAGAAGTTGCACGAATCTATCCGGCCGAAAATAAGATAGCGTGACGAGCAGACGGTGTACCCTATCCGAAATTACTCTATGAGTTACACTTCGGTCCTAACTCATCTGGTGCGACCATAAGTCTCGAACAAGACCTTAATAGATTAGAATTAACCAAAATAGATTAGAAATTAGACAAAAACATTTACAAAAATGTTATACGACAATAATTTAATCGAAATGTCTCTACGACTCAATAGATCAGAGCCAATATTCCGAACCATAACAGAACTACCCGGAATTGGAAGAAGACCTCGAACCAAAGACGACATACGACAAAGTAGAAACTTGCCGTATAGTTATATGATAGTTCGGCAAAAGCCAGAACAAACTTTTATATTTCGAATACTACTTGCAATGAATTTAGATTTCCATTTGCAAACATAAAACCTTGAAGTTACTCTTCAAAATCATTTCAGGCGCTAAACAAATTTATTAATATACAATAACGATTGATAAAAAGATCTAAGATCGTTTTCCTAAAACTCTGCAGTATTATACAAAACATGTTTGAAAAATATTTATTGGAAAATAAAAATAAAAATTAGTAGCATGACAATAAATGGTTAGTAATCATAAATCATCCTGTTGTTCCAGCTTCATCATCTAAAACATAACAGCAATCATAAACCCACTAATATCATCAAAACACTAAATCTTTCCTTTAAACACATTTAAAATTTTAATAAAACTTAAATTCACTTAATTTTAAAACCAGATCATCAAGGCTTATCCTTGGATCTTAAATCATTTTCTACTTAATTAAATTTCAAATTTGATCATCAAGGCTTATCCTTGGATCAAACAGAACAACTTTGTTCTCCCCCACCCACTTAATTAGTGTCTAACGACCTCAAACGTCGATTCACTACCCAACCCTTTCTAAAGACCTAAGACTAATAGAAATTTTTAAACAAAACTAATCATTCAAATTAGGATAAACAGTGAAGAACTTCGGTTATTCATCCTTCACTTGACCTCCCCTCTTACCAGACCCAGGATAAATCTTAGACTTAGTAAGTTTAAAATAGTATCTAACGAACTACTCGCGTTCTAATTATACCTGAACCTTGTGGATCGATTTACTATTCTCCAACCCTTGAACACAATCACTACCCCTAAGTAAGATTAAGTAAGTTAACACCTTAACTTATACTAGCCACGAGAAAGTAAAAAATCATTCTTCGGAATCGATATACTTTTCTCTCCAACCCTGAACAAACAGACCCAGGTTAAGCTAACCAAAAAATCGTAAGAACTAACAGTTTAGGAAAATAGAAATCATTTAACAACCCTTTGCATCCGTCATTCTAAACCTTATGTCATTTAAAAACCTAGGAAATAAACAAACAACCGTTTTACACAATTGTGAAATAGATAACAAAAAATACGACCTTGTAATCACACCTCATACACAAACAGTTGGATACATTCGAACAAAACGACAAACACTAAAAAGAAAAATAATAACGAAACAAAGACAAATAACACGAAAAAGATTTTCAAAAAATCGAAACGCATTTTCAGAATCAGAAACCAACAGTTTAGACGAACTTTACAAACTAAAAGAATCAATAGATAAAAATTGCCCAATTCACGATCAATTATATTTCTCTGACTCAGAAACAACTTCAAATTCATCACAAAGAGGAAAAAGAAGAATAAAAAAGCAGTACAAACACAAACCAGTACATTTATACAATTGGAATCAACCAATTCGACACATTAATAATTACATATTAACAGTCATCGAACGAAAAAATGAGCTCAACGCACACTCCAGGTGAAGAAACTCCAGATGATGATGAAATCTTTCCTTTTATAGTAGACGCAGATACTGATAGAGGACAACACATATTTTGTCAAAATTTACTCGTAAATTTATTTGAACCCGGAATTAGTCCATGTAAAACAGAGTTCCCAGATGTAAAAATCAAAAGACAAATCATAGACCACTACTTAAAAGATATATGCAACATAACACAACAGTATGGAATCTACTCCATAGAATTCACCTCACCAAACCATAATAATAGAAAATATACAATTCAAACAGACGATCTTGATTTAGAATTTTCAAAAGTTTTTTCAGAATATATAAAAAGCATCCAATATCAAAACTCACAAAGAGCAAACTCCATATTCACCAATGAAGTTTTCGCAATAATATATAGTTATATTTCGATATTAGAAAACGAAATCCCAATAACAAATGTCTCACCGACAGAAACATCTAAACATTTAAGAGTACGACATGAAATCACACTACTCTCTAGTTATTTAAACATAATTAAAGAAAATTTCACGAAAGACGACGTTTCACAACATACAAAACACGATCTACAAAAAATTTTGGCATGGTTCATAATAGATTACTTCACACACAATATTGATTTAATTGCACAAGCAAGAAAAAATTTTAGACCCCAAAACTCGAACGATGATACCGCTATCACAGAACAATCAGATTATGTTTGGGACCCCGAATGGTCTCATCCCGCATTTATAAGCTTCCCACAATCAATCTCAAGTCAAGCAATAAGTACGATATCTTACATAAGAGATTATGTAAAAGTAATACCATTAACCATTGATGCAACACCATTAAACTATAATACATTTTTGCCCGATACACAAAATAATAGTTTAAACTCTACAGTTATACACAATGAAAACCTCAATGGAACTAGGAATCTTACTCAACAAGATATCCAGACACCATCACACTTCATAAATGAAGAAATTGTACACACAACAACTACACAACAAAGTATTTCACCAATACGCCCAAATTTAACAACACCAAGAAATACAAATCCTTCACAAACACAGGTAACCTTACAATCAACCGTTAAACCTTCGGTTGCCCCTAAATATTCACATATGGATTACCAAACATACAGACCCATGACAATACCATCAAAAACACGCAAAACATTCACTAGAAACAACTTTACAGACCATAATTATAATTATACACATCCATCAAAAACATGTAATCAACCACAAAGGAATTTTAACCAATATACAAGATCTCGAAATTGGGATAACCCAATGACCCAACCTAATTCAATAAATTTCCAAACAAATCCTCCACAGGATCACAGTGAAAATTACCCATTTTTTCAACAAAATAAAAATAAAAAACAAACATCTTATCAAATGGATTATTTATCCTCAGATGATGATTTCTTACAACCAGATATATTTGCACCAAATACTCAAGAATATCGTAGACAAGGAATACAGAGAACACGTACAAATCATAGAAATTTTTCTCCACAACCAATAGATGCACAAAATCAACAACCAATTCAACAACAAAATCCAATTAATACACAATCTTTTCAACCAATTCAACAACAAAATCCAATGACTGCACACTCGTATCAACCATCACAAATGCAAAATGAAATACCACTCCCATATTATCTCCAACAACATGAGATAACAAGAAACCAACTTTCAAATTTTTCTCAAATGCCAAATGCAGCAGAATCATTACAAATGACAATGAATCCATACCTTATGGGTGGATCATCAATAACATCAAACAAACCTTTAATGGTTTTCACAGGAACAGACCCTGAATACTCTGTAGAAGATTATTTAAATGCAGTAACAGCAAACCTGATTTTAAATATTGGACCTGAACCCATTAATACGCCACTACATCAAAACTGGATACATCGACGCACAGCGTTAATACAAACAACCTTAGATGGCGCAGCCCAAAAATGGTTTTCAGTACTACCTCTAGAAATAAAATCAAACTGGAAAAGATTTACACAAGAATTTTCAAAAATGTTTGACTCCGAAAGAAACAAACAACAACAAAGAGTTTTATGTAATGAAATTCGCAGATTACCAAACGAAACCATCAAGCAAATAGCAGTACGAATCGAAACACTAGTTCGAAAAGCATATTCATTAAATACACATGACTATAAAAACACAAAGATGACAGAAATCTTAATGATGACCTTAACACCACAATTAAGGAAAATAGCAATAAAAAAGAGAGCATCACATCCTTCTTCAATTCGAGAACCCGATTTAGATTTTCGAAAACTAGTAGACAAATTAGAACAAGCAGAAATCACGATGAAACTAGAAGAAACGGAAAATCTAAAATTACAATACGTTAACAGAATTGAAACGACTCCCACTAATATTAATAATATACAGGAATCAGAGACAGACCTCATTGAAAAAATCACTGAAATACTCAATATCTACGAAAAGAACCCAAACTTTAAAGGCAAACCATCTTTCAAAAAATGGTGTAATTATTGCCGACGATACGGACATAGTATTTCCGAATGTAGACAAAAACAGCAAGATAATCAAAATAAACCTCAAAAATATAAAGAACCAAATAAATCATTCTATCAATACATGAAAAAAGATCAAAATCTACCGAACAAAACAGTCCACAGCAACAACAGTTCAGGAAAACCACTCCCGAACAATACAAATTATACAAGAAATCAATCACCATATAACTCAAGTTATAGAGGAAGATCACCAGAACGAAGAAACACGTATAATTCATCACAAAATCACTACAATAGACCAAATAGTCGAAATAACTACTCCAGATCAAATTCAAACACACAACGATTTGTTTCTAGATCTAATTCCCAATCAAGAAATAACTACTATCCAAACAACCAATCACGAAATTCATCATACAATAGGAATAGAAACTACTCCTATAATCGAAATAGAAGTTATTCAAACAACCGAAACCAGAATTACCCGAACAATCGATCAAGGAATAACTCATATAATAGATCGAACTATAACAGACCAAACAATAATTACCAAAACAGATCGCGAAATAATTCACAAAATCGACACCCAAGTTATAATAATCGTTATAGAAATTATTCCCAATCACCACACCTGAATAATAATAACTATAATAATTCTAATAATCGCCACAGAAGTAGTACACCTAAACATCAAAGACATATTAATCAAGTACAATCTAATCCAGAAACAACATCAGACCCTCCAGGTATTGATGACACAGTAACTGATACGTTACAACTCAATCAAATAAACTGTACATCATCAGATTCAGAAAGTGATACTGAAAACACTCTTTCTATCAATATGATAAAAGTCGAAAATGACTATGAATCTGTCATATATGAACAACCCTTTTCATCACACATATATGAAAATCAATCAGAATTTCTTCAAAATTATTACACTACACCCATAAATTCCACACCAACGACGCAAGAAACAAACGAGATTAACACTACAGATCAAACCAATAAAAATACCAAAACAAAATGCTTGAATACAAACCACATTTATCAAAATATACAAAAAGAACAACCCAAAGAAAAAATTTGGACAATACCATTTCTCTTAGAAAGCCCAAGAAATAAAGAATTTCAACCACCAGACCTTGAAATAGATTTTTTAATTGATTCAGGAGCAGAATCAAACATAATAAACATCCCCACATGGAATGAAATAAAAACTTTACACCCAAAGTTAATACCTCTTGAAACCTCCAGTAAGTTAGCAACAGCACAAGGATCAACATTGATAAACTACGGAAAAATCCAATTATTTCTCCTCCCCACCAGAACAATGGAACAAAGCAAAATTTTAAATAAGCCATTTAAACAAATATTCCATATCACCGACATTAAATATAATATCATTGGAATACCATTTATTTCGAAGTATATACCAACAATTAACATACTAAATAGTAAAATATTAATCAAAGATAAATATACAAAAACAAAAGAAACATCCTTAACATTTTTTCAAAGATTAAATAAACAACCACCATTCTTTTCAAAATTCTACCCGATATTTAACAAACAAAGAAAACACCTAAAACCACTATCAGGAAATATCTATAATTTTTCAATCAAACAAGTTCACCAATATGATAAAGAACAAAACAAACAAAAATTTTATATGTCAGAATTTGAATTCAAACCTATTCATAAATTTTTCAAAATCACAATCTCATCCATAAAATATTTGAAAAATTCGAATTCCGATATCATTTCTTTACATGTCTATAACAACACACCTTACCAAGTAACATTACCTTTAGGACTTTTAGGATACTGCGAAACCAACGCTACAATATCACCAATACACGAAAAAGCCTATCGCGTAAATAATATACTCCAATTACTAGATATTTGCCAATCTACAATTCTTAATGAAGAATTATCTATAAATAATATAATAAGTAACGAAAACAGAAATACGGATTATTTCACAAAAACTCCATATTTCAAACCTACATTCAACATAAGTAACTACACAGAGGACCAACAGAAATTTTTAACAATGTTTAATTTCAAACATTCACAAATAACACAAGACGAATTCGAAAAATTAGCCAAACAGCTAATTAAATATTCATCAGTCTATGCAACATCAAAATTCGATGTTGGGAAAATCAGTTCATCACTACATCTCCCGTTAAAACCAGACGCAGTTTTCAAAAAACAGAGAGCAAGTAAAGTACCAATTCACTTACATGATAAAGTGAACAGATTACTCGATATTTTAGAACAATACAACATTATATCACCAGTAAACAAAGAAGAACAACCAAAAGGCAACACATTCATCAACCCTGTTATCATTCTAGCTAAAGGAGAATCATTAAAAATCGTTCTCGACGCTAGATACCTCAATTCACTCATAGATGAATCAAAATGTAATTGGCCCATTGAACCAATACAAGTTATTTTAACAAAAATAAACGGCAAATACTTTACAACCGCCGATATGAATAGTGCATACAATCAAATGCCACTAGATGAACAATCACGACGTTTAACACAATTTGTTATCGGAAACCAACAATATGAATTCAACCGCTTATTCTATGGAATATCCATAGGACCAGCAGCATTTTCAGCTTTTATGAGCAAAATTTTTAGACCACTAATACTCAAGAAAAACGCAATCACCTATTTAGACGATGTTTTTATGCAATCACAAACAAAAGACGAAATGTTCAATGTTTTAGAAAAATATCACCAAATACTTCAGAACGAAAATCTGAAGGCCGCTCCCGATAAATCACACTTTTTTTGACAAAAGTTAAATTCTTAGGACATAATATAGAAAGAAAAACAATCACTCCATTGAAATCACGCATTGACGCTATTCAAAAACTTCAACCACCAACAAATAAAAAGAAAATCCAAGAATTTCTTGGAATGTTAAACTTTTTAAGTAAATATGTTTATAAAATGCAATTATATCTACGACCATTTTATAACATCCTTAGACAACAAAATAATTTTGAATGGAACACAGAACATCAAACACGATTTGAAGAAATAAAGAAACTTTTAACTGAACAAATTTCAAACACAATTCCAGACTCAAATCAACCATTTTATGCAATGTGCGATGCTTCGAACTTTGGCATCGGTGCAGCACTATTACAATCACATAATGGTACAAATAAAATGAACCTCATATCAGCAAATTCTCGATTATTCACTCAAGCAGAGCTACGACTCTCAACTCTAATGAGAGAATGTACAGCCATAATATATACACTGACAGAATATGAATTTCTGATACTTGGATCAAAACACCCCACAGTTCTATTCACAGACCATAAACCAATCATCTTTCTTTTTACACAAAAGTCTAACCCAAACCACCGAGTTTACAGATTTCAACTAATTCTAATGAAATTTCCAAACTTACATATAGTTTGGACTGCAGGAAAAAATCTTGCATTACCAGACACCTTAAGTCGAAATACACCACCTGAATTACTTACACGAAAAACAACAGTTGAAATACCCAAAAACATAAAATTCTACCTTGCAGAAAACGAAACATCACCCCGATTGGAATGCAAATATGCAGTAAAAACTGATATTGAACAATCACAAATAAATAGTTTACAACATTTCCCACTTTATTTAGATTGTCAAAATAATCATTATGAAGTTGATCTACTTGGAACATCAACTTTCAAACCAATCCCATATTCTCAATGGATAAAAAATAACACCCAACAAAAACGAACAAAACAACACCCGCCTAAGAAAGACCATTTTCCACTAATTGAAAAAGAAGATTTAACTGATAAAATAAATTTATCAGGACCACAAACAAATGATTCAAAATACACAATAAATCAAGTTTTTGACCTTCACGACCCACTTGATACAATACCCTTATCTAAATTAGAAATCGAAAACATTTTTCTCCCCCCAACAGAAACAATTACAATTTCAACACTGAAACAATATCAAAACCTTGACCCAGTAATTCGACAACTGAAATCATGGCACAAATATAAAACTAAACCTATCAAAGCAGATTCAACCATTCTAGGAAACAAAACACTCCTCCGATACTTTCGCAAATTTAACAACACAACAATTAACAAAAATACAGACCTTTTAGAGTATAACCTGAATGAATCTACAGTTCCATGTCTCCCTTTAAGTATGATTCTTATAGCTTTTAATATTTCACATACACAAAATATTAAAGGACACTCTGGATCAGAAAAAACATATTCAAATTTTATACAAAATTTTTACTTCCCAAATGCACCAATTTGGATAAAAGTACTATGCAATGATTGTATAGTATGTCAACTAAATAAACCTTACCCAAATCAAAAACAAATAGCACAAAAACAAGATTTTAAAGGACAAAGTTTGTACTTTAACCATCGTATCTCATTTGATACTAAGGGACCAATTTCACCCTCATCAGAAGGAAACTCCTACATTATGGTAATTGTTGACGCATTTACACATTATGTAGCACTTAACCCAGTACCACATTGTAACGCTTATTACGCTTACACAACACTCTATGAACACTGGATAGCAAAATTCGGACTACCAGAAATTTTAGTTACAGACAACGGTACAGAATTCATAAATAATGAAATTATCACACTATGTCATTTATATAACATTAAACACAAACCACGTACATCTCATGCACCTTGGACAAACGGCTTAGTCGAAGGTATGAACCGTTCATTACAAGAATATCTTAGATGTATCATCAACGGAAATGATACAAAATATACCGAATGGTCAGCAGATGTAAAATTATTTCCCTTAGCATATAATTCACAAATTACGACAACTTTAGGAATGTCACCATACGAAATGGTTTTTAACCAAAAGCCACGCAAACCAATAATGTTTACAGCAAATTCTCATAAAAACGCACAAGGTTATTGTCAACCAAATAAAGACTCAATTTGTTATAACCTACCTTTACATACACATGATGAAGATCATTTTCATCACCCACAAATTCTTAAACTAGCCTCCGGTACACACACCGAATGGATTCTAAATAGAGATAAAAAACACAATGAAATTTATCAAAAAATAACAAAAAAGTTATTACAAAGACAAAACATCAATGAACAAATCAATTCACGTTTTACACCAGCCTCCGATTTAAAAATTGGAACATTTGTTTTAATACCTAATTTTAATACTCAAAAAGGAATTTCTAAAAAATTACAACCCCTTCGAAAAGGACCATACCAAATAATTGCAAAACCCACTGATGTCACATATAAAATTACCGACTCAAACACAAAAGAAATCGTTCAACATCGAAACAACCTATTACCTTATTACCCAAAAGAATACGCACTCCGCGAATTAACTCAATTATATTCTTTCACAGGATTAAAAATCATTCAAAATGAACCACATCTGAAAAACACAGAACAAAATGATAACCCCACCGAAAATCAAAACACAAAACCAACCGCCACCAAAAACAATACACAAAACCATAAAGAATCTCCAAAACAAAGAAAAAATAGAAAAATGACAGAACAAATAATACCCCAAGAAGAAATAGACAAATCTGAACATAGAAAAACAACAAGACTCCGAAATCAACCACGTAAAAACTACAAAATGTTCATCCCCCAATCTAAAATATTAAAGAAAGTAGAATTTAAAAATTAATTTTAAGATTTCATACTTCACAATCTTGAAACCTCCGTAACATTTTTCATTTCAATTTTTCAAAATAACATGCTCACAAGTACGCAATAACTCTAGTTCAAAATAGACCAATAGGATTCATCCAATCCGCCACTTTCTCTAACTCAAACTAAGATCAATTAGACGAATAATCTAGAACTCCAGGCACATCTCTAACTATAACTTTACAACCTCCAGGTCAAAAATAAGCAAATCACTCCAACTTGACAGCTAAAATAAATATCACCATAATACCGTACCCCTCCCTTATCTAATAACCCAAAGATCAACAATATTTCCCCAACTCAGACCACGAATACCCCCAAAACAAATTTGATAACTTAGCCTAAAGTAACAAAATGAAGATTTTAATTAGCCTAAAGTATAACAATCTCACCATACCCCGGATCATTTGACAAACAAAAATAAAGAAAAAGACGACCTCCCAGTCACCATGAAAATTGCCCCCAACAATTTTTTACAAAACTCAACCCACTTGTCAAAAAACTAATAAATAATTCGACCACACTAGAAAATCGCCTCAAACAGCAAAAAATATTCGACCAAGAGATCATTTCTTAAATGCTCTTCTCTCAAACAGTTGCTCAAATACTTATAAATTTTAAACATTTTTTTTCAATACTTGAAGCCTTTATAATATTTCTTTTTGATATACTTGAATCTTTTCTAATAATCCTAATCATTTTTTGTAACATTTTTTTAATTTTCTACACTATTCTCGAACTATTCCTCCAACTTTCCAAAACCCTTGATTATATCCACAGGTACGATTTATACAACTTGTCTAAATGATACGAACAATTTTCAGTAGAACTGATATTTTTTTATTGTTTGTAATTTTCATAGCATTCTTATCATCCCTCATTTTGACCATATGTAAATGTATAAAGAAAGCAATCTTCACATTTGCCCTAGCAACAATCCTTCTAATTCTTTTTTTGGAAGAATATTATAATAAACACAAATTTTCTCACTAAAGTAATAATTCAAAACTCTATCAAAAATTGCTACCCAACAGTCACAAAGTCAGTCTTCACCGACATCATCCCAAGATAACCCAACACCACCTTCAATTACTCAAAATTCTCAAACATCTACACGAATTTCTTTTCAAGACAATCCATACACTTTTGAAAAACGACATGCTCGTTTATCAGAACCACTAGAACCAGTTCAACGACAAGCACCTTTAAGCGAACCAACATATAACCTATATCCAACCCTACCACAAGAACTAAGTAGAATAAAAAATTCTAGTCAAAACCAAAATACAGTCGAAATAAATAGACAAATTATACATCCTCGACGAAACAGAAATTTTCAAACTCCCCGAGTTCATTTTGATATACCTCAATCCCCATCACAAAACACTCCAGAAAACCCCATTGGTATATTACCAGAAACCCCTACGCTTCTTTCACAACGTAGCACCTCAAGCCTACCATCAGATTACTTAGGTTCAACACCAACATCTGAGCAAATACGTGAAAA
Organism: Symsagittifera roscoffensis; assembly: GCF_963678635.1. Taxonomy (NCBI): domain Eukaryota; kingdom Metazoa; phylum Xenacoelomorpha; order Acoela; family Convolutidae; genus Symsagittifera; species Symsagittifera roscoffensis. The sequence continues at coordinate 16,147,225 of NC_087071.1, forward strand.
TCCTTTCAACCCCACAAACCAAACATCACGACTCCCATATTGGACTACACATTCATTTACACAAGGTGAACCAAATTTAGTCAATGACCCCATAGATATTTCTACGGATACAACAACATCCTCATCACTACCAGAAACATTATCACTACCATCAACACCATCAATAAGCCAGTTTTCACCACCACCCTTTAACTTAAATTTTCCAAATAATCTCGACGCCAGATATCGAGAACAATCATCAATAAATATTCCTTTAAGACTAGATTGGAATACATTTACAGCACCTCCACCACTATTTGGACAACATCAAGAAAGTAACCGCCTTCATAACTGGGCACTTGATAGATTACAATATCGCCAAGATATTCACAACGATATCCGTGATCACAATATTCAAATACTCCAACAAAACAGTTTACAATTAAAGTTTGAAATCACAGTTAAGTTAAATAATATTACCCAACATCCCTACCCATTAAATCCACCTAACATAACAGCTCAATCACTACCACCACCGTTTATAACTACTGAAGTAATATACAAATACGACAGATATACCAAAAACACAATTGGCTACATTACATTTTATAATCCATACTCAGGATTATCATACACATGTATATTCTAAAATTATTAATTTTTCTCCAACTCCCTTTTCTAGTAATCTCAAATCAAAACATAAACCCTTCTCCTCGTACAGGACCACAAGATTTACTAGTAACACATTACGATTGTGAAGAAAATGAACAAAAAACACTACATAAATATGCAATAAATCAAGTATCACAATGTGAAACAGAACCACAAGCTATAGAAACCACAGATGTAATAGCAACACTCTATTCAAAAGCCCGAGCAACAACAGTTACAGGTTATAAATTCACAGCAACATTTTCCGAAAAGAAAGTACATTGTTCACAAGTCTCGAATGGAAACAAAAACCGACTTGACCATGAATCATTCTATCAAAGTAATATAGAACGTCTTTTACATCTCAATCCCGACGATTGTAAAAATGAATTACTAAGACTAAACATCACACAAAATAAAAACTCCCAAAGAAAATTAGTTAATTTTCAAGTTTTTTCAGACTCTGTACATCAATCACAACTTGAAAGACACCAAGGACATATAAAACTAGACGAAAAATACCCGTATAACGGCGCACACGGACGATTAACCTATGACCTACACGATAAACATTGGATACCACACATTGGTATAAATGACCCATCAAACTGCAAAGCAGACACAAAAAATAAAGGATACCAAGAAATAATGTTTTTCGATTGGAAAATACAACTCGAAAAAATACAACTAACACGAGATTTATCAGATAATACAATGATCTATCAAGGAATCCGATTACCTTGTAAAAATGATCAAGGTTATTGCGACCCTACAACGAGAACACAAGCAACAATTGTTTGGTTCCCCGAAGATACATGTACAACATTTCAAGTAGCAAAAATACACGCTCGTATGATAAAATTTCACGAAAAATATTTTATACAATCAATTCCATATGAACAAGTCCATCCATCACGAAAACTAAGTTCTAATTTTAGAAACATAGACAATATAGAAAATAAATTGACACGTTTTCAAATATATCAAGAAACAGAACTTGCATGTAAATACAGGAATCCACTTCACAGAACACAATACTCTGAAATATTAGTTGAATACGAAAAAGGATTCGACATGACCACTGGAAAAATAAAAATCGACCCATATGCCACAGGTCATCCTTTAAACGAAGGAACATCCTATATACCAGTTAATTTTCAAAAAAGCAACGGACAACCTGGTGGACATCTAAAACCTCAGGACACCAGAAGCACACGCTTACAAGAATTATCACTAATGAACACTACATATTTCGGTAATATCCACTATGATATTCATTTAGATATGAAACTAGATTATACAATTAGCCGAATTTTTCAAGAAATGTCACTCTCCGAATTAGAAACACTACACCAATTATGCGAATTAGAACGAACACAAATATTACAATCACTTGCACTAGCAGTATTAAAAATACCCTATGCAGGATACTTATTATCTGGAAATAGATCAAATTTTTTAGACTATGAAGGAAACATCTTATGGTTTTATACTTGTACTAAAAAAGTATCACCACTATACGTTTTTGAAGATAAACGATGTTATAAAAGAATCCCTATCTTTTATAAGAATAAAGTACATTTCGTGGATACACTTTCACGAAGAACCTATTTCTGGGATACCGCAGTCCCATGTGGATCAGAAAACAGCCACAATGTAGTACAACTAAAACCTGATGAAAATAAATATTATCTTCTCACACCATATCCCACATTAATGCAACCACTCAAAAAATTTTCACCAGAAAGCATTCGCGCTATTGCCCGAAACCCAAATATAGACTTAAAATCAATAGGAATCTATTCAAAATCAGATATTCAACATCACATTAGAACACAACAATTCCAAGAATTATTAACACAAATGGACACTATACAAAGACAATCAATAGACCAAAATTTACGCAAACTTGCAGAAACCGCAGGATTTGCCGATATCTACACGCAAGACTATAGCGGATATTTTAAGGACATTAAAGATTACATATATCTAAACGGTGAAAAATACCGTCCCCAAGATATATCACCAATTAACATTTTTAGCTTTGTTACACTCAAAAATGAGATCCTCGATTTTCTAGGATGGCCCTACTACATCTTAGAAAAATTGACTATTTTATACGCAATGTTTAACTTTATTGGATTTCTTTTCTCACTTTTAAAAGGAATCTACAACACATGTGCTATACACACACAAGTAAACAGACAAGCAAGTGTAGCACGCATACTATTTGCAGGATTTTTTGGAATCTTTTCTACATCTATAAACAAAATTCTTTTAGACGCGCAAATAAAAGAATATAACACAAAAATAACAACACGACAAAATACATACGACGAAGAACATAACAATGTAGACATAACGCCAACGGCACCACAATTACCAGCCCTACCAAATAACCATCCACTATCCCTAGTCCCACGAAATTTTCGAAACTTAGCCATCACACATAATCCAAATTTTCGACTCACCACATCACAAAGTCCCATTCAACATATAATGACACACCAGTCACAAGATGATAATACTTATGAACAAATTATTGAACAACCCCATACCACCGCTTTTCAGTCTCAAAATAATCATTTTTTTAGCCCACGATGAGCCGCCAACTTGGATCACTACACCGATCAAATTCCCACCCAACCAATCTTACCTCAATCCCAATAATACCACTTTTTGCTTTTCCGCCACCCGATTTTCCATCTAGTAATGTAACATCAGGCATGAATTCCGACACTAATTCACACATCTCAGTTTTATACTCCATCTCACAGCTAAATAACCCGAATATTGAAACCCCCGATGAATTCGCCGACTCAGAACCATCCCCATCCAATAATTTTCATAACTCTTCTAATTTTTCTCAACCCCCTTTTCAACCCATATTATCCAATAACCCTGACCCAATTACTCCCACACCCTCTTATGCTTCCCAAGTTACCCCAACCTATTCCTCATACCATTCTGACCAATCATCTCATTCTCCAGACACCCCCCGAATCTCCCCAGAGCTAGATAATTTTATTACCCTTCAACAACAACCCTACCACCTTAATACCCCAACCATAAACCAAATCTCCTCCACAATAAATTCATCCAACCCCCCTACCCCTACACCCTCTTCAACTTATACTGAATCACTAGCACCATCATCCACATCAACTGAATCTTCACTCAACACTAATAGAGCTTACCGCACTTTTAAAAGAAAGTTCCCCAACCATCCTTTCCCAGCAAAACCAGGAACAGCCCGTGAATACATCAACCACCCCAAGCATACTAACACAAAAGAATTTTTAGCCATCACCTTACCCTCATTCCCACAATACACCTTAAACACCCCCCACGACACTAACGAAACACGCAACTTCGTAGATGAATACGTTTTAATGCCTACTCTCTCTTGGACCTCATATTATCATTTCACTAACCCTCTTTGCTTACCTTTATCTAACACTCACATCGATATAGAGCGAAATACGGACATGCTATATCGACTCACTACACCACTAACCGCTAGACAATTTACTTACGTTGGATATAAAAAATCACTAAAAACACACACTGCACCTAGAGCTAACGAATATACACTCGAATACTATGATCACAACATCATCAGAGCTAACCAAGATCAATTCTTAGACGACGATCGCTTCGCTAATCCACAAATTACCGAGAAATTTTTCATCAAGACACCATATACATTCACACTAAACATCTTCGACCGAAAGTTTGATCACATTATTTCAGAAGCACTAACAGACACACAAGCATACGAAAGTTTTAAAGAACGCTTCCAAATATTTTCACTAACCTTTCATTTCCTTGCACCACACGAAAGAGATTTACACTGCTCACACGATATTATGTTGCGCACTAAACAAACCCACACATATAGTTATTATCGTTTCATCCAAAATCACTTTGACCTACACACACCCTCTAGACAACCACACCATCGTTTTCAATTCATTAATTCCAAATACACTTCACCATTTTTCCTAAATTTCACATATTGTATTAAAGACACTAACCTCCATGGTATTCTTCGTAATTATGACCCCATAACCCAAATGTACATCTTCTGTCCCATTACCAAGACCTTCAACGCCGAAGAATCCCGACCCTTCCTTATCCCGCACGAGTTTGTACAACCCATAGAAATCCCAATTTTAGAATTCATCCACAACACTAAATTCAATCACAAATTATATAACTTAATCCAAAACACACCTTATGAGTTTGCAGTTGGCACTGAAGAACTAACCACTATCAAGGCACTTCAATTGCTTTGGCCACTGCTTCAAACTAAAAATATCATCCGCATCTTAGCTAAACTACTAACAACTTCAGAACTAATTCACGACATCTTCCCCCACGGTTTTTTCCCCGACGACTAACAGGTAAGTATGAATTAAATGAATAAAACTAACTAATTAAAATATTAAAAAACTCACCATACTTTATTCATGTTTTCTTTAGATTTTTAGCCTTCATCCGACGATCACCTACAAAAACCACAAAAGACAAATAAAAATCGCAAATTTCATCAAACAGATTTCAAAAATTCTATTAATCTCTTACACTTATAAATTTATAAATTTAATACCAATGCAGTAAATTCATTTCTAAAATTTTCCCCCACAAGCAGTAAATCTAATTATGATGAAAATTTGTATCTTAATATTCCCCCATGACTAGCAGTAAATTTCTAAATTCTATGTAGTAAATTAAATAAATGCAAATGCAGTACTAACCTTTTGATATTCTCATTCATTCATACAGAAATTCTATCCACACTCGCACAGCTCGCCCACGAAGAATTGCTTAAAATAATGAATTTCAGTTTCAAGTTTTCACACTCAACAACTCTAACATATAATAACATGTTTCAAACTTTCCTTTAGCCCGGTTGGAAAGGAATCATATACTAAACAAAACTAACCAACGCAGCTTACTAAATACCACAAATCATAGAATAACAACATGACTTAGAAAAAGAAACCAACGGTACCCAAACCGGATTAACCCAGTTTAAAACTGGATAATTTATTCTTTTGAAGACTATTATAAAGTCTAAGAAAGAAATAATAAAACACAAAAAAGTCGAAAGACAAACCCATACCACAAACAATTTGATTTTTGAAAAAAGGACACAACCAACAAAACATAAGTAAGACCACAACAAACTCAACATAAAACGTTGTCACATAACAGGACCCCTCACAAAAACCGCATGAAATCATACTCCCACTCCTGGCCTAACCCACCAGGAAGGACGTCCTGAGCATGCTCTATAGCCGGCCTAACCCACCGCGCTACATCCACGCTTTGTGACCACACCACTATTTTTAATAAGAGCTACTCAAGTGTGAGTAACTCTTCAAAATAACCGAACTAAAACAAAAAGCTTTTGTGAAAACAACTAACTAAAATCATTATTAAAAAATATTAAACTAATAAAAGTTTTATAAAATGTAAAATCACATGATGCAATATATAGATCAGAATACAACACCAAGGACGAACATCAAAAGAACAAGACGACCCCACTACACTCGAGAGAGAATGACCAACTACAATCGATATGCCGCTCACAATCACAACTCAAAGGATTTAGAGTACGACTTGACCTCGCAGAAAAGGACTTCATTGAACTAGACCAATGACCACCTCGATGTTCAAGTATACGTACAGATCCGAGTAACCAGGCATCCCCTCCACGCACAATCTCCACGCCATTCCCAAACTAGATCATACACAAAAGAAGTTCTCCACGCAGAACAGAAAAACCTGACATAGCAAACCATTCTGAAATCAGATTTGAGTTTGTTGCAAAGACGTAGTCGTTGTCACTAGAAGACACAACGTCTTATGTCTCTAACTCCAGCTTCCTGGAACTTCCCTAACAAAAGAGGAAACGGAAGAAAATTATGATGTTCGCCAAAAACAAACGTCCATCATCCATCCTTCGAATTGCAGAAGAACTATTCTAAAAAACTCTGTAAAACCCGGATGGGTGGAACCTGATCTAAACTACATTTTATGATTGGATAAATTAAATGTTTTACCAATGTAAAGTATTTAATATTAACCAATCATGATCCATCTAACTAACAACCCACTTATTTGTAAGTGCTGAAGTTACTTGTAATTTCAGCACCAGAGAGATTTGAATTTAACTTAGAAATTAGTTGGACTCTCCCGAGCACTTCAACAGCCGCAATAGACCAGTATACCCTAGATCTATTGAGCCTAGCAGAGACTAGTTAAACAACCTGAGACTAGATAGTATAAGAGTAAGATTAGGATCGGTATTAGACTAAGAAGTTGCACGAATCTATCCGGCCGAAAATAAGATAGCGTGACGAGCAGACGGTGTACCCTATCCGAAATTACTCTATGAGTTACACTTCGGTCCTAACTCAATCGTAACATCACGCGTTCAGCCATAATAACACGTGAAACAACTATCACAAATAGAAAAATTGAAAGGCTGGGGGGGGGATGAAAAGAGTTCTTAATTGTTGTGATGTTGACCTACTGACCTGTATATAGCTCTGCCAATATACAACCGAAACTCCAGATATCAATAGCCATTCCATATTTAGCACCCAAAATAACCTCAGGCGCCCTGTAGAATCTGCTCTGGATGTAAGTATACACTCTCTGGTGTTCGTAGCACGAGCTGCCAAAGTCGATCACTTTAATCGCACTTCTTCCCTGCTGTTTCAGTAAAATATTCTCCGGTTTCAAATCACAGTGGATTATTTTATTCCTAAAACAGAAGCTGCACTTTCATTTACATTGAAACATTAACATTTCAAGAAATTGTAAATTCGAACATTTGAACATTAACATTCAAGAAGTTGTAAATTCGAGTCAGACTTTAATTAAAAATTGAAACTGAATCTCCTAAAAACAAACATAATTATGTAGCATCAACTAAAATTTTTGAACAAAATCTCACCGAAAAAAAAAATACTTGCATATCTAAAAATTTCAAATTCATTTTTGAAAAAAAAACATTCACCAAGCAATTGGACGAAAGTGCTTCAACCCAACAAATAATGATCATATGATGTGTGCAATTTACTCAGAAACCCATTTTTGAAAAAAAATAGTTTTGCAATATATGGCAAACACCATTTTTCAGAAACCCATTTTGCTAATTACGGTAATTAGAAAACTTGCACAATCTAATAAGGCCTACCTGTACAAGCACTCTAGACACTGGAGTAATGAGTAAGCGAACTTCCGGACTAGTTGGAGACTGAAGCCAGAGAACCTGTTCCTCTTCGTCAGTTCGTACAAGTTCATACTCAGCAGTTCGAATGTAATACACTGGTGATGTCTTAATACATTGAGCAGGTTAAATAAGAGTGACCAAATGACTGAATTTTTATTGGGTTATTATGAAAAAACCAGATTCGAGTGCCAAAGAAAAAACATCAATTTAAAGTTCTTCGAATTTTCTAAAATTGAGGTTTTTGATAAACCTCATCTGAGAAAACTGTACCAATAAATAATTTTGGCAATGATGAAAAACCAACACCCCATGATAGCTATTTGAAAATATCCAACAGTAACGGACATAAACCCATTTTGTTAGAGATGATAGTTCTTGATGTTTAAAGGTGCTAATGGGCATCAGAAATAGTCCTATAAAAGATTTTGAAAATATGTTACAGGATGTTTCAGATAAACTTTCTCAGATAAAGTCGAATTTCCCACCAGATATTAATACTGAAACGGACAGTTGGATGCTGTGAAATGAAATAGTGGGAATTTTTTGGTTTGTAATTGATCCAAAATCATATCAGATAAGTCACCCACGAGGTAAAGATGGTAAAATTTTACTTTTTTCCTGATAAAAAAACTACCAATCAAATGCCTTCACGAAGTTCGTTCATTGACACTTGAACAATCATTTCCAAGCTAATAAACCAAATCAAGAAGCTTTTCAATTACTGGTGATGTAGCTAGTTCTGAACTTTCAGCTTTCTTATGGCAAAATATAAGCCACCGGTAAAAAAAAAGACAAAAATAAGTATTGTCGTCCCATTTACCTAGGTAACAAAAACGAGCAAACTTCTACACCAAAACTTTCAATAGACATTATTTGGCATATTTGACAACTTGATCACTCCTTTAACCTGAATTCGAAGTTGTCGAAAATGTGAACAATCTTATAATAATCATTCACATCCTGTTTCTTCAAATGCATCAGAATTCGGATCTCCTCCTGGGCCTGTCTGTGAAATCTTTTTTCGTTCCTTACAATTTTCAAGGCCACATATTGATTCGTTTTGTGGTCGTATACTTTCAGTACTTGACCAAAACTGCCTTTTCCGATGACCTAAACAGGCAGAAACTATCTAGTTAGTATAATTCTGTGGGTACATGCGCTTGAATCAAGAAAGGTAATTGATTAAATCATTTGACTGTGTTATAAAAATTAACTATTCAGATATTAATTTTAAAATAAATACAATTCAAAATGAACAAAAAGACCAAAAGTACACTAGCAAACCGCGAGAAAATGAAAAACACAGCCGAGTTTAGCTAAGTTTTACACTGATCAATTCAATTTTCTAACTCAGTGTTTCACGTTTCATGAACAACTTTTTTACTCCGCTTATTCGAGAAATAGTTCACTCCAATGCAAAACTTAGTGCAGATGGTGAAAACTGGCATTTTCAGACCCGGCTTAAATTGGTTCTTGAAACAACATTGATAACTTCACAGATGGTAGCGCTGATCATTTGCTTTTGGTCTATACAAAAATTTAGCTGATATTCGAATTGAAGGTTGGAAACAGGAAACTTAGAGAGCAGAAACCTACATTTGCGCTTAGTTTTTTCGACTAGTGTATTACACTAAACAATTATTTGAACTAAGATTTTTTCGTCAAATTTTGGCTAAAACAATGTTTATAAATGCACGCGACAGCAAACAATGATGCAACAAGCAAAACAACAATTTCCTTAGTTAACCAACTGATGAGTACTTAGGTTTACAGATTTATGTTCAGACTTTGCAGACTTATGTTCAGACTTTGCAGACTTATGTTCTGACTTTGCAGATTTATGTTCAGACTTTACAGATTTATGTTCAGACTTTGCAGACTTATATTTCGAGAAAACTGTGTCTTTGAATTCTTCGTAGGTCATAGTAATGATGGGCGGGAATGACGTTTCAACTCATCCAAGAATGAGTTGGATAAGACCCAAGTACCCTTCCTATCCATTCAACAACATTATGATTATGCGGAAAAAACTTATGCTTCGAAAAATACCAAGGATGGTAGTAGGCGTAGTCAAGAGAGCAAAAAAAAAACAACAAGTAAGCAAATTGGGAAACTGAATACTGAGTTAAGAAAGTGTCTTCAGAAAAAGTACATTGGGTTGGTCGCTAATGTCAGTCTACTTGAAGATTTTGACGACGAAACGCATCAGTTGCAAACAAGCTAGGTAGAACAAAAAGTCTTGGAGCCATTGAAACACAAAATTTCTAATTTTCGTGATAGCTTGAGCTTACTTCAGCAAACAAACAACATAAAAAGTACATTAGATACAAAATTTCATTCGATGGGCAACATCGAAAGAAACGAACGCACCAGACTTACGGAAGCAAGACATACAAATGCCTTGCTATGCTTGACTCTCCTTTTGAAACTCGCTTCAAAGTTAGTTTCTACTGATTTACTCGAACATTAGTTTGAGAGATTTATTGAGGGGTTCAAGCATTTGAATGACCGGTTGTATCTTGAGCAATGTGTGTCAGATAAAATCGATGAAAATGCGTTTTTATTAGAGATGGAAGTGTAAGTGTAAGAATAGGCACAATGTTTGATACGAATTCAAAACGCCCTTGAAGATTTGACAAACCACAAACCCAGCATTAGACAAGGGAGCCAATCAACCTTCTACATCGTCCTGAATAAGATTCAGTTGCATTCTATAATTCAGTTGCATTCTATGGTTCAGTTGCATTCAACATTTTGAGGCTATTGAGTGACGCAGAAACAGAATCGGAACAAACATCGGGGTATCCACGCAAAACTCAAAACAATTCCAATAGTTTAAAAACACCTGTTTTTTGATTGTTCATGCACTAGCTCATTTAATTTATTCCTAAACTTAAAAATGTCGGTATTTTAATGCAATTTTCATTGATTTTTTCCCACTTCGTTCGAATGTAAATCCACTGTAGAGTTTCGCTTGTTCCTTCACGCCCGCTCCATATTGGGGTCTGAGTATGGGCAGTTTTGGGGTGAGGCAGTACCTGCACCGTTTCCTGGCTTCGACTTCAAATTAAAATTTTTGAAATCAAGTTCTGCTTAAGATTGTTGTGCATTGTTATCTATGCTATTGTAAACTACAAAATCAGCAATCAACCTTTTGCTATGTTTAACTCAAAAGGAAATTTGCGTTGAAAATTGCGACTTTCATTCGGTTCACACATGCTTAGAACTCATTTTGATTCAGCACATGATTTATTGAATCCCCATTTTGCTTCAAGCTCAATTGTTCAGCGAAAATAACTTTCATCTTTATGCCGAATCTATTCTCTACGAGGGCATCGAAGAATCTGGAACACTATTTGATGTTCATTACATAAATTTGTCTCACGGTAATTCTGGCAAAACGCCGTAAAATCATTTAATAATGTGATGATTTCTTGCAACTAATAAGTTAGTTTTTTGACTTCTGTGAACAAAGAGACAATTTAAGACATAAGTAAAAAGCATCTTGTCTTAAATATCTGGCGGCCACCATTTAGAAATCGAAGTCAACGCCGGAAAAAGTCAAACCAGACCCCTATCTTCAGACAATCAGGCCCCCAGTGACAGGGAACCGCCTCAGTTCAATCAGGCCCCAGTGACAGGGAACCTCCTCAGTTCCCCAGGCCCCAGTGACAGGGAACCTCCTCAGTTCCCCAGGCCCCTCCCCAGTTCCCTATGCCCAGCGATAGGTAACCTCCTCAGTTCAATCAGGCCAGATCAAAAATTTCTAATATTACGAATTTCCTGGGGTTTCTTAACAGAGCCTCTTCTTGGAGATAACTTGCAATCATTGCAAAAGTTCAATTTTTTTCTCGTGCTATAACTGAAATGTTCATACTCGTTTTTGATATCCAAAATAAAGTCACACCAGTACCATTTTTTGGTTTGTAAGGTTCTAAAAGTTAGTGCTTAAGCTTCAAAACTCAATTCGAGCTCACAAAACCCATTTCTGCAAATGTTTAGCGCCAACCATTTTCGTGCTATTGAAATTCAAAAAAAAATTGTGTTTCTACAACCTAAACTGAGCTAAATTTTTGTACGTTTCTGTAAAATTGTGAATGATTGGGGTATCAAGGTAGCACTAACTAAAAAAAAACAGGTTTCGCAATTGAAAAAATGATAGCCAACACCCGTTTGCGAAATCTTTTTAACCCAAAAACTGATGCTTTAAATTTTCAAAGGCCCCATATTTCCGTAACGTTAGTTCTAACCCACAACTAAAAATGTTTCACTAAGCATATCTTAGCAAAGTTTCGTAAGTTTTTCAGGAAAATATCGAAAGTTTCGAAATCAATCCAATTCAAACAAAAATTTCACCAAATAGTCTTTAACCACAATTCAAAGCGCTCATGACTACGTGAGCTGTAGCTCATTTTACTTTCTTAAGCATCGTGTTAACCCTATGGTCGATTGAACTCAGCAAAACAAAAGTAAACTTAACTTGAAATAATACTCTTGAGAAAACTCATGAAGCTTAAATAACGGAAAAACTTAGCGATCGCTACCATCCGAGCTCGTAAAATGGTAACCCACCTTGTCTACTAAACAATTAATCTTAAAACAATCTCATTCAATGGCTCCAACAAAGCCAAGCTGACAACAACAGCTTTACTAATGGAGAATTCGCTACAGTACCTTCGAGGAGCTTGAGGAAGAGGTAACGAGGCAAACAGCCACCTCAAGCGAAATCGAATACGTTAAGCTTAGTTAAGAGAAGGTAACCACTTGTTTCGCCCTTCTCGATAAACTAGCAGACGACTTGGCCGTGTTTTCCACTCAAGAAGCACAAGACTTCCTCGACAGTGCTTCGACGCTACGAAAATGAAAGTGCGACCTACTAATCAATGTTAGGAAGTACAAAAAGGTCTTAACAAACAATGGTTCCATTCCCACGTGGTCAAACAGCCCAATCAGAGTGCAAGGCACAATTGCAACAGCCAATGTACCAGTAAAAAGCTCAAATACTACTAAAAAATTGGCCAAGAGCGTTATCAGTACTACGGCTGCCGACTTTTCAACTTAAACGTCCAGCTACGATTTGGGTACTTTCGACTTAGACGCTCCAGTTTTACACATCCACGGGGAAACCAAGAGCTATAGATCAGACAATCAACGGTTATACCGCTACCTCTGCACCTAATTTCAACTACCGCGCTTCTCTACGTTACAACTTCTCGCCTCCACTAGTTTTCAATGAAAATCCTTTATGGAACGATAACTCAACACAAGCCCAGATGTCAACTGGCAATAACCGACATGGTCTGCTAACAACTTCAATTGCGAATAGGCCTGTTTCTACATCTGAACAGTTCGTTTCTAATCACTTAAACGACCACCATAGGACTAACTCGCAATCACGCGACCAACAACGCAACAGTCTTTTCGGCAATGGACAAAGACAAGTCAGTAACCACATTACCAATCATGCGACTAGTGGAATCAACTACAATTTGAAAGGATTCAAGTTACCGGATATAAAATAACATAAACCTGACGGCAACCCACTGGCGTGCAACAACTGGTTCGAACTCGTTCAGACTGCGATAGGCAATGACCGACGTCTAAGCCCGGTTGAGAAAATCATTTAATGCTAAATCCTTAGAGAGCTAAGGAACCAAATCTTTTCAGTACAAACAGGTGAGACTTGGATAAGTGCGTAGATACGGTAACCCAAAATATGTGGTGTCAGCGTTCATCAGTCAACTAAAAAAGTTTCCTAAATTGATACTAAGCGAGCCAGAGGGCTTTATCAGACACGCTGCTTTCCTATGGAAACTAATTCACAACTTCGAACTCACCGGCTACACCGCTGATCTAAGTTCTAGTAACCTCAAGCGAAATCGAATACGTTAAGCTTAGTTAAGAGAAGGTAACCACTTGTTTCGCCCTTCTCGATAATCTAGCAGACGACCTTGCCGTGTTTTCCACTCAAGAAGCACAAGACTTCCTCGACAGTGCTTCAATGCTACGAAAATGAAAGTGCGACCTACTAATCAATGTAAGGAAGTACAAAAAGGTCTTAACAAACGATGGTTCCATTCCCACGAGGTCAAACAGCCCAATCAGAAAGCAAGGCACATTTGCAACAGCCAATGTACCAGTAAAAAGCTCAAATACTACTAAAAACTTGGCCAAGAGCGTTATCAGTACTACGGCTGCCGACTTTTCAACTTAAACGTCCAGCTACGATTTGCGTACTTTCGACTTAGACGCTCCAGTTTAACACATCCACGGGAAACCAAGAGCTATAGATCAGACAATCAACGGTTATACCGCTACCTCTGCACCAAATTTCAACTACCGCGCTTCTCTACGTTACAACTTCTCGCCTCCACTAGTTTTCAATGAAAATCCTTTATGGAACGATAACTCAACACATGAAGCTCAGATGTCAGCTGGCAATAATCGATATGGTCTGCTAACAACTTCAATTGCGAATAGGCCTGTTTCTACATCTGAACAGTTCGTTTCTAATCACTTAAACGACCACCATAGGACTAACTCCCAATCACACGACGAACAACGCAACAGTCTTTTCGGCAATGAACAAAGACAAGTCAGCAACCACGTTACCAATCATCCGAATAGTGGAATCAACTACAATTTGAAAGGATTCAAGTTACCGGATATAAAATAACATAAACCTGACGGCAACCCACTGGAGTGCAACAACTGGTTCGAACTCTTTCAGACTGCGATAGGCAATGACCGACGTCTAAGCCCGGTTGAGAAAATCATTTAATGCTAAATCCTTAGAGAGCTAAGGAACCAAATCTTTTCAGTACAAACAGGTGAGACTTGGATAAGTGCGTAGATACGGTAACCCAAAATATGTGGTGTCAGCGTTCATCAGTCAACTAAAAAAGTTTCCTAAATTGATACTAAGCGAACCAGAGGGCTTTATCAGACACGCTGCTTTCCTACGGAAACTAATTCACAACTTCGAACTCACCGGCTACACCGCTGATCTAAGTTCTAGTAACCTGACCCGACTTGCTCGCTCAAAGCTCCCGTTCAGTCTACTAATGAACTGGGAAGAACACTGCGTGCTGCACGACCTCGATTACGATTTATCATGCATTACGTGGCCAAACTGTGCATTTTGTGAATTGTAAGCAGTATCCGCAACATGCCAAAAACATAATTTAAGCTGCCGTGGAATCCGCAACTGTGAGTGGAATCTGCAAATTGTAAACCAAAAACCAAATAACACACAGCTTGGCACTACAGTAATCAAGTCCTTTAAATAAGCTAATAATCCTATCGAAAACTTGAGTGACATCAGAAATCAATTAATTTTATGCCGGTAACTTTTTTAACATTGGCATCAAACTAGATTGCTACGCCATCCTCGACAATTGTAGCAGCTGCTCGTACATCCTCAGCAAAACAGATGAAGCACTTCAGTGTAAACCAAGCAAACAAATACAATTTAGCGTACGAAGTGCTTTTAGTAAAAACCAAGTATTGGACCACATAACGCTACTAAGCCTATTTTCACTCTACAGTCAGTCAACTCAAATAAAACTGAGAGTCAACTTTCCTGATCCAGGCGACAACCCAGTGCAAATCGTTTACCGTAGATGCTTTCTGGAATACTGCGGAGCGCCATATCAGGAAAGGTCCTACAGGCACGTCCTACGCAGTCAAAAATCTAATAGATTGGACGAAAACTGTCCCACTTAACTTCGAAATCGACTAACTTCATTGACCTGAACGATCAAGAAGACGCTACTCTCACTGAAATAGTGAAAAAATTCAGGAAGGTAGAAAGATCAGGAATTTGCGAAGATAACAAAGCTACATTCTCTGATAAAAGCAAACGACAACTAAGATTTTTAGAACAAAGCATTGAGTACGACGGAGATCGCTACAAAACAAAACTACTGTAGAAAAGTGAAGAAAAAAAACCAAACAACTATCCGGTAGCTTAAGCTCAACTGCAATCACCACAAAATGGCTCAAAAAACACTCTGAAACCATGCAATTTTGAGAAATTGCTTACTACTGGCCTGGAAAATAACTACGTCAAAACGGTTACTTTTCAGTACCCACAGCCTGAATTACTTTGTGAACACCCCGTGAGTAATCCAACAAAGCCTGGGAAGGCACGTAGAGTGGCCAACACTGCCTCAACGTACAAAGGCGTCTGTTGAACTCTTGTCTTAAAACTGGACCCGATCTCCTGAAAAACATGTTTGGCCTTCTACTATGATTCCGGGAAAAACCAGTGGACGTGTCGGCGGATATTGAAGGCATGTTTATGGAAATAGGTATTAAAAAAGAAGGTTAAAATGCGCTTCGCTTCCTTAGGCCTACCAAAACTGTTGTCAAGCAATACCAACACAAGCGACTTATCTAAGTCATCTACTCCATTATGGAGGCGAAAATTTTACTTATGCTACAGTGCATTGGGTCCTGGGCGACAAATGCGATACAATTGATGATACGATATTCGTGCAATTAACAACCAAGGTAACTAATACTACAACGTCTACACTGAGAACAGTCCCTCTACAGTACCAAGGGTATTCGACTCACTAGGTATTCTAGCGCCGTATGTCAAAAAAAACTTGAAAAGTTTCTACAAGACCTGTAAGTAATTCCTGGAACGAGCCTGTGTCCAGTGAATTCGTTCCGATAATTGACAAATGGGTCGAACAAGGCAAACAAGCCTCCCTGTGAGGCTGCCGCGCTTAATTGTACCCCAAGTGCAACTTAGTGATATACCTCTTCATGTTTTCTGCGAAGCGTCGAAAGACGCAATGGCTACATGTTTCTACTTCGGAATTTTTGGCAGCTCTGGCCTACACATTACTTTTTTGATTCGCAGAACGAAGGTAGCACCACTAAACCAAGAGAGCATTCCTAAACTGGAATTACAAGCCACCAATATGGGCACATGGCTGTGCCAATTCGCTGACGATGAAATGCGAATGAAGCCCCGCTTCACTCACTTTTGACAGATAGCACAACTGTTTTGTCGTGGATTGCATCGCCCGGTAAACTGATAACTTACTGTGCAAACAGAGTTGGTGAAACACTTACTTTATGCACAGCCGAACAATGGAACAAAGAGATATTTTAAAACATAAGTAATCAGCATCTTGTCTTAAATATCTGGCGGCCACCATTCAGAAATCGAAGTCAACGCCGGAAAAAGTCAAACCAGACCCCTCTCTTCAGACAATCAGGCCCCCAGTAACAGGGAACCTCCTCAATTCAATCAGGCCCCAGTTACAGGGAACCTCCTCAGTTGCACAGGCCCCTCCCCAGGCCCAGTGATAGGGAACCTCCTCCGTTCCCTAGGCCCAGTGAGAGGGAACCTCCTGAATTCAAAGAGTTACCAGCGATAGGTAACCTCCTCAGTTCAATCGGGCCAGATCAAAAATTTCTAATATTACGAATTTCCTGGGTTTTCCTAATTTCCTGAGCCTCTTCTTGGAGATAAATTGAACTCATTCCAAAACTTCAATTTTTTTTACTCGTGCTATAACTGAAATGTTCATACTCGTATTTGATATCCAAAAGGAAGTCAGACCAGTACCATTTTTTGGTTTATAAGGTTCTAGAACTTAGTGCTTAAGTTTCAAAACTCTATTTCGAGCTCACAAAACCCATTTCTGCAAATGTTTAACGCCAACCATTTTCGTGCTATAAAAATTCAAAAAAATTGGTGTTTCTACAATATAAACAGTGCTAGAGTTTTGTACGTTTCTGTAGAATTGTGAATCATCGGGGTACCAAGGTAGCACTAACTAAAAAAAAAACAGGTTTCGCAATGAAAAAATGATAGCCAACACCCGTTAGCAAAAAAATTTTAACCCAAAAACTCACGCTTTAAGATTTCAAAGGCCCCAGTTATTTCCGTAACGTTAATTCTAACCCACAGCTAAAAAGGTCTCACTAAGCACATCTTAGCTAAGTTTCTCAAATATTTTAGGAAAATATCGAAAGTCTCAAAAATTTGTAAATCAATCCAATTCAAACCAAAATTTCACCAAATAGTCGTAAACCATAATTCAAAGCGCTCATGACCACGTGACCTGTAGCTCATTTTACTTTCTTAAGCATCGGGTTAACCCTATGGATGCTTGAACTCAGCAAAAAAAAAGTAAACTTAACTTGAAATAAAACTCTTGGGAAAACTCATGAAGCTTAAATAACGGAAATACTTAGCGATCGCTACCATCCGAGCTCGTAAAATGGTAACCCACCTTGTCTACTGAACAATTAATCTCAAAACTATCTCATTCAATGGCTCCAACGAAGTCAAGCTTACAACAACAGCTTTACTAATGGAGAATCCGCTACAGTACCTTCGAGGAGCTTGAGGAAGCGGTAACGAGGCAAACAGCCACCTCAAGCGAAATCGAATACGTTAAGCTTAGTTACGAGAAGGTAGCCACTTGCTTCGATCTTCTCGATAAACTAGCAGACGACTTGGCCGCGTTTTCCACTCATGAAGCACATAACTGCGTCGACAGTGCTTCAACGCTACGAAAATGGAAGTGCGACCTACTAATCAATGTTAGGAAGTACAAAAAGGTCTTAACAAACGATGGTTCCATTTCCAGAAGGTCAAACAGCCCACTCAGGGTGCAAGGCACATTTGCAACAGCCAATGTACCAGTAAAAAGTCCGAATACTACTAAAAACTTGACCAAGAGCGTCATAAGTACTACGGCTGCCGACTTTTCAACTTAAACGTCCAGCTACGATTTGCGTACTTTCGACTTAAACGCTCCGGTTTTACACCTCCACCGGAAACCAACAGAGCTATAGATCAGACAATCAACGGGTTTACCGCTACCTCTGCAACTAAATTCAACTACCGCGCTCCTCTACGATACAACTCCTCGCCTCCACAAGTTTTCAATTGAAAGCCTTTTTGGAACGATAACTCAACACACGAAGCCCAGATGTCAACTGGCAATAAACGATATGGTCTGCTAACAACTTCAATTACGAATAGTCCTGTTTCTACATCTGAACAGTTCGTTTCTAACCACTTCAACGACCACCATAGGACTAACTCCCAATCACACGACGAACAACGCAACAGTCTTTTCGGCAATGAACAAAGACAAGTCAGCAACCACGTTACCAATCATCCGAATAGTGGAATCAACTACAATTTGAAAGGATTCAAGTTACCGGATATAAAATAACATAAACCTGACGGCAACCCACTGGAGTGCAACAACTGGTTCGAACTCTTTCAGACTGCGATAGGCAATCACCCACGTCTAAGCCCGGTTAAGAAAATTATTTAATGCTAAATCCTTAGAGCTACAGAACCAAATCTTTTCAGTACAAACAGGTGATACTTGAAATAGTGCGTAGATACGGTTACTCAAAATAAGTGGTGTCAGCGTTCATCTGTGAACTAAAAAAAGTTTCCTAAATTGCTACTAAGCAAACCAGAGGGCTTTATCAGACACGCTGCTTTCCTACGGCAATTAATTCACAACTTCGAACTCACCGGCTACACCGCTGATCTAAGTTCTCGTAACCTGACCCGACTTGCTCGCTCAAAGCTCCCATTAAGTCTACTAATGAAGTGGGAAGAACACTGCGTGCTGCACGACCTCGATTACGCTACACAAAGACTTGACGCAGTACTTAAATAACTACTCGCGAGCATGCGAGAACCTTGACATAGAACCATCGACTTCAAACCAAATGGAACAAAATCGCCAACCAACGAAGCAACAATAATTTCACAGCCGACCCAACCAATTTACTTCTATTTCCAAGCAAAACTACGACAGATCTTCAGGTATATCGACAAGACCCACAAATTAATTATGTTCAATGGATAACCAAGCCCACTTTATTGAAAAAATTCCGGAATTTTTGAAACTTTACGTAGATCAACGAGCAGATCTGGTGAAACAACATAAACTGCGCTTCAACTGCTTAGGCCAACACAGATATAGTGAATGCACATCGGCCAAGCGATGTTTCACCAAAAACTGCAGAGGGAAACACCATTCAACTCTACACATCGGCAAAAAGCTGTTCCAAACGCCGCACAACCAAAAACCAAATAACACACAGCTTGGCACTACAGTAATCAAGTCCTTTAAACATGCTAATAATCCTATCGAAAATTTGAGTGACATCAGAAATCAATTGAATTGTATGCCGGTAACTTTTTTTATTATTGGCATCAAACTAGATAGCTACGCCATCCTCGACAAATGTAGCAGCTGCTCGTACATCCTCAGCAAAACAGATGAAGCACTTCAGTGTAAGCCAAGCCAACCAGCTTAGCGTACGAAGTGCTTTTATTAAAAACTTAATATCGGACCACATAACGCTACTCAGCCTATGTTCACTCTACAGTCAGTCTACTCAGTTAAAACTCAGAGTCAACTTTCCTGATCTAGGCGACAACACAGTGCAAAATTTGTTTAGCGTAGATGCTTTCTGGAATAATGCGGAGCGCCATATCAGGAAAGTTCCTACAGGAACGTCCTACGCAGTCAAAATCTAATAGATTGGACAATAACTGTCCCACTCAGCTTCGAAATTGACTTATTTCATTGACCTGAACGATCAATAAGACGCTACTCTCACTGAAATAGTGGAAAAATTCAGGGATGTAGAAGGAGCAGGAATCTGCGAAGATAACAAAGCTACATTCTCTGATAAAAACAACGACAATTAAGATTTTTGGAAAAAAGCATTGAGCATGACGGAGATCGCTAGAAAAAAAAACTACCGTAGAAAAGTGAAGTGAAAATACCGAACAACAATCCGGTAACTTAAGCTCAAGTGCAATCACTACAAAATGGCTCAAAAAACACTCTGAAACCATGCAACTTTGAGAAGTTGCTAACTAATGGCCTGGAAAATGACTACGTCAAAACGGTTACTTTTCAGTACCCACAGCCTGAATTACTTTGTTAACACCCCGTGAGTAATCCAATTAAGCCCGGGAAGGCACGCAGAGTGGCCAACACTGCCTCAATGTACAAAGGCGTCTGTTGAACTCTTGTCCTAAAACTGGGCCCGATCTCCTGAATAACATGTTTGCCCTGCTACTATGATTCCGGGAAAAACCCGTGGCCGTATCGGCGGATATTGAAGGCATGTTTATGCGAATAGGTATCAAATATGAAGACCAAAATGCGCTTCGCTTCTTTTGGCCTACCAAAAATGGTGTCAAGCATTACCAATACACGCGACTTATCTTTCGTGCAAAATGCTCACCATTCATTGCCATCTTTGCGCTTCATCAAACAGCTGCCGATTACTGCGTAATCAAGCCCAATATTGCTTATCTGCTTCATAAAAGCTTATACATGGACGACTTTGTAAACTCGTGCAGCACGACAGAGTGAATTCGTATCTACCTAACTAAGTTCGGATCTAACACTCATGACGTCATCTACTCCATTATGGAGGCGAAAATTCTACTAATGCTACAGTGCATTGGGTCCTGGGAGACAAATGCGATACAATTGATGATACGATATTCGTGCAATTAACAACCAAGGTAACTAATACTACAACGTCTACACTGAGAACAGTCCCTCTACAGTACCAAGGGTATTCGACTCACTAGGTATTCTAGCGCCGTATGTCAAAAAAAAACTTGAAAAGTTTCTACAAGACCTGTAAGTATTTCCTGGAACGAACCTGTGTCCAGTGAATTCGTTCCGATAATTGACAAATGGGCCGAACAATGCAAACAAGCCTCCCTGTGAGGCTGCCGCGCTTAATTGTACCCCAAGTGCAACTTAGTGATATACCTCTTCATGTTTTCTGCGAAGCGTCGCAAGACGCAATGGCTACATGTATCAACTTCCGAACTCTTGGCAGCTCTGGCCTACACATTACTTTTTTGATTGGCAGAACGAAAGTAGCACCACTAAACCAAGAGAGCGTTCCGAAACTGGAATTACAAGCCACCAATTCGCTGACGATGAAATGCGAATGAAGCCCCGCTTCACTCACTTTTGACAGATAGCACAACTGTTTTGTCGAGGATTGCATCACCCGGTAAACTGATAACTTACTGTGCAAACAGAGTTGGTGAAACACTTACTTTATGCACAGCCGAACAATGCAACAAAGAGATATTTTAAAACAAAAGTAATCAGCATCTTGTCTTAAATATCTGGCGGCCACCATTCAGAAATCGAAGTCAACGCCGGAAAAAGTCAAACAAGACCCCTCTTTTCAGACAATCAGGCCCCCAGTGACAGGGAACCTCCTCAGTTCAATCAGGCCCCAGTTACAGGGAACCTCCTCAGTTGCACAGGCCCCTCCCCAGGCCCAGTGATAGGGAATTTCCTCCGTTCCCTAGGCCCAATGAGAGGGAACCTCCTGAATTCAAAGAGTTACCAGCGATAGGTAACCTCCTCAGTTCAATCAGGCCAGATCAAAAAAATTTCTAATATTACGAATTTCCTGGGTTTTCCTAATTCCCTGAGCCTCTTCTTGGAGATAACTTGAACTCATTCCAAAAATTCAATTTTTTTTTTACTCGTGCTATAACTGAAATGTTCATTCTCGTATTTGATATCCAAAATGAAGTCAGACCAGTACCAAAAAAATTGGTGTTTCTACAACAAAAACAGTGCTAGATTTTTGTACGTTTCTGTAAAATTGTGAATCATTGGGGTACCAAGGTAGCACTAACTAAAAAAAACAGGTTTCGCAATAAAAAAAATGATAGCCAACACCCGTTAGCGAAAAAATTTTAACCCAAAAACTCACGCTTTAAGATTTCAAAGGCCCCAGTAATTTCCGTAACGTTAATTCTAACCCACAACTAAAAAGGTCTCAATAAGCACATCTTAGCTAAGTTTCTCAAATATTTTAGGAAAAAATTTCACCAAATACTCTTAAACCATAATTCAAAGCGCTCATGACTACGTGACCTGTAGCTCATTTTACTTTCTTAAGCATCGGGTTAACCCGATGGATGCTTGAACTCAGCAAAAAAGTAAACTTAACTTGAAATAATACTCTTGAGAAAACTCATGAAGCTTAAATAACGGAAATACTTAGCGATCGCTACCATCCGAGCTCGTAAAATGGTAACCCACCTTGTCTACTGAACAATTAATCTTAAAACTATCTCATTCAATGGCTCCAACGAAGCCAAGCTTACAACAACAGCTTTACTAACGGAGAATCCGCTACAGTACCTTCGAGGAGCTTGAGGAAGAGGTAACGAGGCAAACAGCCACCTCAAGCGAAATCGAATACGTTAAGCTTAGTTAAGAGAAGGTAACCACTTGTTTCGCCCTTCTCGATAAACTAGCAGGCAACTTACTACGAACAACTGCATAACGGCAATTAGAAACAGGTGGTTAGAGACACTCCTAAGCATTTAATCTCTGACAGCGCTATTTCGGCGGCGCCTGTAAGCAACTACGCTCAGAACCAACTAACTTCAATAAAACCACCCTCAAACGCTACAAATAAAAGTCGAATGGCGCATAAATCCAACGTCAGCCCCTTCTTCGGCGTGTGGGAGCGACTCGTCCCAATGATAGAAAGAGCGTTCTTACTAAATCTCGGTTCTGGTCGACTATCAAGATCTATTTGCTACTATCGTAACCGAGACTGAGGCAACCCTCAACTCACGTCCGCTAACGCATAGCAGTATTGGCCTTGACTACGACCTTCCACTGACACCCCACTACTTCCTAATGGGTCATCCAATCGTCTACACTCCGGTAGCAGTTTTCTACGAAGCAACTACCATAAAACTGTCAAACAAGTCCTGGAAGCGAGCAAAACATGGACTTCACAGCTTCTCGAGGCGTTTGCTTAAAGAGTACGCTCCGACTCTCACCAGAAGGATTACACGGATGCAACCAGAGGAACCATTGGAAAACAATGACCTCGTGTGGATACTTGAAGACTTTACAACACGAGGCATCTGGCCACTGGATCGAGTTCTATAAGTTTTTACCGGCTCGGATGGCATCGCGCGCTTGTTTAAACTGAAAGGAGCCATAGGTACTTTAACGAGACCAGTGGTAAAACTTGCCCTTGTATCTCCAACAAAGGAGATTTAAGACCACTCTAATTGCACTACAAAAAAACTGGGCTCAACCCCTTCCCATTCGGTTCTAACTAAGACCTCCCTCTCCCGAGCCAGGATATTCATGACATGAATGTGTCTCACGTTAGTTCTCGCAAAACGCTGTGAAATCATTTAATAATGTCATGATTTGTTGCAAACTAATAAGTAATATTTTTGACTTATGTGAACAACAAAGAGACAATTTATGACAAGTAATGAGCAGTTTGTCTTAAATAGATTATTTGACATTTGGGACAAGTTGGAGTAACCAGAAGATCCCCATAATCGCCATATTTGAAGAGAGTGCTGGCTTGTCGCTGTGCTAGCATTGATAGCTGAAATCTGATGCGTCCCAAGCTGTACACCTTCAGTTTCATAATCATTGGAAAAAGAATATCAGTGTTACTGAGGCTCCTTTTGAACAACTTCTTCTTTAGTCTCAAATTGAAAGATCGATTCATCGGTATTGTTCTCTTCACAGTCACTTTCATCCAAAGGTTAATTGTTGAGGCATGGTTCATTCTAATCTCCATATTCGGCAATCGACTGAAAGGCATCAGAGTTTGACCGTCTTGAGGCCTTCTTTCTTGACAATCAGTTGTCCCGTTTAATAGACCATTCGCCAATCTGAGCGCTGATATCATCGTATCTGGATCTTAACTTGCAAATGTATCGAACAAAAACCACGGAAGAAACCTGATCCAATTATGGGCGCCGGGACTCTCCATCTGCCCTCAGAGAAAAACACAACATCACCCGTAGAAGAACTTAATGAGTCAAAGCTCGTTTTATGCGGTCTTATGATTCAGCAGCAGAAATATATTTTCTGAATTTTAACAGGGCTGCTAGATGATAGATGTTTCTGTACTGCCTCCGAAACATAGGAAACATCATTCAGAGCTGGTAGCTCTCTGAATCTAACGCAGTTCGAAACCAATGTCGTTCGCGTACAGCAATTGTAAGGGTGAGAGGCGTCCATGATATGACGTATAACTTTTTTAGCATACAGAATTTTTGTTCGACTTGGTCGTCTGCGATTCCATCAGTAAAATTTTCAAAATATTTTGATAATCACTTTGCTAAGCCGGTAACAAATGCCATTCGATAAAGGACTTTAGGTAGTTGTGCTAACGAGTTTAATTCCAAAATTTTTATCTTTTTCTCGACAAATCTTACTATCTAATTGTGTTGTGTGTTAGGTGCTTTTTGGAGAATAACATAGCCAACTGACAGTTGGAAAACAGCAATGAACGCAAGTAAGCAGAAAAAAAACACTGACTTTGTTGAAAAAGTCAACTTTCGAATTTCAAAGAGAAAAATAGATGCCCTTTAAGCGCTTTGGAATTCCAAAACAATTTATGATTGGCGCTTTTTAGATAACATGTACCCAAGTTGAGAAAACTGAATCAAAAGGTAAAGTTTTTATTCCGCTGGGAAAACTTAAAACTAAATTCTATATTCGAAAATAAAAGTCGATCACGTTTTTTGTGACCTTTATACTTTCGCTGTTCGCTAGTGGAGTTTGCCTTCCTTTTAACAAAGAAAATGGCCTGAACTTAAAAGAAAATATAATTCAAACAGCGAAAAAGTAAACTTGAGCCCGAACAAGTTTTACGACTTTTCCTGAAAAAAAAAAACAGCGAAGAAAAATCATTGCGACCTATATAAGAGTCTGAACTATGGTAATCGACTCTTAATAAACTATGCCGGTTTGTGAGAACCTGGTGAAAAAAACTATACCGTGAATATAAAAGTTTCCGTTCCAACTGAGGCAAATCAATGGCCATAAAATCATTAAACTTCTGACATATCTGGAGTTCAACAACAGGACCAGTAACCAAACTGCTTTTGCAACTTCAAAATTGCATCAGCGTCCTAAGCCACTATTTTAAATATCAGTCTTAAAGAAAACGCCTGTCTGAGGTACTATTTTTAAAGCAAGTTGATCATATTTTGTTACACAGAGGCGACGCTGCGCTTCGCAAACACTTGCGAGACACCAAAAATCAGCTCTATCAAGTGAAATAAAAAATAGAACATGTCGGACGCGACCTATCAAACTTGAATCTGACACACCAACTACTCAGCCACGGATGCTTAAAACCACCAAAAACTAGCCACCAATAACGCAGCTACATATGCTAATAAAATGCCAACTCAATGCAGCAAAGGTAGCATCAAATACAAAAAGACACAATTTTGCATGTAATAAATTGGGAAGTTTAGGGCCAAATTATGTTTAAATTATTCATTTGAAAAAAAATGCGACTTTCATGGAGTTGGAAAATTTCTGAAGTCGAGCTTTTTATCATTGTATGACGTTCGAAACAAATAACTTTTTTCGGTTGACTAAATGAATTAAAAATGCACCAGCTGTGTTAACTTTTTAAAAATCAAATTTGAAAGCACATGTTTGATTTAGTGCGCAATTTACCGATTGAAAAGTGCCACCAAAAGTCATCGTAACTAGGAAAAGATAAGCTTGAAACGTACTTTCTGGTAACAATTATAGGTTAGCATATCACTTTCACGTTTATTGTGCCGACCATTGACAATGGGGAGGAACTTTGTAATCGGATTTGTTTGTTTTTTTTCCACGCAAAATCAAGTACCACAATTAAGCATCGGCTTGGGTCGAATGAGATATCATATTTAGGCTCTTTCAGTCATGATTCGAATGACATTTACAAATTTCCAAAACATATTCCCTGTGTCGAGAGAAACCGGTTTAAAATTTTGGATTCTTAGCTTCGAGCGAGTGAAGCGAGCGAATGCTTATTTATGCTTAATTTAAGCCGTTTCCAATAGCTTATTTACGCTTTACATTATTTATTACTCTAGTAAAATTAGTTTTTGGTGTTTCTAACGCCATTTTGGGAATCTAAAACTTCGAAAAAAATCAGCAAAATTTTTTTTTTCATTTTTCTATGAATTATAGATCAGAAAACTACTTCGTTACTTTATCGCCTTTATCAATTATTCTGGTGAAAGGGAATCCAAATCATGAATATGGTGGTAACTGACTGACCTTTAGTATTTCGTATCTGTATGCGATGTGGTCGTGTGGCACTGGAATGTAGCAGCCACTCTCGTCGTCGTAGCCACTGTTGTTCCCACTCCCCACAGCCCCCTGTCTCTTCTTGGCATTGTGACCACAGAAGTAGACCTGCAAAAATAACAGAAACTAACTAGTCACTTTATCAAGCTAATATCTGAAAAATCATTATAAAACGAATTGGATTTTTTCCATTATAGCTGCCAAATAACAGACTTTCTGAACTGACTTTACTTATATTGGTAAACCCAAATACTTCTAGTACTTTTTCTCTTCAGTCAAGTCGTTTATTTTACTGAGTCAAATCAGCCCAAAAAAAACCACACAATCCGGTCTAACACTTCGCCAGGATTAGTAAAACAAAGCATCGAGACGCATACCCAATTGAACAAAAGAAACATTCAATCTAAGAAAGAATCGTCTAGAGATACGGATGTATTGCAAATGACAGACTTCAGAAAATAGGAAAATAATCAAAAATGATAATATTCGAATGTAGCTTAGAAGTAAAAGACATCTATGCTTGGCTTGAGCATTTAAAACTTCAATTGGTCGTTCTAACTTATAGTTTTCATTCATAATTTTATTAGTTTTCTTTCAAATGTCTTCAGTTCGGAAGTGTTTTGTTTTTCAATAGTCTGATTTAACAGATTTTATAAGCAATACAGAACTCACTTTTGGGAACTGGAATATTTCGTGGTGTTCGAAGGCACTCAACTTCTGCATGTACTGGGTCATGGCCTGTTCTGGGGTCATACCTGCAACAATACATGGGTTGCTTTTCAATCAAGATATATGATCTGAATTCTCGGAAAATGTTCCCAACTTCAATCGAAAAAACGATGACAATTTTACTGCCAGATTATTCCAATCCCAAATTTGAATAAACACAAAATTCAGACAGAATATACAACTAGTGTTTCGAGGCCGCGTAAAAAAACAGGAAAAATCATTTGTTCGTTTCCGATAAATAAAAGACTAGTATTTTCAGGCATTCCTTAGTTCAAAACATTTCACTTTCGTGCATGCTTGCGTGAACTTAATTACAGTTGGGTATCGAAGTCTAAAACACAGACGATATTCCAGGAAGTTTTTTCAACGATAGCAAATCAAAATGAAATTTCATGCATCGGCTCTTGTTACCCTGCTTACTACCACTATTAATTTACAATTTCAACTATATAACCAGGGTGGGAGTTTTAAACGTTTTTTATCCAATTATACATTAAAACATGTTTTTTACGAAAAAAAACACTCTTTATGTCTTTTATGTTTTTTTCGCGGCTACGTTTTTTTTGTTGATTGGCTGTAAAAAAATTATTTCGCGAACACTGAATTCAACAGTTAAATTGTTTGTACAAGAAAGTCATTTTCCCCGCTTTTTCGACGTCAAGTTGATTTCTCAAAGATCCGTAAGTCATCCCAAGCACTTTAGCACTATTGCGTCATTAGCCGAAAAACGGCTTTAAATGTGTATTTCGATCAAATTGTTTTAAACGTGTTTTTTTCCCGCTGTTTTAAACAGTTTTTTAACCCTGTGTTTTAAACTGTTTAAAACAAAGTCCCCCACCCTGTATATAACACTTTCGATCATCTGGTACCGCTAATATGGTATACAAAAAATTTGCACAGACACTCATTCCTTATGTTTCCTTCCATCACATTAATCACCCACCCCACCCCCCCCCCCCCCCGACAATTGTTTTTACAAGTAATGTTTGTTCACATTGTCTGATTGTTACAGAAAATTAACATTAGCACGTGGACTAGCTAGGCCATGAAAAACATATTTGGTCTTCATACCTTGTACGACCACTCGTTACACCATGAAATTGATGCTCATGTGAAGTATGGGGGGTGGAGAGAGTGACAAAAGAGATGATTCTGATATGGATAAGTAAAAAGAAGTAGAAGAGCCCATGTATTATTTACTGTACTACTCGCCTGACGAGAGTGCCCCACCCACAGGCGGCAGTCCCCTGTCCCTCAACAGTCTATTAGAAGATGAACTGCCTGCTCCAAAATTACTCTGTCGCCTGCTGTTCTCAACTGCTGTCCCTGTGGTGTCTTTTGTCCTGCTAGTATCTGTCGTCTGCTGGTTAGAATTAATTTGAGCTGAAAACCAAAAAAACTGTAACATGAAAAGCCGGTTGCTGTGCAAGCAGCACAGAAAGTTCCGACCACATTAGTTAAAAAAAACATTTGTTAATTTTTTCTGCGGTGTGAGGAGAAGAATTGGACCTGAGCATGAAACATTAGAAGAAAATTAAAAATATATTTTTTCAATTTTTTATTACTATTATTTGCTAAGGAAGCGCTGCATAAGGATTCAAATATAGCCAACCCAGTTGTAAAAGAGTCAAAGTATTCAGAAAAAAACACTGACTTGTTTTTTGAGAAAGTCTCTTTTTTCGAATTTCCATGAAAAAAATACATGGCCCTAACTGGATCAATGGGTGAAATTATTATTTCGCTGCGAAATGTGATAATTGAAATCCATTTTCGAAGTTGGACGTCGACCACGTTTTTCGTAACCTTCACACTTTCGCGGTTTGATAGTGGAGTTTGCCTTCCTTTCCACTAAGGAAAACACAGAACTTAAAAAGAAATGAAAAGAAAACAGAGAAAAAGCAAATTCGAGCCTGAACAAACTTTCAGAATTTTTTCGGAGAAAAAAGAATATCATCACGACCTATATAATATTCTGAACTACGTTCATCGACTCTTAAGAACCAGGATTTAAAGTAAGTTTCTTTACGATATTATTAAATTTGTTGTACTTTTTATACACCACAGTTTACTCCCTCGAAATTTTAAAACGGTTTTTCTCGACGCTGAGAAAGTTAACGTAGCTTTTTTAAATTTAGTTGTCGAGTCACAAGTGAAAAGGCTGTAATATATACCAATCGAGCCATTCATATTATCAGATTATTTTTGTAACTTGATTTTTACTTCGAAAAACAGTACAAAAAACTCAAAAATCCGAAGTGAAAGTTGATCCTCACTTTCGGTCGTCGGAACAAAAAAATTGCCAACAGACAGTTGAAAACGAGTCATGAACGCACGAAAAAATAAAACTGCAACTTTTCAAGTTAAAAGAAGAAAATATATGGCCTTCAAGCTCTTTGAACTTCAAAAACAATTTCTGACGCATTTTTAATAAAATTATCCCAATTTGAGAAAATTGGATCAGTAGGTATAATTTTTATTCCGCAGAGAAATCTTAAAATTAAATACTATGTTCAAAACTAGAGGTCGATCACGTTTTTTATGACCTTTACAATTTTTCTGTTCGATAAGGGCGTTTTCCTTCCCTTTAACGAAGGAATGCACTGAACGTACAGAGAAATCAAAAGTCAAACCGCACAAAATCAATATTGCGCTTAAATAATAACGTAAATTCAAAAAAAAAATATATATATATCAGTTTCACATTTTGAAGGAAATAAACGGAAATCCGTAAATCTCAAAAAATAGCAATGCTTATTTACCTGTTTGATGGTTCTAATGAAAAATATCACGTAACACTCCTTAGAAAAAAGATTCAACATCACATTTTCATAGATTATTCACGAGCAAACAACCAACTATCTCAAAAACAACATAGATTGAATTTAGTTTCCCATGTGCCATTGCAAAGAAAACGCGCATATAAATGCATTTTAGAGCTATCATTTCAGATATAAAAGTATGAGCAACTTCATTCAAACAAAGATATTGCCCAAATATTTCTGTAATATGACTAATCAAACTTCTTTTTTTCCCGCGGATGCTCAAAATTATCTAGTTTTTATTCTTTGTTTTCGGTCAACGAAAAACAAGTTAACAAGCTCAAACCTTATAAAAAACCTATAGCTATAAAACCTATAACTACAACATTTGAGAAAACACTCTAAAAACCCTGTTTGGCCACAGAACTTCAGAGCTGGTCGTACAAAACAAGTGCCGTAAATAGTATTAAATGGGCACTCTTTGTTTGCTGCTCAGTGGGTTCAATCCCTGATGGCCAATCACTTCCACTGTTCACATACACACTGATTCCAATCAACAAACAATCAACTAGAAGTTCTATTGACAAACCGAAGTTACGATTACACAAAAACCAACAAGAAATTCGGATAACTGGTAACAATAGCTATTAAAAACTTTGAAACTAACATGCATCTTTTGCAATGGGTGGAAGCACTGTCGTACTACTATTGTTATTATTCTCGTCTTTCTTGTTTGTTTGATTCAAGTTTCGTCTGCTGTGACTGGTGGATAGGTTGCTCTTCACTTCCGACACTGAGCCCCTGCCCCCTCCCCCCTGCTGGGAATTGGAGGAGACACCACCACCACCCACCGGCATTGAGGCTATCAGGCCTGTGTTGGCCTTCACCTGAAGAAAGACAATGCTATCAAGTGATCAAATTAATATGTATGAACGCACATCTGTAGTTATTGGAGCATTTAAAGACTTTATAAGAACATTTTAAGACAAAAAAATCATCAAAACCTATATAGTATAGTCTTCACTACGTTCATTACTTTCAATAAAAGCAAAACAAATTGCGCGAACAAAAGTAGTTTAAAACGTGAAAAACAACAGTAGAAATATAAAATTATACCACCTAAAAACATTTCAAAATAGCAAGAGAAAAATTCAAAAAAAAATCGAACTAGAAAACGAGGGAATTTCAGAAAAACCTCACTTGATCGTATATTAAAATCTTTAAAAATCTTATATTATAAAATCTTATATTATGATCTTATAAAAATCTTCTATTACAAAAAGAGGGGAGAAAAGTCGTTAATTGGGAAGACGTGTACTGGAAGTGCCCTGGACATATTTACCTGGACAGCCGCCGTCTTGTCCTGACCCTTTCCTGTCGCTCCTGCACTTCTCAGAGGTCCCAACTGTCCCTGTGCTAATCTGGAATTACTTCCCACGTCGCCCAACGGGCCAGGTGAGTCCGGTCTCTGGATGATGAACCCCTAATTATTACGAAAACATTTAGAAAAAATGAAACAGGTTTTCAGGTACTCGTATTTCTTTAATATGACTTCTTTAGTGCTTCTTTATTATACTTCTTCAATATATGCTGAAAAATATCTCGATTATTAAACAAATTATTGTCATCGATACACTTCTTTGTGAACTAAATATGAGGGCAGCTACATTTTGGGGACAGTTTAATAATTAACGTCTGATTTTACATGTTCATGTAACACATTTGGCTGACATTAGCTGTTTAAGTCATCACTGAATAACAGAAGTTCTAAAAATAATGCAATCCAGCCCAAATACATTGTGCCTACCTGAAACCCTGGGGAATTTTGGAATCCCTGCTGAGCAAGTGAGTCTTGCGAGTTCAAATTAGTTCTGCTGTTTAAACTCTGTCCAATTGAGTTGTACTTCTGCACACTGATACTACTATTATTGTAGTTTTTATTGTTGTGGCTGATGTTCGCTTGTAATTTATGGCGACTCACTGCTGGAGAGGAGCTACTATGTAGGTTAGGGTTCGAAGCTGAAACAAATCAGAATTTTTTTTATAACTTTCCACCATTTGAAATTTTAGTTGAAAAAATAGCCTGTGCGTCATAATTTGTCTCGTCTCGATAGCTAATTTCTCCTAAAAATACAAAATCCGCTAAAAAAGTATCGGAAGGGCAGGAAGATATTAGACCGAATTGACATGATTTATTTTTCAATTATCCTCAACGACCAATCGGTTATTTTCGATAGAAAAGTTTTATTGCGAATTGCAAAGGATATTAATAGGCAACCAAACTTGAGACAATTAGAGTTTTCTCAATTATCGGAAAAGTCTAGATCGAAAACAAACTGAAAATGTTGGTGCTTTATTACAAGTACAAACCAGCTACCATATGAGCAGTTACATAATATTTTTGCGAAATTTATTTAAGAATTACTAAAAGCATGCAAACTTCAATGTAAATGGCGTACATTTCCTTTACTATTTTAAACTTCGGCTGGTCTAAAATACTATCAATAGAACTAAGCTTTCGACCAGAATTATACATTACAACTCTTAAATACCTTTCCTGTTAATTGCAGAGAATACTAAAGCCCAAGCCAAATCGTTACAGCAAGCTAATTCTTAACAGACAAATCTGTTCTATCATAAAATCGAGATTGAAAACGATAAAATGGTATCAATCGAAATAAAAATTTGCACCTGAATTGTAAATGGCTACTCTGGAAGAAGCGTTAGTCTGGGCTGTGTCTGGTTTGGCCCCTGGAAACACTACTGGAAGCGCCTCTCTCGAATGTAGTCTGCTGGAGTTTACAACGGATGGAATCTGGCTGAGACTGGAATTGAGTTTTTTGGCCGCCTGCTGATTTTGATGATGTAGAATTGTGAACTTGACTTCTAAAAAAAATTCAAAAATTTTCCAAATGCGTTAATAACTACGCTTTGAATGTCCAAACTACTAGTGGATTAAAACTTGAATCGAAGAAAAACAAAGTGTGAAAGTTTTGTAGCCGGATGAAATTAAGTTTCTTTAAGCTTATTTTTCCGCGCAAATTCAGAAGTCCAAAAATCGATCAACAAATCAGGTAGTTGACATTTCCGAGAATCATAGCTTTTGTTTGTAAAAAATAATACGTAGCCGCTCAAATAGAAGAGATTCGACCAACCTGTAGTTTCTATTGAACCCAAAACCCAGGTTGGAAGGGTAGTTCTCGATAAAAGTCACCAAGTTTCTTACAACTGTCAAAAATCAAAATTTTGACTCTTCCGAGGGCCATAAATTTTTGTGCTAAAAAATTGGGCGATGACGCGTATACAAAGGAGCTTCCAACAACCTGTTCGGTGGATTGAAACCACAATCTCAAATATTGGAGTGTATTTTCTCCTCTGACTATTCAGAGGGCCTTACTTTTAAGTGAGGAAAAAATTGGGCGTAGCCACTTAAAGAGGGGAGTTTTTCAAATCCATTCTATTCCTTGAAACCAAAAACTCAGATTCCGTAGGTAAGTTTTCGAGAGAACTTGCCTACTTACCGGTCAAATATTCCTCCCACAGACTTTTTCGAAGGTTGCATAGAAGCATTGGTCAAATATTCGACCCACAGACTTTTTCGAAGGCCTTATAGAGATGTATAGAAGCAAACAAGAAAATCGGCGCTCTTTCTATGGATAGCTTTTTTTTGAAACTCGGTTAAAGGGTTTTTGAGAAAAACTAAATTTTTTGCCAAAAAAATAACTTTCCGAAGCGTCTCAAAAAGAAAATAAAAAACCCAATCCCATACACTTTCATAACACCTGTTCTAATCAAACTGGAATTCTGATCAAACATTCCAAGCAATACAATTGAAACTCAAATTAGCAACAGAACAAATTTTACGAAGCGGAAACAAGGCCGACAATATTTGAGCAGACACCAGTTGAGCCAAAAACAAAAACTGGTTTTGTAAAAAAAAATTCGAAGGTTTTAACTCCCCCTGAAATTAGGCTGTAGTAACTAGTACCCAGCAAAAAATACATTTGAATTTTGATGATACTAAGTATGTCAGCTGTATAGTCACTCAAATGATTTAGTTAAACTAGTTGTTAACGTGAAAAAAGTCTCCTTTACGATTTGATAACGCTTGCTAACCGCAAGCGTAATCAAAGAGCGAAGTAAATTATCAAAAACTATCACAAGAATAAACACAGAGGCAAAGCTGCGCTTCGCAAACACTAGCGAGAACACGACAAGTAGCTCTAGATGAAAAAAGTAAAAATAAGCCTCGAATTAGTGAGAATTCGGCGACGTCTCGGACTCGAACCAACGACCTACTCCGACCTAGAAAAATTTAGTCTCACGCACTAACCACTCAGCCACGGACGCTTAGTTCATCACAAACACTAGCCATAAATAAAGCCGAGAACAGATGCTATGAAATTTCCAATGATATAGATCGTGATTATAGCAAAAAGGCACAGAAGTGAACGGGTTAAAAAAGTTAAGTTAGAAGAAAAGAAGCTTGCTACTAAAACACTAGCTGCTCGCTAGCGTAAACAAGAAACAATATCTAACGGTTTTGAGTTTAAAATGTTTTACGAAGTTGAAACCATTAGTAAAAAAAAATTGTGTTTCAAAACATCGCTTTCGCTATAGATGACGCTCTTAAAACTGACTAGCGTTTAACGCACCTCCGGTACTCAAAATAAACCGCATATATTGAAAAAAAGATCTGCATTCTTTGAGTGTACTCTGACAGCACCCAATTACAAGGTTCGTAATTACAAAGTTCGTATTTTGCAAAGTTCTTTATTCAAGTTTTTCATACAAAGTTTGAAGAACAATAATATTTTGTGAAGTTTTTTTAAGTTCTTCGAAAAATTTAAAGTGAACTAAGAAACGTCACATCTTGGAAAAGGCAATTGAGCCGTCGCATTTGGACGTAAAAATTGCAAATTTTGAGAGTACTCTTATAGTACCCAACTACAACGTTGGGAAATTCAAACTTTGAGAAACTTCACCTTAAGTTTTCTAAAAAAAGGGATTTTTTGAGAACCAGAAAAAATTTCACATCTCGAAAACTACCAAGATTTCAGTAGTCTTATTTGATGGCAATAATCGCAATCTTTGAAAGTACTCTAACAGCACACAACTACAGGTTGGGGAATTTCACTTTGGTGAATTATTTTTAGTAATTTGAGTTTTCTGAAAATTTCTAAAAAAAAATCTCAAAAATCGTCTTAACTCTTAAAACTACTGTGCATTCTTATTTGGAGGCCGAATTTGCAACCCCTGGGATTACTGACTGCCCCCAACTACACGTTAGGAATTTCATACTTTGAAAAAAATATATATTTTAATTTTCATGAAAATTTTTTGAAAAATTCACAAAAAACGTCATATCTGGAAAACTTTAAGGGTTTGAGCAGCCATAGTTGGAGGCAAAATTTGCAACCCCTGAGAGTACCCTGACAAAGCCTCACTACATAGATAGTATTTTCAAGTTTTGTGAATTTTTTTATATCTAAGTTCTCTGAAAAAATTTGAGAGAATCCTAAAAACCGTCATATCTCGAAAACTACAAATAAATGAGGAGCCATATTCAGTGGCAAGATTCGCAACTCGCTGAGAGTACCCTCACAGATTCCAATAACAGGATTGAGATCTTCGACGTTTTTGAATTTTTTAACATCTAAGTTTTTTTGAAAATTTCGGAGAAAATGATAAAAAACGTCGTATCTCGAAAACTACAAAGATTAGACCAGTCATATTTGGAGGCAAAATTCGCAACTCCTGAGAGTACTATGACAGAGCCTCGCCACAGCGATGCGAATATGAAGTTTTGTGAAATTTTTTATATCTAACTTTTCTGAAAAATTTTGAAAAAATCCTAAAAAACGTCATATCTCGAAAACTACATAGATTTGAGCAGCCATAATTAGAGGCAAGATTCACAACCTCTAAGAGTATTCTCACAGTATCCCACAACAGGAATGAGATCTTCAACGTTTTGGAATTTGTTAAAGTCTTAGTTTTTGAAATCATAAAAAAACGTCATATCTCGAAAACTACAACGATTTGAGAAGTGAGATTTGGAGGCAAGATTGCCAACCCCTGAGAATCCAGTATGCCACAACAGGAATGAGATACAGGGTGAGAATTTCAAAAAATGAGAAATTTTTCTTAATTAAATTTTCTAGAAATTTTTGAGAAATCTTGAAAACTGCCTATCTCGTAAACTAAAAGCATTTGGTTATTCATATATGGAGGCCAGAATCGCAAAACCTGGGAAAACTCTGTCAATATCCTACTACTGGGTTGCTGATTTTAAACTTGATGAAATGAATACTGAATTTAAACTGGAAATGCGTAAAAAAACTTAGCCATTGCAATATACGATATAGCTTAAGCGTGAAAAAATTCTTTTGTTAAACATGCAAAAAAAATACATTGAAAAAGCTTAAACATGGCGAGATAGTGAAGCCCGTATATAAATATATAATAGATAGATGAAAGCAAAAAAATTATGAGACGGGTAGATAGACAGTCTTAATTTGGCCTCGCAAAACAATTACTGAAAATTGATGACCTTGCGGAAAACTAATTGAAAAATTTTCTTAAGCATTGCAATATATGATATAGCTGAAACATGAACAAACTCTTTCGTTAAACATACAAAATTATCATGCTTAAACATGGGAGAAAGTTGTCACTCGCATTTAAATATAGTATAGAAGGAACAGACCATTGTTGGTAACAATTTGCACCACACAACATGATATAGTAATTAGTTTAACTCAGATTACAACAGAGACGCCTTAAAGCAGATGGCGATATTTTCTAGGTTTTGGGGTTTTCAAGCATTATTGTTGCACCCGCAAGTGGAACAAAAACAGGCTTTGACATCCAACCTTGGGTTAAACTTTGTACAGGACTAGAAACACAAAACACTTCATATCTCAAAAACAACCAATATTTGAGATATCATAAGTAGACAAGATTCAAAAACCCTTAGAGTATTCTGACAGCCCCCAACTGTAGGGTTGAGAATTTCAAACCTTGTGAAATCTTTTAAATTAAAGTTTCTAGAAACTTTTGAAAAATCTCGAAAAGTCGTCGTATCTCGTAAACTAAAAAGATTCGGTTATTCATAATTGGAGGCAAAATGCACTAACTGGAGAAAACTGACAGCATCCCACTATTGGGTTGCTAATTGGAAAATAAGTGAAATAAACACTAAATTCAAACTGGAAAATTGAAAAGTCTTCACCAATGCAATAAACGATATAGCTTAAACGTGAAAAATTTCTTTTCTTAAAGATGAAAAAAACGTTGAAAAAACTTAAACATGGCGAGATCGTGAAACCCACATTTGTATACATATAATAGATAATATATATCATCACTCGACCCATTGCAATGATTTTTTTGGTACCAGATTTTGCGTTGAAAAAAAAATAAAATAAGAAAATACTAAAACACTCGAAGACAAAGTTCCTCCCCACCCCCACGTTCAGTGGTCGAAACAATAAAACCGAAAATCAAGACTCACAAACTCGCAGTTTCATCGAAAAAATTAGGAAGAGCATGCTAACCATTAAGTTCACCAGCATGCTAACACTTGAAAATCGAAGTAACCTGATTATGTTTTGGGGTGGCGGAGGTGCAGCTGTTCTCTCTATCGTCTGATGCAAACTGTTGTTGCTGCTCCTATTGCTGTTGCTGTAATGCGTCTGATTACGTAATGAGGCTGCAAGGGTAGATGATGGGGCTACTACTGATGGTTGAGTCTCCACTGACACTGGGAATTGATAGGATGGCGATATATCAGAAAAGGTTGTACAAATTTTTAAATAGTATTTTACGAAAATAACGTATTTAAAATTGCAAGTTACTCTTTTCACAAGCTTAAAGGTCAAATAAACATTTTTGAACTTGATCCCAAAACTTTAACTTTTGTGTAATATCGTGATTATTTTGATCTTCAACATATGATACGGAAAGGCTGTGCGTATTAGACTTCATTTAAAGCAATAAGGTATAATTTTACAGCAAAAACTGTAGTAATTCTGGTTTGCCTGACATGACTTAGATTTCCCATTCATTCAGACTTTGAAAATCATTGAAGGCAGTTACACAACCCCTTTTAGTCAAAATTTAGTACTAATATTTTTATTCATTATTTATATAAATAATTGTTCTGATATTTCACCGAAATGATGTGGTTGCAATGGAGCCCGTTGAGCAATGGCATCTACCGACATTTGCTATCTAGAGTCATCATAACCAACGCATAATAACCAGATTAGTTATAAATTGGCTACTCTTGCAAAGTAAATAATTCGAAAATAGATAGGAGAGCTGAATAACAGAAGATTATTGAAAATAGTTTGGATTTCAATATAAAAACCCCTGTACTATTATTGAACCTTTTGGCCAGGAAAAAAATTAACAATTTATCAAGATTTTGTTCGAAATACTGTCCTTTATTGCAAAATCCATTGGCGTCAAAATAAACACCGATAAAAATATCTTCAGAGAAACAGAAACTAAAACACTCAATACACAAATCAAATCAAACGCTCCAACTCATCTGCAATAAGACTTAATAATTAATTATGTCTTTACATAGGAAATAAACCAGTGATTTCACTGTGCGGCGAAGAAGCTTTTCCATTAGAAATCCGCTCCTGTTTTGAAAACGAACAAATCACAATAGTTCTCAAACGCATGTTACTTCTCTATTTCGGATGTTTCTAAAAAGCGGTTTTGAAACCAGCTGATTACAAGACGGATTTTGGTTTATGTTTCATTTTCACATCTACGCAAAAATTAAAATCAGAGAAAAGATTCAACTTGTTTGATAAAAAAGGAATAAAGCAAAAAATCCAAACTTAAGGACATAAACATCCTAATTCTGTAAAGTCCATAAGCATACAATAAAAGGACTACGGTAATGAGAGCAAAAAATTAATGACTTCTTTTGAAAGCAAAAACTAGACCAATTTCATGAACATAAAGACGTCGGAGAAAATGAAAAATTTGAAATAAGAAGGGGAAAAGGAGATGAGCCAAAATTAAGAAATGAATTTGAAATTTTGTTTCCAACTTTTTCATAATTTCGCAAAATTTCGGTTGTCAGTTTTTTTTCAGTAGAGTACAATTGAAGTAGGTGAAAATTTGCGAGAAAACTAAATAAAAATCCTAAATTGAAAAAAAATAGCCAACAGACAAGTGGAAAAGATTCAATGAACGCAATCAAAACAAAAATTATGACTTACTTAAAAAAAATTTGACTTTTTAAGAAAAAAAAAAGATTCCGATACTGATTTAAGATTCTTCATCGTCAGTTTTTAGTTCAAAACTAAAAATGAGCATTCAATGTTGCGAATATCTAAAACTTGTCATATTTTATCGCAACAAAAAAGGTAGAGTGACTTTTTTTTCAATTTACTCTCTGAAGGCAAATAAGCGGGTTGAAACGTCAGATAGCAATTCTCGCTGCAACTATACCTTTCTGGTGATTTCCAAAAATCAACAAAAGCAGCAGTCGAAGGAAAATTGCTACAGAAGATTGATTAAAAAAAATCAATGGCTAACTTAAATCCTAAATATGAGCAAAATTGCCTAACACCCGGAAGCCCTCGTTCATTTGGTCAAGAACATAACTGCATCTCAACCACTAGACAACCAAGGGCTTTTTCCTTTCCCTCCACTTTTTAAAATCATAATTGAGTATTCATTCTAATAAGCATCAACCTTGCAACTTATTTTCCAACAGGTGTTGTAAAAAAAACGTTAGTGATCGGAAAATGCACGTTTTCCTGCATGGAATGGAAAAATACTTTAAGAAAGTGCAAAATGAACATTATACAAGATGAAACTGACACTTTCAATTCTCAAATGCAGATAAATGATGTTTTAAAAGTGCAGCTGTAGTGAAACTAAATTCAACTGATAAGGAAGACCGATAGCGGTGTAAAAAAAGGAAACATCAACCCCAAATCAAAAGCGAGCCTGGTTTCATGGGGAACATCTATCATACAGCAAAACTTTTAATTTTCTTACTGTTGAACAAATGAGTAAACACCTGTTGCAGTTTGCCAAAAAAGAGTTATAAATATCTTTCCAAAAACGATCGTCGGTTGAAACAACTAATTTAGAGAGTTTTGAGCTCAAGCAAATTTGGCTTATTCTTTAAAAATTGGCTGAGTTGACAAATCCTGAGATATATACGAGTCTTTTTAGAAATAGAGAAAAGAAATCATGACCATGCTGCAAGAGCAACAGGTTGGAAGGGAAACGTGTAGGGAAATGAGTGAATGCTTTCTATATGCTGTATCCAACCGCACGAGAGAAATTTTGATTTCTAAAATTTCATGATCAATTCAAGAAAGAACTCGGATATTTTCTGGAGAATGGAAAATTCTTCAAACTTCTCACGGATCCAAAAACTAGAGCATGTACAAACAATGTTTAGTAGCATAATCAAGAAACAGAAAACGGTGGGCACCCACTGTTCAATGCTAGACAGCTATCCATGTGAATTTATGTAGAGACAAAGAAACAACAAAGAACACTTATTTGATTGTATTCTGTCTAATAATGTTACTTATAACCTTCTAACGTTATTGATAACCTTAAAAATATAGCATTTTTAAAATATGGACGAACAAAAAAATCCCAACTGAAAAAAATTGATGGATATTTTGCAAAGACATTGATTCATAAATTTGATACTTTTTTGGCTCATTTTCACTTTCCTTCAGATTGAAACTTTCATTATGAAACTTATTTTTACACTGTCAAAAAATGAGCGAAACTTTCATCGCAAGCCAGACTATTGTTATCCATTTGTTTTTTACACTTCTAATAACACTTTCGAGCATTAAGCCATACGAAATAGCAAGGATTTAATAACATAATATTATAATTTTGGGGAAAGGGCACTTTTTCGACCCATCCCTTTTTGAAATTCAAGTTTGAAAGCTTTTTAACGTTGTTATAATGCAATGAAAAAAATGCATGATGAACGAACAACTATCCTGAACAGATGTTTTTCATACTTCATTCAAATCGTAACGTACAATCACATAAAACAAATAGAAATTTAAAAAAATTAAATGCGGAGGGAAGTAGGAAAGAGCCGGTGAAAATGCCTGAGCTAAGTTCAATAACATCACTTTCATGAAAACTTCTATATGAGCAATTTTTTACTCTTTACATAGTAATTTTTTGAGGGCTGGAAAAGTAGAAAAGAGCCGAGGCTTATGAATATTTGAAACAAGAGTAGTTGGCAGAAAAATGCCAGCTATGATTAATGAAAAAATCAACGACTGTTTGGAATTCTCAAAATGAGCAACATTGCGAAGACACCAGCCACCCCTAGTTCAATTGTTCGAGGACATAATTGCTTCAAACACTAGACAACCGAAGGTTTTAATTTTATTATCCCTCCACCCTCATAATTTCACAACTGAAATATCATTCTTCCAATTAGCATCAATCTTGTAAGGTACTTTCATCGGATGTCTAAGAAATCGAAAATGCCCGGAATTTGCATTTTTTCCTGCGTGAAAAAAAATTTGAAAAACGTGCAAAATGAACAATATTATACAAGATAAAACTGACGCTATCAAATTGAAAAACGATTGTCAAATGCAGATAGATGATGTATTAAATATGCATCTGTAATGAAATTAGATTCAACTGAGAAGGAAGACCGAGAGCGTCGTATTACAAAAAAGGGGGACGTCAACCTCAACTGAAAAACATAAGCTGGTTTCATGGGACACATCTATCATACAGCAAATTCACGTTACTTTTCTTTTTGTTGGTCAATTAGTACACTCCTGTTACAGTTTCTAGAAAAACCATGGTCGATTGCAACAACAATTTATTAGAGGTAAGTGCTCAAGCATGGTTTGCTAATCCTTAAATAATTAGCGGAGCTGACATAACTTGAGATAGACTAGTTTTTTTAGACAAAGAAAATTCGTGGCCATGGAGGAAAAACAAGGAATTCCATGACCATGGAGGAATTCGTGGCCATGGAGGAATTCGAAACACAAGAAAATTGTGGCCATGATGACAAAGAGCAAAAGGTTTTGGGGTAATTTGTAGGGAATTTGAATAGTTCCTAATGCTGTGTCTAGCCGCACGAAAAAAAATTTCATTCCGATAATTTAATCAGTTCAAAAAGGAACTCAGTATTTTCTAATTAATAGAAAACTTTCCCAAAAAGCAAGCAAAAATCTGAAAAGCAAATCAGTAATCTGACGGTTCATCATAGACAAAAGTAGAGGGATCCAAGAACTAAAGCAAGTACAAACAAGGTTGAATGCATGTGGAATGTCATGAAACAGAAAAAGGTGGTGCACTCACCGTTCAAGGCTACAAAGCTATCTATGTGAACTTATGTGGAGACAAGAGAGTACAAAAAGAATTATCTGGATGTATTCAGTCTCATATTGTTACTTAAAACCCTCTATCGTAAATTGGTAACTTTCAAAGCATTTTAAAAAGGCGCAAGTAAGAAAAATCAGTCCAACTGAGAAAAAAACAGCTGGATATTTTCCGTAGAAAGGATTCAGATCTTTGACACATTTTAGGACTCTCTCACTTTCAGATTGTAACTTTCATTATGAGAACTAATTGACAGTTTTTCGTTAACAAATGAAATTTTTTAAAGGAAAGCCAGACTATTCTAAACCCATTTTTTCTTACTTTTGTAATAATACTTTCGCGCAACTAGCCATAACAAATAGCAGATTTCATTTAATAATATTTTAAATTTGGGGAAATGACTTTTTTCTACCTCGCCGTGATTTGAAATTCAAGTTTGAAGGAATTTTTACGTTTCCATACTGCAATGAAAAAATGCATGGTGAACAAACTAACTATTCTGAAAATATTTCCATACATTACATCGTAACGCATAATCACGCATAACGTTTTCATACATAACATCATAGCGTATAACCACTTATAACAACTTTCAACACAAAATTTCAAATGTGAGGAAGTAGAGAAGAGCCGGTGAAACTGCCTGATCTATTTTTGGCTCTTGTCCAATCCCCATCTTTCAAATTCAACTTTGAAAAGTCTATTTAACGTTGTCATAATCCAATGAAATTTGGCGTGGTGAACAAATCGACAATTCTGAATAGAATCGTTCTTTATACTTTACAGCGTAACATCACGCGTTTAGCCGTAATAACACGTAAAACAAACATAAAACTCGGTATTTTGAAAGGGGGAACTGGAAAAGAGCCCTATTTTTTTACAACAAGGTTTGTTTCACAGTTTTATACTCTTTACTTAGTAACTTTCGAGAGCCGATGCCTTTGAAAATATTTGAAACAAGAGCATTTTGCGCGATCCTGGGCTCTTTTCCACTTTTCCCCACATTTGAATTTCAGTTTCGGAAAACTAACTTTAATTTGTCATAATGTAATGAAAATATGCACGTTGAACAACACCAACTATTATTAACCGTTTTCTTGGCTCTTTTCCAGTTCCCCCTTTCAAAATACCGGGTTTTATGTTTGTTTTACGTGTTATTACGGCTAAATGCGTGATGTTACGCTGTAAAGTATGAAGAACGATTCTGTTCAGAATTGTCGATTTGTTTACCACGCCAAATTTCATTACATTATGACAACGTTAAATAGACTTTTCAAAATTGAATTTGAAAGGGAGGAACTGAAAAAGAGCCGTTTTCTTCTTCATAACATAGATCGTAACATTACGCATTCAGCCATAATACCAACCAAGACAACTAACAAAATTGAAAGTTTGATGTGGGGGGAAGTGGAAAAGTGTCTGGCCAAATAGGAAAAACGGCTCTTTTCCAGTTTCCCCCCTCCTTTCAAATTCAATTTTGAAAAGTCTATTTAACGTTGTCAGAATGCAATGAAATTTGTCGTGGTGAACAAATCGACAATTCTGAACAGATTTGTTCTTCATACTT
Source organism: Symsagittifera roscoffensis (assembly GCF_963678635.1). Lineage (NCBI taxonomy): Eukaryota > Metazoa > Xenacoelomorpha > Acoela > Convolutidae > Symsagittifera > Symsagittifera roscoffensis. Next base: position 16,191,682 of record NC_087071.1, read on the forward strand.
TACAGCGTAACTTCACGCATTTAGCCATAATAACACGTAAAACAAATATAAAACTCGGTATTTTGAAAGGGGGGGAACTGGAAAAGAGCCGGAAAAACTGTACGCTCATCACGAGGTAGCAACCTAATCACTAGGTACCAACAGTACTCCGGTGCGCTGGAACGGAAGAAGAATCGATACCTATTTTATTCATTCTTCTGCTAGACTAGAGTACAAAATTAAGCGCAAAATCAGATTGTTACTCTCTAAAATGCTGTTTCCAATGTCCATTTTGGACAACATTTACTCCGAGTTTCAGCGAAATCTTTTTCGGCTCTTCTCCAGTCCCCCCCCCCACCTTTCAAATTCAATTTTGAAAAATTTATTCAACGTTGCCATAATGCAATAAAATTTGGCGGGGTGAACAAATCGACAACTGTGAACAGATTTTTTCTTCATACTTTACAGCGTAACATCACGCAGTTGGCCGTATTAACACGTAAAACACAAAACTAGTATTTTGAAAGGGGGGAAACTGGAAAAGAGCCCTTTTTTCATAAACCAAAAAAAAATACCCTCTATTAAACTAACAAAATTTGTTATCAAAGTAATCCGGGTTTGAAAATGCATGCTTTCCTCATCTGCAGGTATTTTAGAGAGTGAAAACCAGATTTTACGGTTAATTTTGTCCACTAGTGTATATCTTCTCGCGCCGTTTGTCGCACAACCAAAAACTATAGTTTAATCTTTTTCCTTACCCCTTTTCCCTACACTTCAATTTTCAAAAACTGCTTCAACGTTGTCGGAATTGAACGAACCTTGTGGTGAACATAACAACAATTTAGGCTCTTTTCAAGTTTCCCACCACCCCCCCCCCCCCCCGCTCGTAAAATTACAAAATTAAGCTGTTCAAAAAATGTTCACACGGCATTTTGAATGGAAAAAGTTTCTTCATTTGTTCACGGTAACACGTTTTAATGCTGTTTATAACATGAAAAGTCATTTCAAAAAGACTTTCATAATTGAATTTCAGAAAAAATCAGGGGGAAGAACTGGAATAGAGCCACACTTTGGAAACGATTTAGTCTTTATACCTTACATCAAAACTTCCTGCGTTTGGCTGTAATAACAAGTAAAACAACTATAAAATAGAAAACTTGAGAGGGGGCAAGCTACGAAATTCGGTGCTAGCGAAAATCAGAAGCGGACTAGGAAAAGAGTAAAAATTAAGTTCACGGCAAAAGGAAAGCCATTTTGACTACTCAACTCAACTGACCTTTTGGCATAGTCTTTGTTTCATTTTCACCATTCCCGTTTCTTCTTCATTTATGACAGCAATAATAACACAACACTGGACAACTGACTACTAACGAACAGAAACAACTAGCGGTTTACAGGTACAGGTTATAACAGACAGGCTGACTAGCTATAACTGGAGAGTAGACAACGGTTAATGGAAAGTGACAAGTCAAACAGCAGACAATCCAAGAACTCTTTAGGACTTTTAAAAAAAATAGAAAAATGGGACTGTTCAGAATTATGCGTTAATAAAAAACAATTTCAGACAATGATTTCCTACAGCTAGCGTGAAAAAAATATTGGGCATATCGTGATTTTAAAAAATCATGAGCAGGATAGCGTGAACAAAACATTAGCGTGAACAAGACAGCGTGAAAAAAAATATTACGTGGACAGAGAAGCGTTAAGAACAATAAGCATGATCAGAATTGCAGGAAAAAAATTATTTGTCAAAAATACCCTGCGAAGGTGATGGGGGAGGGAGTTAAATGTAAGGTTACGATTTGAATAAGGAGTGTAAACTTCCAAATGAATAAACATTTTGTCTGCTGTTTGCCAAGTAAATTTAATATTCAATTCAAACTGTATTTCGGCAATAACAAAATATAACTTCTTTCTTCTCTTGTCTTGTAATTTTATTTTATTCTCTCTTGGTTTTCCAAACACATGCGAAGACGCCAATCACGTCAATTTCCAGCATTAAAGAGCATGAAAATAAATCAGATCCACAAAGCAACACAAAATGACTCACTTAGCTAGCAAATTCATTCAAAACCCATTCAATGAAATAAAACAAACACGTGCGCTTTTGATTCAACACAAATTTAAATAGGTATTTTTTCTGCCTGTTCTACTCTTCTATCATTTTCCCCTTCCTCGAAAAGTTTTCACACAGAGGCGAAGCATCACTTGAACCATTAAAAAAAACATCTAATTTAAGTTAGAAAAAATGAAAAATATTGCAAAAAAACTAGATCTACAATAAATTTCGTTCGTCTAAATAGAAGTTCATTCTAGGCAAACATGCCAAGCAAAACAATTGAACATTAAATTAGCATTGGAACAAAACTTACGAATCGGAAACAAAGCGAACAATTTTTGAGCGGACACCAGTTGAGTCGAAAAAATGAGTTCGTAAAAAGCGTGGCATGATACTACAATGAGAAACACTTGCGACTATAATGAAAATTGCTTACAGCACAAGAAAAACTCGAGATGTGGCAACTAAGCCGACAAACCTGAGAAAAACAAGAGTCCGACAATTCACTTTTTAACGGAAAAAAATCAATTTCATGCTGTACGAAAACTTTTGCAATGTGACTGTAGTTCAATTGGTTTTGTTAACTTGGGTTGCATCACGAAAATTGGTAGTATTTTTAAGGCAATCTTTGTAAGCAAAAAACTGAAGTATTTCAATGTTTGATCGCTCTAAGAGCTGAGCAAAAATGTTTTCTTAACGTTTTTAGCAATGTCAATCAAGCAATGAAAATTTTCAAGCTGCTTCGATGGATTCAAATATAGTTGACAGCTTGAAATGATTGGCTGTATTTTTTTTCAAGCAAAAAGATTATGGGACCCAATTTCCCACATTTCAAGTTGTTTTATAGTCTTATTTAGATCACGAAGTCTTTTAAGCTAGCAATTCATGTCGAAACGTTGAAAATGGTAAGCTTCAAATCGTTGAATAACAATTAGTTTTCTAAGTTATTAGATAGCTTAAAATAGTTGGCTAAACAACAATTTATTTTGAAGCAACTTATCAACGGATTTACTTTCAAACCTTAGAATTTCGACGACAACTTAAAAGGATTTGCTCAAGTTTTTTTCTTTGTTACTCGTCTTCCGGAGACAAATGTTTTCGAATAAGCCAGATTCACTAACGTAAAACGCGTTCGCATAGATCCCTTTCCACACCAAGCACAAAAAAACGACACTTATTGAATTGAGAAAACATTTTTTAAGTTCGTGATCCGAACGTTCTGCGGTACTTGAACAGTAACCGGCTATCCGTGTTCAAACAACATTTTTACGGTTTCACATCCATCTATTTGGTCGCTAAACAAAAACAAACAAATTTACCAAAAAACTAATATGACATTTTTAAAAAATGACTAACACCGAAGTCAACCGTTTGATATCAGATATTCAACTAAATAATTCCTAAATTTGGTTAAATGTCGAAATGAAGCTTATTGTGCCTACCATATGAAAAATGGGAAGGAACTTTGTATTCGGGTGTTTTTACTTTTTTTCTGTTTTCCACACAAAATCAGCTACCACAAATGATCATCGGTGAGAGTTGAGTGACATATCATATTAAAACCCTTACAGTAGTGATTCGAGAGACATTTAAAAATTTCAAAAAAAAAGAGCGAATAAAGCGAGCGAGCACGCTTACAATAGCTTATTTTAATGACTTAAAAGCTTTCAATAGTCGAAACGTAAACAGCTAGTTTTGCCGTGGTAAATTTAGGGTTTTTTTTCAGTATTTCAACGCCTTTTTAAAAAAAAACTCCGAAAAATGAATTTTTTTGCTTTTCTAGTCAGTCATTAACCCACAAAAATGGTTTCTCAGTTTGCTTATTTTACTATGACTGTCGAATATGCCTAATTTCATTTTTCATTCAGCTCCTTTTATCACACCACGCTGAAAATAGCGACACTAGTTTGAAAAATCTTTTTGTTATTTTTTTTAAGTAAAGTACGTGCGCATTAACCTACCTGCACAGTAACCGGCTATCCTTGTTTCAAACACCGTTTCGTCTAATTTTGGCCTTAGAAGACCATCTAAGGGGTGGATCTAAGATTATCTCGCGGGGGCGTATTTTCAAAAACTTTTCGAATATTTAGTCCATATTTTTGTTAGCTCGACCAAATTGATTTTCCGAGCGCGCCCAGAACACTAAAAAGAATATATTTTGAAAAATAAATTTTCAACCGCATGCAAATTTTTGAAAACAGTTCAAAAAGCCTTCTTAGGGCACTTTTTGGAAATTTTTGACTACAAATTGCGCACGTTTTTTTCGCGTGCTGTACCCTTCAAAATTATTCTTTTTTGGCCCCTTTAGAAAAAATTTAGGGTTGCTCAGCCGAAAATGGATTTCTTAAAATAATACTAAAGAGACCCTTTTGCTTGGTGAGGAGGTCAAATCCCTGAAGTGGGAGCATCCTCTTCGCTTTCCCTCCCCCCTTAAAACCGCCCCTGAATTGTAAATTTGAATAATACACACATGGAACGAAGCAGGAGCTAATTGTTAGGAAACGCATGCTTCGAAAAATCCTGAAACGATTTTTTCTACGGAAAGTATACAGCCAACATAGTATTCGTGAGAAAACAGTTAACTAGCTGCGCGGAGAGCTCGCTTTGCTACTTTCTGTCTGCATGGAGATTTGTGAAAAAAACTGCTGTAATATCCCAACTTTTGGATCCCTGGTACATCCTTCTCAGTTCAACATTTAGATAGTATCATAGGGTGCTTTCGTTGAGTAGATCCCAATTTTATTTGCTTGATCTTCCTTTGAAAATCAGTGAATACTCAAATGATAATTACAATTTGATCAATTGACGCTTTTAATCCTAGGTAGACTTTGATAACATTTTTTTAAAGGCGCCAGTATATACTTATTTTGAGCCACAAAAACGCAAATTTCTTGGTCATAATTTTTCAAAGTGCCCAAAAACGGCATTTTTGACCTTTACTTTGTGAGGGGGTCGAATCCTTGTGAGGGGGTCAAATCCGTGGGTATGAATAAAGTTTTTAAAAAAACCTTTATTCCTTGGAGTGATTACTCAGACTAACTAAAAAAAACAATGATGCAGCATTTTTTCTTTCAAAACTATGAGAAATACTTTTGAAATATAAACTTTCCACAAAATATACAATTTCATTGTCAATTCACAAATAGCACTTTAATTAATTTACTAGGTTGTTTTAATTAGATTTGGACGAACTATTACAAATATTGTTATGACTACTATTACTATATCGACTTCGCTTATCCTCATAATTCTGAAGGATCTGAATACTGTGATATATTTTCAAAGCGGGCCCTATTTTCACTCCTAGTAACTTGACAATATCTGATTGTGTTAGAAGTAGAAAAGCTTCCCCGTCTATTTGTTCTTTGATGAACACTTGTCCGTTGCAGCTCGGAATAGAATCGACGAATGTTCCTACCTCTTCAGGTGTCCAGCGTGCGACTGGATTTTCGGTTCTTTTGACCTAAACTTTTCGAATTAGTTTAAATATCATAACTAATATTCAGAAAAACATTCGAACAAATGTTTTATCCAAGCCAATCTGACTTTTAAAACGTTAAAATTCACAGAAAACTGTTACAAAAAGTGTGAACAGCTTAGCTTGGTAGTATAATCGACAGTTAGAGACCAATAAAACTAGTTACCTATCGATCTGAAAAAATCTTGATTCGTCAATAGAAACTTCGATTAGGTTTTATATGGTTCAAATATTGAAAACTTTCAGAATTTTTTCCGCTCTAACGCTTTCTAATTTGCTAAATTATATTGTTGAAATATTAGGGCGCAATTTTTTGTGATAAAGCTAATCGATTTTGCTAACAAAAGCAATCTGACTTTAAAAGCAATCTTAATTTCTGGACCAAGGAACTTATTAAGAAAGTTAATGGGTACCCAACAGTGGATCTTGCAAGTGTAAAACAACTTCAAAAAGTAATACGTGAAGTTGACTTAAAACTTGCTTCTTGAAAGTTATTTCAATTTTCTAATCCAGTGATCTTTTTTTTCGTTTTTCTTATTTAGTTAATAAACCCCACCCCCACTCCTCCTCCTATGCTGCAAGGGGGAACTTGTACTAAATTCGTTAAGTGCAACACTCACTTCACACATTCTTCCTGGAGCTTCCTAACTAGGTACCACATGGAGAAAAGGGAGAACATTTAACAAGATATACGTTTTTAAAGATGCCTAAATGGTTAAAACTTGGTTCTTACTGTCGGCATCAACTTGCGCTTATGCTTTGAACACAGTCCTAACTCTGTATATCTTCCTTCTAATGGGAGGCCAAACACTGAATTATAGATCGCCCGCTCTAACAAATCTTCATTTTGGTCAAAATCAGCTCGATTTCCACCACAACAAAAACGAGGTTTTCTTGGTTTTTCAATAAACTGAGTTTGCTTAACACCAGCAACTGTGCTAGTTTTCGTTTTTACAAAACTTTCGGTTATCAACTCATTTGAAGTTGACGCTTCTTTGTTTTCAACTTTCAATGATTCTGTCTCCTCGTCAGGTGGGCTATCTTTTACTAAAATTTGTTCAATTTCAGGTTCTGTTATTGTTTTGCTACTCTCAGTTTCGGTGTCAATTTTTGTAACACTTTCGTCAGTAATTAGCTCAGCTATCCTTTCCGACTCATTTATGGGCCTGTTTTGATTTTCTGTAGCTGTTATAGAACCACTTTCTTCTTTAAAACTTTGACTCGAAGCCTCATCGTGCAAACTTATCGGTTCTTCTTTGTTCAATAACTCCTTTTCCGCTTCAATTGCAAGATCTTTTTCGACTTTAGCATGAATTTTAATCTCCGATTTAGAATTACTATTACTGGTGACTAACTTTTCTTTAGTTTCTAAGTCAATTTGCGGCGACAAACTCGAATTAGTTGAGTTTGAACTAGTGGGTGAGTTTTTATTCGGAGAATGAAGTTGGGTCAACCTATCCGGAATTTGAAGTTTGCTGGTGGAGTACGGGCATCCAGAACCATTATGATGAGTCAGAAATCTTGGACCCTTGACGTGACCTTGACCCCGACAATATTGAGTCGGACATGATGAGCCTTGAGCTGGACCAAGGAACTCATTTGGAGGGGTTAATGGGTACCCAACAGTGGAGCAAAAATTAGGAGGGTAAATTTCTTCAGAATCGGAGTCGACCCAAAATGCGAAATCTTCGGACCAACTGTCCATTTGAAGTTTTAACCTGGCTATAGATCCATCTAAATGGAAAATATCAATAATTGTGCAAACACGGATTAGAATTTGATTCCATTGATCAACCGCTTCAAGCTTACAACCTTTCTCAAATTTGAGCTCAGGTGCTTTTTTGAAGTAGAAGTTTGGAAGCGGCTCTAGTTTAGATTGTTTTGTCAACTGACAATCGTTGAAAGCAAACCCTTTATCATGTGACCACCCGAAAGGTTTGATACAAGGGGAAGATAGATTGAACCATCGCTGTTCCGAGGGAGAAATGGAAACTGACAAAAACTCGACTAAAATATAATCACCAATGTTCTCTTTCACTAATGCTGGCTGCATTTCATTCGATTTATTTAGCGCTTCGATAAAATAATTACAAGGCTCAATTTCAGATGAAGGCACAAATTGGAAGCAATCGTCTGTAGCCAAAGTTGAGGCTCCAACAAGGGCACCGTATTCGTTCCAATCAGAAGTTGTATATCCTTTCGGTAGCTCCAATCTTTTTCCATGCTGTTTGCACCAGTTTACAGGAAGGAGAAAGTGACTGTTTGCATTGCAGATAAAATCATAACAAGGTGCAAAGCCGTCAAAATTCATTCTCAGACGAAACGATTTCCTTTCCATCACTGTCACAATGCAGAAACTTGAAGGATTTTTTGGATCTACGGATTCCAATTTCATGCCTTCTTTGAACTTCAAAGAAACTGAGACGCTTTCCATGCAGCGAGGGAAACATTCTGTAGGGCAGCCTCTAGCAGCTTGTGTGACAAGATATTTGTCCCATGAAAATCCGCGGCGTTTCTTATGAATTCTTCGAGTTTTAATTTTCTTATCAACATTTCCTTTATCTTCACTGACTGGTGCCTGGTCAGTTAAAGCATCACTAAAGGACTCTTCAACAAAATCAGCAGCTTTAAGAGCTAAGTGATCGGAAAAATCATCTGTCATGATTATGTTCTCTTATCATCATCAGCCAAACCTCAACTCTAGAAAACAGGTTGCAAAAAGTAAGCACAGGCAGTTGTGTGAGCAGAAAAAAAATACACTTTATTCATTTAAAATCATAGCTTAAATATGATGTTAATCAAATAACATCTACCAATAAAATGAATTACAACAAATTTGTTAATTGTCACATATATTCAAAATTATTCCACCTTCCATAGGCTGCCACTGTTTTATCATCTAGGTTATCAAAGTTTATGAAAAAGCATCCTAAGCTAAAATTAATTGTATTTTCTCGTTTGCTGTTCCAAATTGGTAGAGCTCCCATAAAATTTAATATTATATTGCTGTTTGAAGATTAGTTCTGTCGATAATGTTCACTTATTTGATGATTTGGATAACCTAAATTGATTTAAAATGTTAACATTTTAAAATAAACTTAAGTTTAAGCACATTTTCAGTGCATCTTAAGGTTTAAAAATCTAACTTTTTTCAACTTTCTTATGATTTACAGAAAGATCGAAATGTAACATTCGACCAGAATGGCGGTCAAAATGCATGACGATATCGAAACTTTATTGATAGCAGCCGAATGGGAAAATTGGCAGTTGTGATGATTTAACGATTAATCGTTCAAATTAACGAATTGGTAGAGGTCAATTCGGAGTGACAAAACAACTTTCAAAATTTCGATTTGTGCGTGCATGACAACAATTTTAAATTTCGCGAATACTGAAAACCGCAATAATCAGAACAACGATTTTCGCTAAGAAAAGCAAGACGTACGAGAAATTATAGCGAACGACAGAAGTATAGTTGACGACACTTACGGAAGAACATTCTGAATTGTATCTGTACAATCAGAACCGAGCAATTCCCGAGAAAACGGAGGGCATGCGGGATGAGTTTACTACATTTCCAGAAAGACGACAAGACCGCTCTCGTCCGGATTCGAGAATCCGGAAGGTCCTCGGAAATAAACTAAAACTATTTTTAACAACTTTTAGCTTCCGATACAATTTGTACCTTTAGCTGAAATGAATCCTTGTCGAGGGAAAGGGTTGTTCCATCTCCGATGGAAATGATGATTTTTATCTACTGAACAAAAATAATAGTTGTATGATAATAAGTAGTAGTAAGAAATTAAAAATGTTAATTCAAACGTTCTCGCACATTTTTTGCAAAATCAGGATTAAAATTTTTTACAATATTTACAAAATGATCAAAGATCTGAAAAATGAGAAACATGTTTAAAAAAAATCTAAAATTTTTTAACCAATCAAATTTGATTAATTGTAATTTCATAATATAATTACGTAATCATGAATAATATTTTCCGGTGAATTTCTGAGATTTTTTAGTTTTTGGTTTTTTCATGGTTATAAAATTTCAATTTGGAAATATTTTTGATTCTGACATGTCAGTTTTTTAACATTTAGCCATGTTATACAGAGTATAATTTTAGTGTTAATTCCCGGCTTCTGAGTTCATCGCGTGTGTTGATCTTCGGCCTCTCCGTCCAACTATGCAAAGCCTCTCGTGTCAGTAGCTTATGAGCGTTGGCTGTTTGGTCTATAATCTCTGTTTTCAGCTCAGCAGTACCGCCTACCTCCTTATTACATTCTAACAAGTGTTGTCATACTGGGAAGTCCCCTTTGCGGTGTTCATCGACCCTCGTGGCTAAATTTTGGACTGTCTGGTCGACATAGGTGGAGTTACATCCACTACATGTAAGCTTGTACACCACTTTGGATCTGAGTTCAGGAGCAAAGGAAGTTTTGAGGGATGGCAAGCATGTTTTCCCTTTTTCTTAAAATAAAAAATTATTTGTGCCCCGGATATTAGCCGAAACTTTGCAGCTAACAGTTGAGATGGTTTACCCCGATATATCATTGTAAGAAGGGGTGGTGAGTCTTTCAACCATTTATCATTTCTCGGTTCTGATGCCTTCACCTCTAAATTTTCTTTCCCTCAATGATCTTGTTAAGAGTTTCAAACACTAACCTGTCAGACCAGTTTTTCGGATATTGATTTTCAATCCATCGCTTCCTTTTTTTTCCAATGCCTGGTCAAAATTTTCACATGTTGAGGTACTTCTGAAAACCATATGAACCGTCCCTTCAATAACGTTTCTTTTTACTGCAAAGGTGCGCAGCCTCTGAAATTGAGAATGGTGCCGGTATCAGTGGGCTTTTGGTACCAACCACATGTGACCATTTTTCCTGAATCCACGTTGACATTTAAGTCCAAAAAGGCCAAAGTACCGTTACTATCAAGTTCTTCTATGGTAAACTGCAAGTTTGGATGCAACTTATTGGCAGCCTCGAGATCTACCCCAGGATCGCCCTTGACCGTTCTAACTATGTCGTCCACATATCTTAGAAAAACTTAACAACCATTCACAGTCCGATCTGCCTCCTGTTGTTTTTTGCAAGCCATGCGATACCATACTCTTTCAGCGATGTCGGCGTATTCGGATTGCGATATGTTACCACACCCTAAGTGGTACCAATTCAAACAAGCTCCGCATTCTACCCTTTTTGTCAGATATGTCACCTTTTTCTGACATCTAGGGCACACTTCCTTGTTACCCTCACTTAGCACAGTCAATTTTGATAATTCTTTCTTTAATGCAGGTTCGTATTTTTTGAGCCATAAATTGGTCAATATTACTGCAAGAGAGGCGCCCATTGCTAAACCGTCGTTTTGTTAATACCACAAACCATAGCATTTAAAGTGTACCTTACTCACTGCCAAATTCAGTAGTTTTTTCATAGTCTTGCGAGATGTTTCCGGAGGTTTGACTTGCTCATATAATCTCCTCAGTGCTATTTCAACCGCTTCCTTGAGCGGTACATTAAGGTAAAAACTCTTTACATCAGGGGAGAAAGGACGGGACGAAGTGGTGTGTCTTGTTTGTGTACTTTGCTAATCCATACAGCCTAGCCGGCTGCGCTCCAGTTGATCTCAACCTAGTATACAGCGCTTCGCTAATCTCGTACTTCTTTTTCATGGCGAGTAATTCTTTGTTTATGTCTTTTTCAATTTTCATAATAACGCTGTCAGTCAGATTTTTCCTCTCAATAAATTGTTCTGCTTGTAATAAATCTTTCAGTTTTTTCATATGCCTCCTCTTTCATTACACAAAAACCCACCCCCTTATCAAACGGCACTGCCAGAGGACCGTTGTCCTTCAAACACTTTCTGGCTTTTTCAACACCTTTGTCAGAGGGGGTCTATTTTACATTCTTAGCATATCTCTTTGCAGCTGCTTCAATCTCACATAATTTTTCTCCGGGTTTTCTATTTAACTTCAGTTTAGACAAAAACTATCAATGTCAGCAAGGAAGTGAATTTCTAAAGACTTCCCTCAACCAAAGCGGCAAAATCACAGCATCTAAATTTCTAGCTGACCTTTCATCCAAGTTTTTTAATGGTCTATTCTGTCTTTCCGAAAGTTTTTCAAGCTTTCTCTTGTGTCGGCTTATCAGGTTAATGACACTACACCTTGCTTGCCGGTTCAGACAGAAGCATTTTTTAAGGAGCGACCTCGTGGTCTTGGGATACTGAGACCTAGCCATCAGATCACTATTTTTGCATGTAACTAAGATAATTTACGCAATCTGAACGATGGTCCAAAATAGTGATTTTTTTTTACTTTTCTATTTGTTGTTGTTTCAGTTTAATTTATGTCGATCCTGATTGAAAGATCAAGTATTTTGTTCGTTAGTTTGGTACCCTCACTTGAGTGTTTTTTGAGTATTTAAGCACGTTAATGATAATTTGGCAGGTGACCGAAGGTTAGAGCCGCAAGCGGACAGACGTGCTCCAGACACAGCAAAAGACAACAGGGACAACATCCATAACGACTGTTGGGTATCGTTAGCACAATTTTAGTATCGTTCGGGAACACTTTCAATAAACTTAGGTGTTGGGGGACACAATTGGACCGGTCCGACTGTACCCTCCATCGATTGCGATGCATTATTCGCCCAGACATTTCAGTGACGTTGCGTAGAAAAAGTACCTATTGACGACTGGCTGACGTCAGTTACCCTAATTCTGCTTTTATTTTCAACCGTTTTGACCTAACCAGTTGCTTTTTTGCTCTGTTATGGGATAAGTATTAATTTACCATTTTTAGGCCATCAGCGAAACGACTTTTGATCAGCTTTCGTTTACACGCAAAAACAACCACACAGCTGGGTCTCGTGAGTGCTATTAAAAAATCATTACTATGTTAGAAAATCAAAACTTAATGTTTTTAGTGACAGTTATTTACTAAGTTCATTAAAGATGGATGAAATTTTTCCTTGACTCTAACTACTTATGCTCTGAAGTACGAAATTGTGCCAGTCGGTCATATTTGGCATTTGACCTTGATTTGGAAATTTGACCGTGATTTGGAAGTTAAACTTTGATTTTGGGCACAAAAGTAAATTTTCAAAACTTCGAATCGACCATGTCATGCTCAATTTCTCGCGACAACTGAAAATCGGAAGTAAATTTTCTCAGAAGGAAAAAATCAGAATTGCGGGAAAATTGATAAGAATCAGTCAAGAGTAAAATTGCTGCTGGCAATTTTACCGCAACCAACAACTCGAGCAGAGCTGTCTTGTTCCTGATAGAGAGCAGCGCGAGGTCTTGCGAGAGTATCTTCGTTGGGCGAGAGAAAACCTTGACTGAAAAGGTGGACAGCCGAAGCTGCCCAATGGTTCAGAAGATTAAACTAAATAATTTAAAACTACTTATTGCAGAAAACTTCTGGAGTTGCTTTACTTTTATCATTTACTTATTTCTAGAGTCACATCACTATCTGACTAGCTAATTTAATTTTTTTGAGTGCAATTTGTGTGATTATGTTGAGATAAGACGAGTTTTAGGTTGATCCATCGGAAATGAATCAAAGGTTCACTGTCTAAGAAAGCTAATAGTATACTAAAGCTTTTGAATCAGTTTTTATTGGCGTTCACTTGTTTTGAGTATCTAGAGGACTAGCTATGGGGGTAGTCTGATTTCTAGAGTGGGGGCTTTTTTGGTGGTGGATTTTATGCGGTAACACCATTTGTAGTCTCATGTCTTACACGAACCGAATTGGCTCCGACTGAATGAGGTATAAGAGCACAAGAGATAGTGTCCCTGACCCTTGAGCCAGCGATTATAGGGCCTGTTTTTCTCAACCTCAGAAGTGACATAGAAATGCGACTGTTACAAATTAATGTTGGAGTAAATTGAATACCTTCAGGTCATTACAGCAGTTGAAAAGTATTTTCAAAGTCTCTAACAGTCTCTGGGCACCGGGCCTCTAGTTCCGCACTCTCCCGGAGACAACGTCGTTATCTCTCTGATTTAGTGGCACGGTGGGGGGGGGGTTTGGATCCGTCCCGAATGTCCCACTGAACATTCCATCTATACGTTTTTCTTTCGATAAGCACCTATCGTATCTTGTAGTCACAACAAGAGTCTTAGTTTTCTCTTCTTATTCAAACTAAATTTCGTTTTGCAATTCGGTAGTGCTCCGCTCGTTGTTCCGCTGATTGTGGTTTTCTGTCTACTTTTGATCAAAATAGCTGATTTTTTTTGGATTTCTAGTCCAAATCGAAATTTTAAACATTTAAAAAAAATTCTAGAACATTCTGAGCCTCATTTTTATCACAATTCCAATACTAACGTCTTCATCAATTTTTTGTGCGTGCGTCGGCAGGTTCGACTGCCAATCCAAGGGTCTCAACCGGTTATTTTGGTGTAAAGGGGGGTATACTAATATTAATTAAGGACCACTTATAGGTTACAACCCGTGCTTTATATTATCTATTTCCCATTTTAGACCCAATAAACCTAATTTTATTGAAAGATACCAACTTGCGAACAAAATGTTAGCCCCAAAATTTTGGATATCCAAGATTTTCCGTACGGAAAAAGCATCTTCGCAGAGAACTAGTACATGTTCAGTTCGATTATTCTGATAAAAAAACCGCGCCGAGAAAGACTTAGGAGAAGTCGATCAAATAAGTCTTTTTTGACCAATTTTTTTTTTCGTGATTTTTTGATTTCTATCAAAAAAATTGAAAATCAAAATTTTGATTTTTTAGAGATAAAGCGATAAAAACTTTGGCACTTAGAGGTTGTTAACAAAAGAAGCTCAGGTACTTCAACGATTTTAAATCAACCCTCCGAGTAGCTCTGTGGATAAGGAGGGTGACTTAGAAATCGGAAAACGGAGGAATTGGAAACTCCAATTCCAATTGTTTTTTCGACCAAACTTTTGCTTTTTAAACCAACCAGGGATACTGCGCTCGTTCCAAGTATTTTTGAGCGCTTTCATTAAATTGCGAAAAAACTCACTAAAAACCTATATAGGCAGGGAAGAAAGGCCAATTTAGCAAACTCAATTTTGATGATTTCTCTAAGACCACTGAACCAATTGGAAAAAAATTTGGGACCATAATACGCCATTTTTGCTCATTTTTCTGACCCTTAATTGGATCGGAAAAATAGTTAGAAAATGTCAACTTGGAGGGTCCAAATTTAAGGATCCTCCAAGCGGAAATTTAAAAAAACTTCAATTTGACCCTAAAAGCGACAATCAGGAGTAAATTAAGCGTGTTCAAGTCAATTTGACTCCAGCCGGAGACCCCTTTGAGGCAAAAAATTGAAAAATTGGAAGCTTTCTGGAACTCTCCGACGGAACCCTCCAAAATGACTAAGGTACTTAAGTGCCTTAGGTACCCTCCATAATAATTCTCAATCTAAGTTAAGCGTCACGGGTACCCTCCGAAGTAACCCTCCGAAATAAATAATCCCCTTAATATTCCTCCTCAGCGGAAATCAAAAAAACCCACCGAAAAAACTGAAGTACATCAAACATCCCTTTAGAGTTGAAATAAAGGTTGGCCACCATCGAGGGGCACAAACTAGGAGTAAGTAGGCCAGCTAGCCCGGAGAATCGCAATCAAATTTGGATTCTAGATGAGATTCATCAAAGTACCCGAACAGCTTATCGATTGTTATTTTGGTTATGTGGTTGCCTTGCGCTACTTAGTAGGAAAGCTCGGGCTATCCAGTAACACATAGAAGAAGGCTTTACTGAGTGTGCCAGTTTTGCAGAGCTCAATTGAGAAGAAAAATGTTGCCTACTCTCATGCACTTGAACAGTTTGAGTGTGGGAGAGCTTTTGCCTGGATTAAGTCTTGAATAATTTCAATCAGAGATTTCCCTCAGCTACTTAATTGAGCTACGACAGCTGGGATAATGGCAGGACTCAAAGAAGAATACCCCGGTGAGTGCGATATCAAGAAACCACTCACTGTAGACGACCATTGTCATGGGCTTCGTTCATTTGGAGCGTTCCAATTGGGGGAAGTGTTTTTCTTCAAAATTAGGTTTTACTCCATTCTTATTGAAATTATCACTGCTTTTTTTACAGGATATGCTTGATTTCAAATGTGGCAAGGATTTGATATATCTAGGGCCGTGATTTGATTTTGTCACGGAGATTGCTGTCACCTATAGGGTGTGTTATTATATTATCGCAGGTTGTGTTTTGTTTGTGTCGGCTATTCTGCCCTTGAAACTTTTGGGATCTTATTTTAAGCAAATACTTAAGCTGGATTAAGTTAATCTCACCAATGGGCAGACCCAGTGTTAAGTCTTAGCTGAATCATCTTCATAGAAATTATCAAAGACTGAAATTTTGAAAAAATCGAGTATTGATATAAATATGTACTTGTTTTTTTTGTACTTGCGCACTGTCATCAAAAAGTTCCATTACGTCACTCATCATACGATATAGAACTGAAAAATTTGTTGGGAGAGGTGAAAAAAATACCTGGGCTTTGCACGGATAGTACGCTACAGTTTAAGTCGAGATCGAGCCAATTTTCTGTGAGCAGTACCTCTGAAGTTTTTGTCAATGAGCAGTTTTTGCAACATATGAAGGTCGCGATGATCTTTTAGTGATCGGAAGGAAAAGATGCATAAAGAAAGTAGATAGCGTTGAAGGGCGAAGCGCCGAGGCTGGGGCTGTGAACGCAATGCAACCTGATCCCTTCGAGGAAGAAATGTTAATCCTACCCGACCACCAACATCATAGGGAACTCGAAAGATCCGACTCCGAGCAGGAAAAAACTGAAGGACCTGGAAGGACCTCAGAGCTTTCCAAGGCTTTTGCAGGAGAAGAGCTGTTGTCTAAAAGCTTGTCTTAGTCAGAGGCGAAGAGCGACACTCGGAAAAAAGAGCAACCTTCGCTGGCCAAACAAAGAAAAAATGCCATGGTTTCGAGCATAAGTCCACGAGAAGAAAATTCAAGTTCGAAAATGAAAAAAGAGTTCTCAGACATTCTATGATGAACGCATGAAAGCGCTACAAGCTAGCTGATTACCATCCGGCTTTGCCCCTCTGGTAACAATGCACTCGGAAACAAAATGTTCTCCCAGCCCGAGACACAGATACTCCCTGAAAACCGAGATGAAACATGAGTCTACGGAAAGGGAAAAGTCCAGAGCAGCGTCACCAGGGACACACAGTACGAGTCCACTTTGTCACTGAGACCAATGTCGGAACGTCCTCGACGTTTGATAGGCTGATGATGTCGATGGTCCGCAGAGGGATGGTGCATCATCAAGCACCAGGCTGCAACCCCAATTGACATCGTCGTCTCTGGGTCTGACCTCAGTGTTGGGCTCGGCTAACGATCTGAGTGGCATAATCGCCAATATTATGGTAGATCTCAAAAAACTTAGGGACAAGCCAGCTGATACGAATTGACCAGGCCATACTGGCTCAGAAAACCGATCAAAACCTCGCAGTAAGTTAAGCTCTAGCAGCCAAGGTACCCAAAGAAAGAGAATGTAGAATGACTAGAGAAAATGCGCGACTGCTAAACGATCACGAAAGAACCAATTCTCCAACGATGACGAATTTAGAGAGTGGGTTGGACGATAAAGCTGACCTTATGATGCGGAAAATCGATGAAATTTTGACCAGCAACATCCGACACAATCGCTCAGACACGAGTAAAAAATTAACTTAAGCCAACCAATGCTTCCGAAATCCGAGACACACAGATACTCACTGAAAACCGAGATGAAACATGAGTCTACGGAAAGGGAAAAGTCCAGAGCAGCGTCATCAGGGACACACGGTACGAGTTCAAATCCGACAAAAATGGGAGCCTCCTCAGGGATACATAGGCCCGGGATGGCCCAAATCAGTTGGTTCCAGATCTGACAACGGTGTCCTATGATACCACGATGTATGAATCAATGTTTGATCCGCTCAAGAAGACCCTTGAAACGTTCATTACGAAGTTCTCGAAACCTATTGAAGAAGGAAACCGATTACGGAGAACACTCAAGACGCCAAAGTAGTATGAGGACGAATCGGACGGCTGCATGACACCTGGATAGACGTGATGAAGCTACCCTTTGAGGAAAAAAATCTCTCGAAAAAAACAATAACACAGTGCACTGACAAGTAACCTAGTCGGCATGGCCCTGAACGTGATAGTGCTCGAAAAATCATCAAAATCTAATGAGTTTTTTTCGTCTCTGGCGTACAACGACATCGGGCAAAAGTGAAGTTTGAAAAGAAGTACCAAAGGAAAGATTAGTCCATTGAAAAAGTTTTTGATGATATCGAACTACTGAAAGGAGACGTATCCTGATGAAAGAATCTCAGATAGAAACCTGGCTATAGCCTCAAACTCATGGACGGAGTGAAAATTATACTGGTCACTCACTTCAGGTTATCAGCAGATTGTGTACCAACACCATCTTGCATTTTTTTGCATCCAGGACTTTGTATCCAGCATGCATTTGTATCCAGGACTTTGTATACCAAATTTTGTTTGGAAATTTTTAGTTTGAGTACAGAATTTGATTTGCTGTTGAGAAAAAAAAACAAAAAAGTTTTTAGGGCAGCTTCAATTTTACTTGAAAATTTTTTTTTATTGTCGCCATCGAAAATATGGAAATTGTATGATAACCATTTTTTTTCAAAAAAAGAAACAGTTTGATTATTCATCAGGCTATTTTTTTTTGTTCAAACAGCCTCAGAAACTAGTTCGAAACTTTTTTCAATGATTTTTTGAAGTTATAAGAAAACTGTATGATTAGAAGTTTTCATACATTTGGTGTATGGAATTGTAAGATGAGCGTTTTGGTTTATAGAGGTCAGCCCGGGTGTAATGTTTTTGAAACAACAACTTTCCAGACGAAGATTGAGTGATCGGTGCAACTTTTTAGAAACCCGCTAGAAACTAAAACTTTGCTTATTAGTTCAAAATCTTATTTCGGACAGCTCAAAGGCCATGTGGGCATTAATCAATGAAATGGAAGATTAAGCAAAACAAATTTGGTTTCCTCAAAAATACATAAAACCAAGAAGAGACTCTCAGGAGAATTATTGTTGAAAAAATAATTACAGCTTTCATTATGATAGAATACATAGCTCTATGATACGTTTTAAACTAAAATGGACTTTAACGCTTTCATGATTGACCCACCACCACCATGCACAGGTACACACCGAAGCTTTCCTTGCCACAATTGATGCTGACAATTTGATCCAAAGTGTCCGTTTGGCACTCTTTTGTGACAGCCATTTGATGCTGAGCAAAACTGTAGTTTTTAGAGATATGCTGTTGTGGTGAATATATACTAGTTTTTCGAAATAGGGTGTTAGCAAAACAAGTTTTTGTCTAAGTCTTCCCAAAAATAAAAAGAACTACAAATAATTGGGCTTTGTTGACAAGATTGACCGCGGCATTGTTAATATGGCCATTTTAGCGGTCTTGGAGAGCACAAAAACGCTTTAATTGAAAATCCGTCTTACCAGAAAAAAAACGGAAAGTATAATTCCATCAGCTTTAAAAACAAACTTAATGGCTAACTTTTAGTTTTGAATTGAAAACGGCATTTAAAAAAATGTGTTGGGTATATTCTCAGTTCTTAGATGATTGAAGACTTAAAATTATATTTAATCTTATATGGTTTTTGAAAACAAAGCCATTCCTCACCACCACGTAGGACATCAAACTACTAGACAAAAGATATCATAATCTGAAATTTCATTTTTGTATAGGACCCGGATTTGTCTTTCTTGAATAATTTTTCTTTTTGCAAAAGTTTTTAAGTTAACTAACTTTTTTTTTCGCAATGAATTGTATGATGAAATGTAATTGGAATAATTTTTTACCAGGTGAATTTGACTGATTGCTGCTAATTTTTAGAAATTCTAAGAACTAAAATTAATAAACACCAAGAACTAAAATTTTGCTTCGATATGGGTTTAAAATAAAACTGGGCAGCTCAAAGTCCATCCATGTGGCCATTAATTACGGTAACTAAAGATTAAGCAAAACAAAATTGTTTTTCTCGAAGCAGCATAATACCAAAAAGAGATTATCAGGAAAAAAAATTTCGCAAAATAGTTCAAAGTTTTCATTATGATAAAATATGTAACTGTATGACACGTTTTTAATTCTGAAATCCTTCAATGAATCAGACCACTATATGCGAGATTTAATTTTCATTGCCATCGTTGAGGTCCACGAATTTTTTCTAAAATTTAAATTTTATGCTAATTTGAAATTTGTGACCCAAATTATATCGTCTGGACAGTTTTTTAGTTTTTTCAGTTGAAGATCAGGTCAAAAATATCGAATTGTGGTTGCGATAATTGAAAATGAAACGTGGTTTGGGGGAATCGCAACCGGCTCTCTTGCTGTCTAACTAAGAGCTCTACCCTTTCCAGAATATCACGCTCAATGATCAGAACTTTTTAAAACTTTTTAGTTCAATTTCATTTGCATTTAATTGCAATATTATCATTAATTTTTAAAATTGTAGTTTTCAATTTTTTTTTTCATTCTCCTCATTACGAGGCCAAACTGTGCATTTTGTGCATTGTAAACGGATTCTGCGACCGAAAAAAATCAGATTTGTCGCGGAATACGCAACATTTCTACTTTTCTTTGATCTTCTTTGCTGTTTTGGATTCCATGAACAAATACCTAAAACATTGTACCGCTCAAAATCGCTCCAAAAATAGGCAAATTTGCGGAACCCGCCACTGTTATTGCGGAATCCAGAACAATTTAAGGAATCCACAAACAAATAAAAATACATGTGTATAGTCACATTGAGCTGTCGCGGAATCCGCAAATTGTAAGTCGAATCTGCAAATTGTAAGTGGAATCCGAAAATTGTAAGTGGAATCCGAACTTTGTTTGCGGATTCCACTTGTATTTTCGGGTTCCCCGTACATTTTGCAAATCCTCTTACAATTGCGGAATCCAGAACAACTAGCTATATTTGCTTGTTGCGGAATCCGCAACAAAACAATTGTGCCGACAAAATTTACGTTACAGCTATCTGTACGCGGAATCCACGAAACTTTTGTAAGTGGAATCCTCTAACGTTTTGGAACATGTTTAAAGATTTGTCTCTGGAATCCAGAAACATACAGACACAAAATTTTGCGCCTATCCAGTGCACAGTTTGGCCTCATGCTGGTGGAAATCGCTAACAAATCAAAATCATGGGATCGATGTTAGAGATTCATTGTTCTGTCCACTCTCTATAGGGTTGAAAGAAAAATTATAGCAAAGGGTTGTTTTTCAGCACTACTTTAGCTTGCTCAAAAAGCTCGTAGGTGTCAATTATAGCATCAAAGCCTAGCCATTTCAGTTGTAATTCAGATTCGAAAAATTGTTCCAAGATGTTTTGCTGTGTTAAAAAGTATGTTGCAAATATTTTTTGACCAATTTTAAGCGCAGATAGCTGACTTAGTTAATGGGTTTTTGGTCGTCAATGACATCGGAAAAGAGACTAGAGACTGAAGCTGAGTGTGAATTGTTATTTATCCTGTCACTAACTAATTCTGACAATCACAAAATGCTAAGAAAAACTTCAGTGATTTCGCTGTTCTCAAAAATAACTAACTAATCCCATATGTTCTCTGAGTTCACATATTGCAGGATATCTTGCAAGAAAATACAACACTCTTGCCTATTTCTTGCAAGATTCTTTAGCAGATACTCAGCAAGATCTCACAGCGGAGATTGCTGGATTATGTTTCCCAGAGTAACGTTGAATTATTTTCTGAGCATCCAAACATTTCATCTCTAAGTCAAAGAATTCTTGTCATCTCTTAGTCAACCTGGCAGGCATACCCTTCTCTAAAATGCGAGTTTATCTGTAAATATCATGTCTGCAAATCTACCTTTTCATATTTTGATTGGTTTTAACTCTTTTTATCGGATTAGCTCTATCTCATAGCAAGACTCTTTTGTTTAAATGTATATTGAAAATACATGCGTTATAATACAAAATTAATTCTAGTTTTTATGATTTGAAATCTATATGAAACGTTACTGAGGCGTTCTGGGCTCGGCCAAAAATTTTGAGAAAAAAACTTGATGTTTGTCATCAATTAAGTTTCAGCCTAAAGCGTGTGATTTTGATCCCACTCATTTGTGACTGATAATTGACTAATATACATATAGGGGTACAGTTATAGCATAACTGTGCCGACAAAATTTACGTTACAGCTATCTGTACGCGGAATCCACGAAACTTTTGTAAGTGGAATCCTCTAACGTTTTGGAACAT
Source organism: Symsagittifera roscoffensis (assembly GCF_963678635.1). Classification (NCBI taxonomy): domain Eukaryota; kingdom Metazoa; phylum Xenacoelomorpha; order Acoela; family Convolutidae; genus Symsagittifera; species Symsagittifera roscoffensis. The sequence continues at coordinate 16,213,470 of NC_087071.1, forward strand.
GTTTAAAGATTTGTCTCTGGAATCCAGAAACATACAGACACAAAATTTTGCGCCTATCCAGTGCACAGTTTGGCCTCATGCTGGTGGAAATCGCTAACAAATCAAAATCATGGGATCGATGTTAGAGATTCATTGTTCTGTCCACTCTCTATAGGGTTGAAAGAAAAATTATAGCAAAGGGTTGTTTTTCAGCACTACTTTAGCTTGCTCAAAAAGCTCGTAGGTGTCAATTATAGCATCAAAGCCTAGCCATTTCAGTTGTAATTCAGATTCGAAAAATTGTTCCAAGATGTTTTGCTGTGTTAAAAAGTATGTTGCAAATATTTTTTGACCAATTTTAAGCGCAGATAGCTGACTTAGTTAATGGGTTTTAGGGCGGATTTAGGGAGGGGGCGGGGGGGGGGGGGCGGACGCTTTTCTGTCAGGTATTCGACCCCCTGCCGCTTTAGGCTGATGACAAATTTCCCCCCTTTGATACTTTTTCAGAAATCCATTTTTGGCCGCCCGACCATAAAATTTTTCTAAAGGCGCCTTTTGCGCCAATATATACTAACTTTGAGTGGGAGCGCGCGCCAAAAATTACGCGATTTTTTTGTCAAAATTTTTCAAAAAGTGCCCAAAAATGGCTTTTTTGACTGTTTTTTCAAAAATTTGCCTGCCTCGAGAAAATCCTAGATCCGCCCCTGTGGGATAAATAAACTAAAACATAAGTCAGCAAGAAAAATGGAAAGTGTTTGATTAAATGAGGTAAGACGCTTGTCACAATTAATATTGAAATATTGGTGAAATTTTGCCTCTTTTCGAAGCTTTTTTGAAGCTTTTCACCGACTCAGTTTCTTTTTCAAATTATTGTTATTTTTAAATTTCAGCAACATGAAACTTTGAAGAAAGAAGTTCGTTCCACATTTAGACTAGCAGCAGATCCCGCAACATGGTATGATGCACGCCCAACTGAAACAAACAAGACGCTATTAACCAGGAGCGGATTTAGGGGAGGATTCGGGGGGGGGGGGGGGGGGGATTCGAGCCCCTGCCGAGCCTTTGTACAATTTTGAGATATCCATATTTGGTGACGGACCCTAAAAAGGTTCTAAATACGCCTTTGGCGCTAATATAAACTTACTTTGAGGGGGGAGCGCGCGCCAAAAAAACGCAATTTTTTTGGTCAAAATTTTCCAAAAATGCCTAAAAACGCCTTTTTTTGGCCTATTTTTCAAAATTCTGCTTTTGGCGCAGAAAATTTGGCCAAAACATCGTCTTTTTAGTTCTTTAAGCGAGCTCGGAAAATCAATTTGGTCGACCTAAATTAAAAGTTTGTCAAAATTTTGAAATTTTTTTGAAAATCCTCCCCCCCGGATTCTGCGACCGAAAAAAATCAGATTTGTCGCGGAATACGCAACATTTCTACTTTTCTTTGATCTTCTTTGCTGTTTTGGATTCCATGAACAAATACCTAAAACATTGTACCGATCAAAATCGCTCCAAAAATAGGCAAATTTGCGGAACCCGCCACTGTTATTGCGGAATCCAGAACAATTTAAGGAATCCACAAACAAATAAAAATACATGTGTATAGTCACATTGAGCTGTCGCGGAATCCGCAAATTGTAAGTCGAATCTGCAAATTGTAAGTGGAATCCGAAAATTGTAAGTGGAATCCGAACTTTGTTTGCGGATTCCACTTGTATTTTCGGGTTCCCCGTACATTTTGCAAATCCTCTTACAATTGCGGAATCCAGAACAACTAGCTATATTTGCTTGTTGCGGAATCCGCAACAAAACAATTGTGCCGACAAAATTTACGTTACAGCTATCTGTACGCGGAATCCACGAAACTTTTGTAAGTGGAATCCTCTAACGTTTTGGAACATGTTTAAAGATTTGTCTCTGGAATCCAGAAACATACAGACACAAAATTTTGCGCCTATCCAGTGCACAGTTTGGCCTCATGCTGGTGGAAATCGCTAGCAAATCAAAATCATGGGATCGATGTTAGAGATTCATTGTTCTGTCCACTCTCTATAGGGTTGAAAGAAAAATTATAGCAAAGGGTTGTTTTTCAGCACTACTTTAGCTTGCTCAAAAAGCTCGTAGGTGTCAATTATAGCATCAAAGCCTAGCCATTTCAGTTGTAATTCAGATTCGAAAAATTGTTCCAAGATGTTTTGCTGTGTTAAAAAGTATGTTGCAAATATTTTTTGACCAATTTTAAGCGCAGATAGCTGACTTAGTTAATGGGTTTTTGGTCGTCAATGACATCGGAAAAGAGACTAGAGACTGAAGCTGAGTGTGAATTGTTATTTATCCTGTCACTAACTAATTCTGACAATCACAAAATGCTAAGAAAAACTTCAGTGATTTCGCTGTTCTCAAAAATAACTAACTAATCCCATATGTTCTCTGAGTCCACATATTGCAGGATATCTTGCAAGAAAATACAACACTCTTGCCTATTTCTTGCAAGATTTTTTAGCAGATACTCAGCAAGATCTCACAGCGGAGATTGCTGGATTATGTTTCCCAGAGTAACGTTGAATTATTTTCTGAACATCCAAATATTTCATCTCTAAGTCAAAGATTTCTTCTCATCTCTTAGTCAACTTGGCAGGCATACCCTTCTCTAAAATGCGAGTTTATCTGTAAATATCATGTCTGCAAATCTATCTTTTCATATTTTGATTGGTTTTAACTCTTATTATCGGATTAGCTCTATCTCATAGCAAGACTCTTTTGTTTGAATAAATATTGAAAATACATGCGTTATAATACAAAATTAATTCTATTTTTTATGATTTGAAATCTAGATGAAACGTTACTGAGGCGTTCTGGGCTCGGCCAAAAATTTTAAGAAAAAAACTTAATGTTTGTCATCAATTAAGTTTCAGCCTAAAGCGTGTGATTTTGATCCCACTCATTTCTGACTGATAATTGACTAATATACATTTATGGGCACAGTTATGGCATAACAGTGGCGGATTTAGGGAGGGGGCGGGGAGGGGTCGGACGCCTCTCCCGTCAGGGATTCGACCCCCTGCCGACCCAAAGGGTCCCCCCTTTGATATTTTTTCAGAAATCCATTTTTGGCCGCCCGACCCTAAAATTTTTCTAAAGGCGCCATTGGCGCCAATATATACTAACTTTGAGGGGGAGCGCGCGCCAAAAAAAGCGATTTTTTTGTCAAAATTTTTCAAAAAGTGCCCAAAAATGGCTTTTTTGACTGTTTTTTCAAAAATTTGCCTGCCTCGAGAAAATCCTAGATCCGCCCCTGTGGCATAAATAAACTAAAACATAAGTCAGCAAGAAAATTGGAAAGTGTTTGATTAAATGGGGTAAGACGCTTGTCACAATAAATATTGAAAATTTGGTGAAATTTTGCCTCTTATCGAAGCTTTTTTGAAGCTTTTCACCGACTCAATTTCTTTTTCAAATTATTGTTATTTTTAAATTTCAGCTACATGAAACTTTGAAGAAAGAAGTTCGTTCCACATTTAGACTAGCAGCAGATCCCACAACATGGTATGATGCACGCCCAACTGAAACAAACAAGACGCTATTAACCAGGGGCAGATTTAGGGGAGGAAGCGGGGGGGTTCGAGCCCCTGCCGACCCTTTGTACAATTTTGAGATATCCATATTTGGTGACGGACCCTAAAAATGTTCTAAATACGCCTTTGGCGCTAATATATACTTACTTTGAGGGGGGAGCGCGCGACAAAAAAACGCAATTTTTTTGGTCAAAATTTTCCAAAAATGCCTAAAAACGCCTTTTTTTGGCTTGTTTTTCAAAATTCTGCTTTCGGCGCAGAAAATTTAGCCAAAACATTGTCTTTTTAGTGCTTTAAGCGAGCTCGGAAAATCAATTTGGTCGACCTAAATTAAAAGTTCGTCAAAATTTTGAAATTTTTTTTGAAAATCCTCCCCCCCCCCCTCTAGAAAATTCTTGATCCGCCTCTGATTATATTATGTTTAATTTTTTTTCTAAATTTTTTTCTGTAATTATGATATGGAAACACATTTAAAACGTTTTTGGCAGTATTTGGAACTTTGAAAAGAAATGTTGAATTTTTGAAAGTCAATAAAAAAGTTGAATGATAGCGAGGTGTGATAGTCAACCCGGGTATGCTTCATGGCTGTTGCAACGCAATTGTAAATAAGACAAGCCTGCAATTTCATTGGACCAAAATTAAGCTTAAATAAGACCAGATGGCCAAGTGGTCTTAGTTAAAAGCTAGGCATATGGTCTACGGTTTCGGTGTGGGTTCGAACCCACCCTTACCCTAACCTTTAAACATGTAAGCCCGAGGGGCCATAGCCCCACTTGACCTTTTTCAACCATTTTTTCGCTCAGTCTTAATTAAGGCTGACCGTCAGAAAGAGAAGTTTGTCTCATGCACAAATAATGGCCCTTTAATAGCTTGCTTCGAGTTATTCCGATGGCCGATGTTACCGAAGTTAAAGCATGTTTAGAAATTGTTTGAATTATGGATTTCTAGAGTTATTTGCCGAGAAAATGCTCGTTATTTCAATTGTTTGAACGTTGATAGAATTTCTGGAAATTAACGCTCACAAAGTCAATTCAGTCTCAAAAGATTAACCGACATGTTTCAGTAAGATTGGCCACTTTTAAGCAAATAAATTTTACTTTTTCTCAAAAATCAATTTTTGAACAGTTGTTTTTATCTTTAAATGAAGAAAAAAATTGCACAACTATTTTTGTTTCCTTTGATGAGCAATTTCAGCGGTTTTTTTGAATTTTGCTGGGAAACCCATCAAACCGTGCAAGTTTTTTAGCGGGATTTCGACCCGGATACTGTTAGAAGATCATCTGGCTGAACTAAGATTATGGATCAATTGCTGAAGAGTATAATGAATTGCGGATGCACTCTACTTTATTATTACGTATAATTTTTGCTTAATAGATCTTTGTCGCAGCCAGCGTAATTTTATAAAAAATCAAAAATGTCACTTGCGGTAAATTGTCGCTTGTGGTACGACCTAGTCGTGGTTCGATCTTTATTTTTCTGAAGATAGAGGTTTTTCTCTAGATATGGGGTTTCTAAAGATAGGAGGTTTGAAAAAAAATTGGAAAATGACCTTGGAAAAATGAATTCGTTCACATTTTATAATAAAAAAGATATGGCCTTTAAATTATTTGAACTTATGATTGACCCTGTTTTCGATAAACTCAGAAAAACGGCAACATTAGGTAAAACTTTTATTCCGCTGAGAAATTTGAAAAATGAAGTTCCACTTTCAAAATTAGATGTTGATCACGTTTTTGTAATTTTTTTTATTTTTGATTTTCAATTGTGAAGTGACCTTCATTTATTAGAAGAAATGAACTGAACTAAGAAAAAAAATCGAACCACGAAAAACCAAATTTGAAAAAACTCATCTCGACTTATGTAAGAGTACCTTCACTACGGTCATCGTCTCCTAAAAAGGTATCCTTTTAAGCTAAACGTACTTTCCTGCATAAGCGCGTGTGGAGGCCGAAAATTCTCTGGAAGATGTCAGGCCATAACTGGACTTCGCCACAACCTAAAATGAATATTTTTCATCAAAAAAACAATATACGTGTTATCATCGAGTCTTTGATTATGTATCTTTGATGATATATAAAAAACGGGTTTTGAGCCTTACTTGTCATAAATGATTGTTTCATAGTCGTTCAGAATACACAGTCAGTGAAGCTTTAGTTTGAGTGATTACGGTCTTAGAAAATCAGATACGTCGTTAGACATCTCTGCATTTTTTGAAATTGAATGTAGTGCTCGACGATTTTTTGTGAACTTTTTCAATCATTTACGGATCATTCCAAAATAGTAGGAACTAAATCATGTAAAAGTTAATCCGAGCTAAAGGTGATATTTTATCGTGATAACTAAATTTAAGAAACGTGGGTGTTATTGATAAGTTAAGTAGAATTTATATAATTGGCTTCTCATCTCAGCTATGCAAAACTTGAACAAAAAGATCGCTTCCACACTTTACGTGGTTTTTTGAGCCAAATCATCATTAAGAAATTATGCTACAAGTGACCATAAAGTCAATTTTATACGCTGAAATCAAAACAGAGGGAATGCTTTTTTGGAATTAATTGATCAGAGTTTTGTAATTTCCTTGATCCGTTTGTGGAATCCACTATTTAGATTACAAAGTTTTTTTTACCCTAAAATTATAACTTGAGCCCATAGAGAGACCATGGAAGTCCCAGTTGTTTGAGCCGTGGCATGACTGACTCCCATGATGGCCGCCATTTAAGTAGAACTCAATTGTTGCACATCTTTCTGGCGTGCCCACGTGAACATGTATGTTTCTGCACCCAGAGCTGTGAGACGCTGATTCAAAACAAAAAAAAAGCTTGTGAAACTATAGTTTGCGACCAGTTGGTAGTTTCATGTTTGTTTACTGCTTTACGGTCGCTGAGCGTCAAAAGCCCCCACGACAAAATCCCCCCGTCAAAAGCCCCCGAGTCAAAAGCCCCCCGTGCTTTTGCATGTAGGTTTTCTTGTACATGTAACTTTTGCGCCGGGGGCTTTTGACTCGGGTGCTTTTGACTCGGGGGCTTTTGTCGCTCAACCCTTTACGGTATATATCTTTTATATATCTTTTGAATTTGATTGTGAAGTTTTTATACGAAGCATTCATATTCCGTAACTAACTTTTATAATTATAATTGTGAACTCACTCTTTTGAGTGATTGTTTATTTGTGATCAAATAAACAATCACTCTCTAAATAATCACCTTTTCAGTAATTGTTAGGATCTATTGAGACATAGGAACTAAGAAGAAGACTAAGAAATTTTAGCTTGTCGATTAGATACTGTACTCAATCTGAAGTTAGCCTACAAGTTGCCTCAACCATCGATCATATTATCTGGTGCGAGCAACGAGTCCAAAAAGACCTTACAAACAAAAACTAACAAAAATTACAGTTTAGGTAATAGACGTTCTGTACGTCTCAATATATCTGACGCGAAAGAAACAAAACTGCTCGTATCAGGGCGAAGACCTGAATGTTCCGACTGCCTTTTAAAGTTTTATGCAGAAGTAATAACATTAAAAAATTAAATGTAATAAAATAAAATGAAAAAAAAAAATTCTAAAATTTGGAATTTTTTTATGAAAATCATCCCCCCACACGCCATATAAAGTACAAAAGGATATATTTCGCTCCTTGTAGCAAATAAATTATGGCATTTAAGCTTTTTCAACCAATTTGGAACGATTTTAAGACAGATTAACTCTCCGCTTATGAAGAAAACAAAACCCACCCCGAGCACAAATATTCCGTTACTTTCGTATCGAAAGTCGGAACAATAACTTCTTTAATCTTCAAAACGACACGCACAATTTACTCAATGACCACCTATATATGATTTAATTCACACCTAAATCCCTTGTAGAAAATCCGAGCTCAATTCAGCGATATTCTTTCAGAGGAAAAATAGTTTACTTCAACGTGTTTGACCCTCTCTGGACGATAGAAAGTATTTGCGCTGAACGGTCACTGTAAACAGTGCTGATTTGAATTAACAGGACAAAACGCGTTAAACTTGAAATTTCAAACGCGTTTTTCTCAAATTGGTTTGAGTTTAGTTGAAAACTTATGAAGACAAAACTTGCTTAAAATTGTAGCAATTTGAATATGGTGTAATTTGTTTTACAAATTTCGGGCCCAAAACTTTACACCAAAATTGGGTCATTTTGACTTGTCAAATTGGCCCATTGACGCGAACGAGAGAAAAAATATCTACAATCAGATCTTGATTGGAACTCGAATTGAAAGAAAGAACCACACTCAAGAACTCATCCAGAAAACAATCAATACAATTCTAAATTAAAAAAAAAAACATTTTTTTTCTCAACAAACCCATGACGGAAATGATCCGTTAAAATTCTTCTTGGTTCCACTGTGTAGTTTTGCAAATACTTCACTAACTTATAGTTTAATATAGTTTTCGAACATTTCAAATATCCTTCCGAATTAAACAATTCTTTTAAAAATGGACTCATTTTTTTCTGCTGCTTTTAGCCTGGATATTGAAAACAAGTATGTCGCCAGTTAGGCGGACTGCTTTATTGTATTGCCGTAAAAAGCAGACAGCGCGGCCACAAATCCCCCAGTTCTTTTGCGATCTTAGAAAAAGACTTTGATTTTTTATTTAAGTAAGGCAGGTGCAACACTGATAAATTGCCCTGATCTTTTAAATTATCGATTTTTATAATAAAAAATCAATAAGTTGCAAATGTCAGTTTCATCAAGAGTAAGAAGAAAAAGGGGAAAATAAATTTTGAAGCCTAAACTGCAGGTGCAGGTTGGTCTCAGCAGAATAGCTGAGAATTAAATCAACCTGAATCTTTAGAATTTCCCCACTCGCTCAGTCGAGTGGAATTATTATTTTTTTAATCACTAATTGTTCTTTAAACAAAAAAGTACTTTTAAAAAATATTTAACATTCCAGAACTGACAGAAGTAAAATTTTAATGTTTTCCTCCTATTTAAATTAATGTAACTTATACTAAATACCCCAAACCTATTTCGGTATTTAAGACATTTTTTCATCCATGTATAATTAATTTAAACTTATTTGATCAACCCTTTTAATTTATCTGTTTTTATAAATGTCATTTTAACTCTAGGACTAGATCGAATACGATCTATGATATAATTTAATTGAGACTTATAATTTTAGTTTCTAATAGAAATAAAAAAATCTAACAACCGACCCCTCATTTCTCCTAGTAAAACTGCCTTAAGCTTGGTATCTTTGGCATTGGACATGGTTGTAAGTTCTTTAATAAAGTCAAAAAAAATTCCGTAACTAAATTTACTAAGGCTGCTCGTATCAGGGCGAAGACCTGAACGTTCCGACCTCCTTTTAAGGTTTATGGAGCAGTTGTAACATAAAAAATTAATTGTAATAAAACAAATTGAAAAAAAAAATTCTTAAACTTGAAACTCTTTTTTTAATGAAATCATCACCCCACACGCCATATAAAGTACAAAAGAAAAAATTTCGCTCATTGTAACAAATCAATTAGGGCAAAAACGTTTCTTTCATTCAATTTGGAACGACTTCCAAGACGGATTAAATCTCCACTTACGCGTTAATAGCGCGAAATAGTCGCGCGTTAATTGTTCCAAATTGGCCAAAATGCCAATCTTTAAACCCCCATAACTTTACCATAATGATCAAAAGTGAAATATATTTTCAAATTTAAGCTCAGGACAACAATACATTTTGAGGAATATAAAAAAACTCCGTCAAAAATGGCTAGTTAAAAAATCGAAAGTTGTCTGAAGAAAAAAAACCCACCCCGAGCACAAATGTTCCGTTACTTTCGTATCGAAAGTCGGAACAATAAATATAATTCTGAACTCTGTCTATTTGCAATCAGAAAAATTTTGAGAATAACGACTAACGTTGATCCCCAACTAATCAACTTTCCAGTAATTTTATGATCTATTGAGACTAAGAAATAAGAGTTAGATTAAGACTACAGTGCTGATTTAAATTGTCCGGACAAAACGAACAAAACTTGAATTTTCAAACGCGTTTTTCTCAAATTGGGTTAAAATTAGACAAAAAATGAAGAGAACAAAAGTTGCTTAGAATTTCACCAGAATTGATATGGTGCCATTTTTTCTCCGAAATTCTCAACTCAACAAAAATTTTACATCAAAAATGGGTCATTTTGGCTTTTTTCAATTAATCAACTATTACGCTGAAACTACTTTGTTAATTGATAAAAATTATATCACAGGAAACTTCTTACGCAGCTCAACAAAGTTTAACAAGAGTTAAATCTCCAAAAATTTGCGCAAATTGTTTAAAATTTGTTTTTAAACAGAGATTCTGGGTTTTGTATAGTAAAAATCACATTTATTGACTATCGAGTGAAATTTTTTCTCTTTTACTGGTTTTTGAAGCTTTAACCCTCGTTAAACTTTGTTGAGCTGCGTAAGATGTTTCCTAGGATATATTTATCTTATCAATTAACAAAGTAGTTTCAGCGTAATTGTTGATTAATTGAAAAAAGCCAAAATGACCCATTTTTGAGGTAAAATTTTTGTTGAGAATTTTGGAGAAAAAATGGCATCATATTAATTCTGGTGAATTTCTAAGCAACTTTTGTTCTCTTCATTTTTTGTCTAATCTTAACCCAATTTGAGAAAAATGCGTTTGAAAATTCAAGTTTTGTTAATTTTGTCCGGATAATTTAAATCAGCACTGTAGTTCTAGATTAAGAAATTAACGTGACGAGCAGCCGATGAACTCAATCTGAAACTACTCTATGAGTGAGCCCCAACCATCGATCAACTCAATTTGAGCTTGTAAAACTTTTAAAAACTGCCAGTAAAATTAAGAAACCTCATAAATCGTTCCAACCGCTGAACCTCAAGCTAAATTTTGAGCGTACTCAGTTATAAAGACACAGTAACCATTCAAATCTGGCTTGAAAATGGACATATATTTTCTATCAAAGAGTCCAACGCTGCTTGGTAGCATAAACGTAATATTAAAAAGTAAAGTTCTGAAAATCTAAAGTTTTGAAAATTGAACTTTATGATTAGTAGACACATCATTAGCAGACACATCATTTCAGGTGCAGATCTACAATTTTTTGAGGAGCGAGAAAAATTTCACACATTTCTTACAATTTTTGAATTTTTTATCAAATGTTTCTTAGATTCAACCAATTGATTTTCCAAGCTTTCCTAAAACACTAAAAAAATCCAAGTTGCAACAATATTCCGCTGGCAATTGTTTTTGGCCACTTTGTAGAAAGTTTTTTTTTTCAAGAAGCCCCCCCCCCCCGCCAAGCTTTTAAGAGCACTAAAGATTGGTGCCGAAAGGTTCCCTCAGAGAAAAACCACGGTTGGTTGTCCGATTATTAATTTCGTAGAATACGTAGAATAGCACAGAAGGCTTGAGCATTTGGGTGTTGAGTGAGTCAAATATTCGCGAGCAGGGTGTCCGCCAACCCTTCTCAATCCGACCCTTGAATCAATTCAATTTTTTCTTTCATCTTGTATTAATCATAAATTTCATCAACTGAAACGCTGAAAAATATGCTAGCACTTTCAAAGCCAAAACTGAGCTAAAATTTTTAAACAAACACTGCTCCATAGACCTTAAAAGGCGGTCGGAACATTCAAGACTTCCTGATACGAGCAGTCTGGATTGGTTTTTTAATTTTCAAGTTTGACATGAAACTTTTAATTACAATTAGCTTTAGTTTTTAGTAGAGTACTAAACTCGAGCGATATTAAACGGTTTTCGGAGAGGCCACATGAAGTAAAAAATTCAGGAATAAGGTCAAAATGAGCATCGTCAAGCTCAAAAAGACAAAACAGACAAACACTAGGCTCAGTAAGATATCAACCGACAACTCTTAGCGCTAAAAAAAATAAAAAAGAGGATTATGCTTGATTCTTGTCGTCGAATCATCAGTCGAGATCCTTATCTTCGAACCAATTTAACCCATGTGCACAAGTGCACAATTACAAAACTATCTTTCAAAATTGACAGCTAAGGATAGATGCGATTTTTGCTAATTGTTTTGAAACAGTTCACATTTAAAATTATACTGCTATTTCTGTTGGGGTGTGTACCTAGAGTATATGACAAGTACAAAAATTTCACTCTGCAAAAAACATTAAAGCTGAAAATCGTTAAAGCAGTCTATAGTTTAAGTTCAATCTAAAAAGTTCGTCCAAAAAGAACTTCCGTGAAAATAATCTGGTTTTTTTATAGAAGTAAAAACTTTTTTTTAGTCTTTTTTTTTCTGTAATGGTGGTCCTCTATTTCCTACAAAATCATTGTTCACTCGTGGCACCTTTAAAGAGGCATCTGGTCTGATGGTAAATCGAAGCCGCGGTGCTATGTTGGTAAAATAACTTATTTACTTAAATTGCTCTGTCTCGTAAAGAAACTGAAAAAAAAATAACCAGAAGGTGTGTTGGGGTATGTGCCTCTCGTTTGGATGAGTGACTCGCTTAGTCTCAATCCTGTTCCCGCGTAGTTCACATATGCCCTGGCTGTGATTGTCACGGTCGTGCCTGTCGGAAGATCCGAAACCACTACTGTAGGGTCATGACTGCGATAAATGCACGCTGACGCCGCACATCTGCCGTAGTTGGAACTAAATCAGTTGCATTTCAAAACCTATTCAAAAAATGAAACGACAGTAATTGAAATATAAAATAAATATTTCAAAATTTTGAGTTTTTTTCGAAATTACACAAAACTAAAAATTGCAAAAAAAATTTATACAGCCATTTAGAAACTAATTTAATTATATGGTTACAATGTCTGAAAGATGCTTTGGAAAAAACAGTCAATTGAAAACCAAGTTAATATTTATAATTGAATTTTTAATCATAAATTATAAAATTTTTATTTTTTGTGCTGTTTTTGTTTGTTAGTTTTTGCAAATTATTTTTGTTTTTAAATTATTTTTTGGCTTAATTTGTGTATTTGTTTGTCGGTTCAGACGAGCTCAGAAGTTATAAGTGGCTGACATCATAAAAACAGGTTGACAAACATTCTAATTTAATTTTTATCTTTCAGAAAATTTTAGATTCTCTTCTGAATATGATACTTTTTTGAGAGCCATTAGAATAGAAAAAGATACTAAAATTACAAGGTTTCCCGCTTCGAGATCCCGCTCCAAAACCGCTCAAGATATGGGCGGTCTGAGCGGTTTTCCAGCAATATTTGAGCGGTTTGGGCAGTTTTTTTGGAAAAACCGCTCAAAAACCGCTCATTTCTTGCGGTGATTTTTGAACGGTATCTCAGGCAAGATTTGAGCGGTTTTTGGGCGGTCTTATAAAGAAAACCGATTAAAATCAACAAAAAGGCCTGGAAAGGTAATGTGACGCTAAGATGCATTTGAAATACTTCCCGGGTTGACCTCTATAAACAGAAAATGCTTATCTTACATTTCCCCACACCGAAAATGCTTATCTCATAGTTTCCTACATCATTATCTAAAAAAACCGCTCAAAAACCGCGCAAGATTTGAGCGGTTTATCTAAAAAAACCACTCAAAAACCGCGCAAGATTTGAGCGGTTTTTCTAGATAAACCGCTCAAATCTTGCGCGGTTTTTTAAGCGGTTTTTTTATATAAACCGTTCAAAAACCGCTCAAACCTCTCATTTTGAAGCAAGATTTTGAGCGTAATTGTCTAAAAAAACCGCTCAAACCGCTCAAATCTTGCTTCAAATTAGGTGAAAAATCTCGACTCGGGTTTGAGTAACTTTTGCTGATTTTATTAAAATTTCATAAAAAGCTAAGCATTAGCTTAAAAATTTGATTATTTTTTCGGTATTTCTTTTGCGCTGGTAAATTTATACCAATTTATAACCTAGAAAGTTGTTCAACAATTTTTCAAATTATGCAACAAGAAAAAAATAATACAGGTGCCGTGAAGTCTTCGAACAAAGATTCAGAAAAATGCTTACTAAATCATCCACCCGTGTACCACGCCCAGTGAGGAGTCTTGGGACATTGTGAATGCAATCGAAGTAGTGGTTGAACTGTCGGATCCTGCGACCCATTGAGGCTTCAGAGGAGTCGCCGCCTCATAGATGTCAAGAGGAGCTCCGATTTTCCGCGTGAAACCCACGTGATCTGCGTGCGCCCGGACTACAAGGTGAACTTGAGATCCGGGAACAAGGCCGGTGAAAGAGAAAGCCGAAAGAGACGTGTTCGAGTAATCGCACGTGGTCACGCAATCTCCGTGGGAGGAGCTAAAACCACTCGACTCTACGGTTACTTTAATATCAAAGAAAAACGACTACTGAAAAAAGAATAGTTAATTTCTTAAAAATTCCCTCCAACCCCTAAGGTATCTACTAAAAAATGTCACCCCTATAATAAAAAGCAGTAACTTAGCACTAGAGCGTTCTCTTTATAATTCGAATTTTGTTTCATTCTGACTGGTCGAAAATTCGACTGAGTTAATCTTCTTAATAATTACCCCCCTTTCCTGAAGGGGGTATGGGTTAAGTAGATCCTAGAATCGATATGGAGGGAAGTGTTATTGAGCTGAGTAAGGTCAAAAACTGGACCACTTCGACCTCGAGGAGAAACACATAGGCGAAATTTTGAGAAAGCTTTTTTGATTATATAGATTTTCTATTATGTTGGACTTGATGCTTTCGAAGCCAAAAATTTGCAATTCTATTTCGTATGACCAAAAACAACATAGCTAAAGATATTTGTTACAATACTTATTGAAGGAACATGTGAAATTCAATTCAGCAACGCAGCTTTAAATATCATTTTCAAAACCAGTTTCTTCAAAAAATTCCCAAGTATCTCAAAAAAATTCAGATGACCCGGGTTGACCTCCATAGACCAAAAACAATTATCATACAATTTTATAAATAAAAAAACATGTGTAAATAAATTAAACAAAGCAGCTTTAAAGACCATTTTCAATACCAATTTTTCAAAAAAATCCTAAAATATCTTAAAAACATTAAAATGACCCAGGTTGACTTCCATAGACCGAAAATGCTAGCTATGCAATTCAATAAAATAATTCTGTTGAAAGATACTTGTCATGAACATTTCATACATTTGAGCTAAAATGGTAAAACCAACATAACAGTGCAGTATATTCAAATCCTAACAGTTGCTTTTGGCTTATTACACTTTACATTAGAAAAAACAACTTCTCAGAAATTTTTAGTTACAACCCACATTTACAGCCATTCGCTTACATCCACTACGTTCTGTGTAATCCCTCCCCCGTGTACGAGCCCACAAAATCCGGTGCGGACTGTACATGTTAGAGTGTTAAGCATTTGGTGACTCAGGGTATATGACTTTTGTCTTTTGTGTCCGGTTACGAACAGAACCCAAATATTTTTGAACGAAATTAAATCTAACATGAAAAACCTGGAAAAATTTTTAAAATGGAAAAATGCTACTCATACTTTTTCCATATAAGAAAAATCACTAATCATAGACATTTCATGCAATTTAATTTACTAAAGGAATTGCATAATAAGTGTATCCCTAGCGTTTTCCATGTATGAAAACAGTATCATTAGCTTTATCGGTCAACCCGGGGACTCAAATACAGCGAGACATAAGAAATATAAAATGAACTTATTCTATTTACTTATTTTGGATCAACCAGACTATTCCCCTCCCCCAAATCGATTTAGGGTGGAGATAATACAGGTTTCTTTGAGATAAAGTTTGAGAGGAATATGATTTACCTATTTAAAGTTTAATTATCCTGATAATTAATTGAAACGTCAAGTTAACTGACTTTTTAGCCTATCATAATAAAACTGTATGAAAAATTGAAACAAAAATATATAATTTGCGCATTTATATCAAACGCATATCTCGGGTTGAATAAAAATAAGAGTCATACAATTTTAATATATGAAAAAGGGCTAATCTCACACTTTTCATGCAGTTCCATAGGTAAAAAAATTTGCATGAAAGGTCTTTAAGAGATTTTTCAGATATGGAAATTGTATGACTAGCATTTTTCTATACACCAAAAAATTTAGTTTTGTACAATTTATTTTCTGAAAATTTTCGGATTTAGTCATAACCGACCTCAAACGACAGAAATCATGGTCTACTCAAAAGCAGAGCCACCAAAGATAAGACCGTTTGGCGCTTACAATGCATCAAAAACTGCCTGAATTGTCTCAATTTTGTCTTGAACAAACAATATAATGAAAGTATCAAATTAATAAATGTTGGCAAATGATTTTCAAAAATGGTTTTCTTTTTATTTGAATTTTCAATTAACCATGAATTGATCAAGGCATGCAAAGCATTCTCTACCAAGTAAATTGGCGTTTTGAGCATTTTTTAAAATCCCTCAAAATCTTAAAATCCTCAAAATCCATTTTTTTGCATCCACGACTACGTTTTACACACAAAATTAATTTTCGCATACAAATTTTTAAATGTTTGTTTGAGAACAAAATTCGTTTTGCGATTGAAAAAAAAAACAAAAAATTTGTTCAGGCAACTTCGATACAACATGAAAAAACTTTTGCTGTCGCCATGAAAAAAATGTTAGTCATAAAATTCCATATGGAAATTGTATGATTAGCATTTTTTGGTAGCATTTTTTTAATCTATGTCGATACGCTAAATTTTATGTTAAAACAAGAAAAAGTTCTTTGAAAGTTCGATTAATTCATGTTAGCAAACTGTATGAAATTTATATGACTAGTATTTTTTCATAGACTTAGTTTATGGAATTGTATGAGTAGCATTTTTGGTCTATGGAGGTCAACCCGGGATTTTAAATAGAAGTTATTTGTCAAAATTATTACATGCTTGACGAGAACACTCTACGGTAGGTCATTTGGGGGTGGGGGAGAGAAATTGTGCGGTTGATCCGTTATTTTTGCTCCCCATGGTACCTCCTAAAATAGTGACACCTATATATCAATAATTCTCCTCTTAAAACATGTGCAAAATTGCTAGCTACGAAGTTCTCCCTATAATTTGGACCAAGGATAAAACAGAAGTGGCTTACAGCTTCTATGAAAACTAACTCGATTAGCCAGCCTGTTTTTGTGCCGGCAGCCTCAAAATTGATAATAACACTTGTCGTTGTAACATCAGGAGTTCCGACCAGAGTCGTAGCAGCAGGAATCGTAACATCCGACACCCGGTAAGCCTCGCTTATTCGTCTTGTCACCGCCACTCCAGGATACTCGATGAAAGAGTTTACAGAAACAGCGACGACGATCCCTGACGGTATTCCATGGATTTGGTATCGACTCACAGAGGGATCCGTAACCTCACAAAGAATGCCTTGGCATGATCCGGCGTCAGAACTGAAAACGGTTGTAAGGCTAACTTTGTGACCTTGAAAAATAAAACGTAGCATCGTTCATGTAAAAATATTACGGTAGAGTTACATTTGCTTGCTTTTTCCGACATATGATTCTTACAAAGCTTACACTTAATTAAAATTTTTGCAAATTTTATTTTTTTTTGCAAAATTTTGCACAAATTTCAGTCTTGGTATAGATAACAAAGCTTCTATCTGAGTTTTCTCGTTGTCTGGAATCAAATTTAAAAAAAAATCTTTCCAATTTGCCAATTTTATGTCTTCATAGTTTTTAGTTATTAATTACGACTTATAACTTCCTAATTTACCTAGCTAAAAGTTGTATATTGTGGTTCTAAGTATAACTATAGAAAGACGTGGACCGTAGGTTTTTAAAAACTTTTCCTTGGATATTCAGAAACTTTTAAATTTTATACATTTTTAAATGCCAAAAGAGGCGTACGATATTAGCCATCCCGAATGCGATCCTTCGTCAACTTCAAATCCGACCGAAAATGTTGTCGTGCCCATAATTACACTTCCAGCTGCAATCGGAGTTTTCGGGTTAGTCACTTCTGGCATCCGGACTTCGTCGCTCCATCGTCTGCCATAACCCGTATAATCCACAAATGCATATACCTCAATATAAACCAAAGCTCCAGGCAATAAGCCAGTAACAGTATACACGTTAGATGCAGGGTTGCTGATTTCACAATCAGCAGCACAACTTCCGGAGTCGGACCTAATAAAGTAAAATTACTCATACCCTAGAAGGTTTGATCTGGAAAAATGCAGTAATAAACACTTTAAACCCTTTTAAACAAAAACTGTAAACTGTTTATATTTTAGAAAGTTGGTTTTAAAACACAATACTTGCTTTATCAACCAGCCTGAATGCAGTCCTTTAACTGCAAAACCAAAATTCACACTTCGGCTATCAACTGGACTGGATCCGGTGCATGTAGGAGTTGCTGGTTTTGTGATCTCATACACAATTAAAGTGTCACTCCATCGTCGGGTAAATCCAGTGTAGTCAACGTAGGACGAGACGGATATCTGAACTAGAGTTCCTGGCGTGAATTTCATAATGTAATACGAGGTTGCAGAAGGGTCGCTTATGAAGCAAGGAGAGGAAGTTGGGCAGGAGTTTGTGTCAGTACTGAAATAAAATTTTCAAGTACAAACTGTTTTACTTTGAGATTCTAAAGATAAACTGATTTTATGAACTTGTTCCGAATTTAAATAACTATAATATAGCTACCTAAAAATTGGAAAAGAGTATGAACGCAATTAAACAGGAAAAAACACACTGACCCTGTCGAAAAAATCTCAACTTTCGATTTTGAAAGAAAAAAATAAAGCTCTAAGTTTTTTGAATTTTTTAGAACAAGATAAGGTTGGCACTTTTCTGATGAAAATAACCGATTTTGAGAAAAATGGATCAGAAAGTGAACTTTTTTTCCGCTTGAAATCTGAAAACTAAATTCCATTATCGAAATTAGAATTTGTCAAGGTTTTTCATGCGCCAATTCCACGTTCTCTTTAAATAATTCTCAGCAGATGAATTTCAATTGAACTCAAAAAAGGCTGATATACATTCGTGCATTCATAAATTAAAAAAGATGTATGAATGCACATCAGTAGTTATGAGATTATTGTAAAATTCTTGATCCATTGCAAAAGCCTGACTAAAAAAGTCAATTGATCTTTGTATTGAGAAAACCGCTGTTTAAAAAGTTTACTCATCTATACCCGCATCCAAAATTTGGCTCAAGTAACCGATTATCCCGAAATATTTTGTTGATTTTTCGTCAATTCTAGTTTATAATAATTACCAAAATAAGATATTTAGAAGATTTTGAACCAATCATATTCAAAAAATTTTCCAAAAATTATCATGATTTATAATCGAGTGTAATTGATTGCAGTTCGAACAGAAAAAAAATTTTAATCAACTATCTTATTTTGAGAAAAAATTGTCATAAAAGAAATATATTTTACTTATATCCATCCTATGGTTTAATACTTTTCTGTCGAAATCAAAATCAGCACAAGTGAGATATCTTGTCATACTTTAACTTATCTGAAGAAGAAAAGAAAACTTCCATAAAAATCCCTCTTAATTAGTTGGAAGGTTCCCGCGGTAGATGAAAAATTATCAAAAAATTTGATGAAGCAAAAGCAATACGCTCACCTTGTATCATGAAACAATTCTAATCTAGAAAAATAGAAAAAAGTTTCTGGCTGTCAATTGATTTTAAGATTGGTAAAACATTTTTTATTTTAAAATAAACCAACATCTATAAAAAGCCTAATTCATTCCAAAACTCAGACGCACGTTAGAAGCAAAAAGGGGTAGAAAAAGGAATGTAATCGATTATAATCAATTATAATGGATTTTTGTGCATAATGTATGAATTAGAAATTGGGATTGAAAAGTTCAATTATTATCGATTAGAATTGTATCAAAAAGATGGAATATTAATTGTTTATAAACAATTCAATTGCACTGTAATTGATTATAATTTGACTTCAAAAAGAGAGAATATAATTGATTGTCAATTGATTAAAATCAATTTTTTCTCAATTGTAATAAAACTGGTACTGAAACAGATTATAACTGATTATCAACGCTCGAAACTGGTGGGTGCGGGTAACTTCGAAATAACCAGTGTTTTTCTTACAAATCGATTGAGACCAGAAAATTTAAATTTAAAAAGGGATTATCGAGTTTATTTTTTTGTTTGATATTCCATTTTTCATTTAAATTAAGTAATTAATTATAAGTCTTTCGTGAAAATTTATCTTTCCAACTGAATTTTTGTCATTTACAATGAAAACACTTCCATTATTTTGTTTTGTCTTCTGAAATCATACCTGATCAGCCAGCCAGATTTTAATCCCTGAGACGAAAATCCAACTCTCAAAATTGTAGTTTGGATTTGTATCGATCCAACTTCGGTTGGAGTTGCCGGTTTTGTGATTGCAGATACTTCGTATGGTTCCCCTAAGCGCCGCGAAAAACCAGGGTAGTCGACAAAGCCCTGGAGTGATATAGCTACCAGGGTACCTGGCACTATGGACGAGACCTGAATCCAGTTCCATGAGGGCTCGAAGTACTCACATGGTGAAGGGTAACAATTTCCAGAATCGGACCTGAAAACCGTTTTAAAATTAAAACCAAATCAACATCCACTATGTCCCAAAGAAGTCTGAGTGGATGTTTTAACTAGGATCTAAATCAGAATTTTTAGCTATTCGGAATCGAGTAAACCACCCACAGAAATTAGCTTTTAACCACCCGCATCCAGTTCCAAGCGTTAATAATCGATTATATTACGATTTTAGTACCAGTCTCACTAAAATTGCGAAACAATCGATTTTAATCAATTAATAATCAATTATAATCTCTCTTTTTAAAATCAAAATATAATTAATTATAATCCATTATAGTCGATTGTAATCGATTATTTATTCGTCTATTTTTCGACACGATTATAATCGATTATAATTGATTATGATCCATTTTTTTATTCAAATTTCTATTTCATTAGTTTTGCACAAAAATCCATTATAATCGATTATTATCGATTATAATCCCTTTTGTTTGTCCATTTTTGTCTTCGAAGTTGCATCTAAAATGTTTATATTTTATGCTTTTTGTGGACGTTGGTCCCAATGAAAAATGAGAAAAGTATTTTTAAAGTTTTCCAATTAATTCAAATTTTTAAGTTTTTTTTTCATTTCTTCCCCAATAGAGTTGTTTTGCGATGCATATTTTAAGCTTTTTTGAACACCAAAACATCAGCAAATTGATTTAGTTTCATGATTGATTCGGAAAATTTATTTTTCATCTACCGCGAGAACCTTTCCACTCATATGAAAGGATCTCTATGAAACTTTTGTTTCGTGGTGATACTTTGTGTTCAGATGAACCAAAGTGTTCAAGAGATCTCTCTTTTAGAGATTTTCTAATTGACACAAAAATAATAACCCATAAGATATAATTCGAAAAAAGAAATATGGCAAACTAAGAGATTATAATCGATTATAATTGATTTTAAGGGTTTTTAGTAAGAACTATAATCAATTATAATCAATTCTAATCGATTATAATCTCTTGGAAAATATCACGATTATAATCAATTATAAATCCCTTAAGGACCTAATTTTGGTAATTATAATCGATTATAGTTGTCAAAAAATCATCATAATAATCCGTTATAATCGATTATTTACGCCTAAACTTGGATGCGGGCTTAATAATGATAGTTTGGCCTCTTGTGTCGAGGGGTCAGGGAACTTTTATTAAATGGTTTGAGAGCTCTATGTGTCTTATTTTCAAGGGACCAGTCTACCATAAAGTACACGTAATTATTTATTTACACAGTTACTTTTAAGGCAACTTGTTTATAGCCTCATGCATTCAAAATTTGCCATAACTTTTGTGACTGCTGCAGTCATGTCAACATGTTGCGATCTTGCCCAACGAAGAGACGGAATCTGCACAAAAGTTGGAGCCAATTACCAGAGCGAAGCGGCGACGCTCGCGTAGCATGTAGACCAGCGACCTTGATGGGCGATCCACCAGCCACAAATCGGCCAAAAAATCTTTGTTCATTTGGAAGTTTTGTAGATTTTTTTAAACTTGTTTTAACCACTTTTTTATCAATCTTTAAGCCAAAATTATCGTTTCATTTGACTATACGTATTGTGGTAGGTGTAGGATCGGCTTGGTAAAAGGTCGTTTTGATAAATCAGTTAGCCTCACCTGCCTTTTAGTTACCTCGGTTTTAAATTATCTGACCATGGTTTAAAACAATTGGACAAGTGAACAACCTTACCCCTAAAACAACTGAGGGAAGAAATAGTTAGCTTGATCAGGAAAATTAATTTTCACGCAGTAGAAACTAATTACTTTTGATGGTGGCTATAGTGCTTACCCGGGTTGAGCTCCATAGACCAAAAATGCTAATCATACAATTCCATAAACTAAGTCAATGAAACAATACTAATCATACAAATTTCATACATTTCGCTAAAATGGTGTCGTCGAATTTTCAAATAACTTTTCTCTTGTTTTGGCGCTATATTCGGTGTATCGTAAAAAATAAAAAACAAAACTTTTTGTCAAAAAAAATGCTAATCATACAATTTCCATTTATGGAAAATGTATGACTAGCATTTTTTTGATGGCGACGACAAAATTTTTCAAATTATTTTTGAAATTGACTCCCCAAATTTTTTTTTTCAAGCGCAAATAGGTTTTCGTACTCAAAAGACATTTTTTGAAAAAAAAATTTGCATGCAAAACTTAGTTTTTTGTGTGTATAAAGTAGTCCTGGATATACTAATATTGGATTTTTTAACTTTTCTCTTCATAAATTTTTGAAAAAACGCTTAAAACTCCTCTTTCTTTTGTATGACATGATTTTGTATGCCGTTACTTTCGTTACTTTCGTTATATTATTTTGAAGACAAAATTACAACTTTTCAGGCTATTTCCAAATGCAATTTTAATGCGAGACGGCGAAACTTATGGTTACTACATATGAGTAACCAAGGTTTAAGTCATTTGTGTTTGGTTACGAACACAACCAAAGAATTTTGATAAATTAAATTGTAAAAAATCAAAATTTTTGGTTTATGGTAAAATGCTACTCATACAATTTCCATATATAAAAAAAAACTAATCATAGACCTTTCATGCAATTTTCTGTACTTATGGAATTGCATGAAAAGTGTATGTTTAGCATATTTCCATATATGAAAATTGTATGACTATTATTTTTGGTCAACCCGGGTGAACTGTTGGGTATTTTGCTCGGGAAAGTCCAAAACTAATGTGATTGAATCTGATTGGTAAATAAAAGCCAAACAAATTCAAGCTACAAGCCCAGGCATTACAATCATTTTTTCAGGTATCCGGTTTGACCTCGATACACCGAAAATATTTGTCATACAATTCCATACAATAAGTGTATGTAAAAATGCTTGTCATACAATTTTCGTACAAATTCAAGAAATGTTCGAAAAAAAAATTAAACTAATTTCTGTGGCTGTTTTGTTCAAATAAAACAGTCTGGGGATGAAAAAACCAAGGTTTTTAATTTTTGAAGAAAAAAATGCTTATCATAAAATTCCCACATATGGAAATTGTATGAAATTGTATGACTAACACTTTTTTGATGGCGACAGAAAAAAGTAATTTTGAAATTGCCCCAAAAATTTTTTCGTGTTTTTTACCGCAAATCTAATTTTGCACTCAAAAAAACATTCTCCAAGAATTATTAAGTAAATACAAAATTAATTTTTTGTGTGCATAACGTAGTCCTGGATTCACTAATAATGGTTTTTTTTTACTCTTTGCTGGATAAATTTTTTTTTTCAAAAACACTGAAAACTCCTATTTCTTTTGGTATGACATGTTTAGGTATGCCTTGATTAATGTCTGATAAATTAAAAATTCAATTTTTAAAAATAATCATCTTTGAAATATTTTGCCAAAACTTATAGATGGTTACTTTCTTATATCATTTGTTAAGGACATCTCTGAGGCAATTCAGGTCTTTTTCTATGCATTGCAAATGCAAATTCTTTGGTGCTTTGATTAGACTAAGGTCTTTTAGTTTGCATTCAGTTTTGAACATAACTCAAAATTTTTAGAACATAACTTTAGAAAAAAATCAACTTTTTGGTATATTGGAAAAGAAAAATTGTCATACAGTTTTTATAACGGAAAAATGCTGATCATAGAATTTTCATACAGTTTTCTGTATGTATGGCCTTGCATGGAATTGTATGGTAAGAATTTTTTCATTTATGGAAATTGCATGATAAGAAGTTTTGGTCAACCCTGGTAGATGAAAAATTAACCCGAAAAGATCGGAACTGCGAAATTTAAATTGCGAAATGTAAGAGGAAATTTGAAAAGTTAAAGTGCTCAAAAGTTTGTCTTCATGAAACATTTATACAAAACTTGTTTTTCTAACCAGCGTGACAAAAAAAGGCCTGTCGTAATTTTTATACTAAGAAAAAATGAGTCAGCTTCACCTGCGTTTTAGTTACCTCGGTTCTAAATTATCTGAGCATGATTTAAAACAATTGGACATGTAAACAACCTTACCCCTTAAACAACAGAGGAATAAAATAGTTTGCTTGATCAAGAAAAATATTTTTCACGCAATAGAAACTAATCACTTTTGATGCTGGCTATTGTGCTTAAATTATTCGGTCGGGAAATTTTGCTCGGCAAATTCCAAAACTAATGTGATTGAACCTGTTTGGTAAATATAAGCCAAACAAATTCAAGCTACAAGCCCAAGCAATTCAATCAATGTTTCAGGTACCCGGGTTGACCTCGGTACACCGGAAAATACTTGTTATACAATTCCATACATTAAGTGTATAGAAAAGTGCTTGTCATACAATTTTCGCGCGATTTCGAATAAAGTTCGATAGAAAATTTAAACTACTTCAAATAAAACAGTCTGGGGATAAAAAAACCAGGTTTTTATTTTTTTGAAGAAAAAAATGCGTATCATAAAATTCCCTAATATGGAAATTGTATGAAATTGTATGACTAACACTTTTTTGATGGCGACAGAAAAAAATGATTTTGAAATTGCCCGAAAAACTTTTTTTCGTGTTTTTTTTTACCGCAAATCTAATTTTGCACTCAAACAAATATTTTCCTTGAAAAACTTTGTGAATGCAAAAAAAGTAGTTTTTTGTATGCATAACTTAGTCCTGGTTACACTAATATTGGACTTATTTCCTTTTTGGTTAATTTTTTTCCTCAAAAACTCTGAAAACTCCTATTTCTTTTGTATGAAATGTTTAGGTATGCCTTGATTAATGTCTGATTAAATGAAAATTCAATATGAGGGGAATTATGAGAAGTTAAAGTGCTCAAAAGTTGTATGAAAAGAGCAAATTAACCAAAGAGCAACTTTTCAGGCTATTTCTAAATGCAATTTTAATGCGAGACGGCGAAACTTATGGTTACTACATATGAGTAACCAAGGTTTAAGTCATTTGTGTTTGGTTACGAACACAACCAAAGAATTTTGAGAAATTAAATTGTAAAAAATCAAAATTTTTGGATTATGGTAAAATGCTAGTCATACAATTTCCATATATGAAAAAAAAACTAATCATAGACATTTCATGCAATTTTCTGTACTTATGGAATTGCATGAAAAGTGTATGTTTAGCATATTTCCATATATGAAAATTGTATGACTATTATTTTTGGTCAACCCGGGTGAACTGTTGGGTCTTTTGATCGGGAAAGTCCAAAACTAATGTGATTGAATCTGATTGGTAAATAAAAGCCAAACAAATTCAAGCTACAAGGCATTACAATCATTTTTTCAGGTATCCGGTTTGACCTCGATACACCGAAAATATTTGTCATACAATTCCATACAATAAGTGTATGTAAAAATGCTTGTCATACAATTTTCGTACAAATTCAAGAAATGTTCGAAAAAAAAGTTAAACTAATTTCTGCGGCTGTTTTATTCAAATAAAACAGTCTGGGGATGAAAAAACCAAGGTTTTTAATTTTTGAAGAAAAAAATGCTTATCATAAAATTCCCACATATGGAAATTGTATGAAATTGTATGACTAACACTTTTTTGATGGCGACAGAAAAAAGTAATTTTGAAATTGCCCCAAAAATTTTTTCGTTTTTTTTACCGCAAATCTAATTTTGCACTCAAAGAAACATTCTCCAAGAATTATTAAGTGAATACAAAATTAATTTTTTGTGTGCATAACGTAGTCCTGGATTCACTAATAATGGTTTTTTTTTACTCTTTGCTGGATAAATTTTTTTTTCAAAAACACTGAAAACTCCTATTTCTTTTGGTATGACATGTTTAGGTATGCCTTGATTAATGTCTGATAAATTGAAAATTCAATTTTTAAAAATAATCATCTTTGAAATATTTTGCCAAAACTTATAGATGGTTACTTTCTTATATCATTTGTTAAGGACATCTCTGAGGCAATTCAGGTCTTTTTCTATGCATTGCAAATGCAAAACCTTTGGTGCTTTGATTAGACTAAGGTCTTTTAGTTTGCATTCAGTTTTGAACATAACCCAAAAATTTTAGAACATAACTTTAGAAAAAAATCAACTTTTTGGTATATTGGAAAAGAAAAATTGTCATACAGTTTTTATAACGGAAAAATGCTTATCATAGAATTTTCATACAGTTTTCTGTATGTATGGCCTTGCATGGAATTGTATGGTAAGAATTTTTTCATTTATGGAAATTGCATGATAAGAAGTTTTGGTCAACCCTGGTAGATGAAAAAGTAACCCGAAAAGATCGGAACTGCGAAATTTAAATTGCGAAATGTAAGAGGAAATATGAAAAGTTAAAGTGCTCAAAAGTTTGTCTTCATGAAACATTTATACAAAACTTGTTTTTCTAACCAGCGTGACAAAAAAAGGCCTGTCGTAAATTTTTATACTAAGAAAAAATGAGTCAGCTTCACCTGCGTTTTAGTTACCTCGGTTTTAAATTATCTGAGCATGATTTAAAACAATTGGACATGTAAACAACCTTACTCCTTAAACAACAGAGGAAAAAAATAGTTTGCTTGATCAAGAAAAATATTTTTCACGCAATAGAAACTAATCACTTTTGATGCTGGCTATTGTGCTTAAATTATTCGGTCGGGAAATTTTGCTCGGGAAATTCCAAAACTAATGTGATTGAACCTGTTTGGTAAATATAAGCCAAACAAATTCAAGCTACAAAACCAAGCAATTCAATCAATGTTTCAGGTACCCGGGTTGACCTCGGTACACCGCAAATACTTGTTATACAATTCCATACATTAAGTGTATGGAAAAGTGCTTGTCATACAATTTTCGCACGATTTCGAAAAAAGTTCGATAGAAAATTTAAACTACTTCAAATAAAACAATCTGGGGATAAAAAAACCAGGTTTTAAATTTTTTGAAGAAAAAAATGCGTATCATAAAATTCCCTAATATGGAAATTGTATGAAATTGTATGACTAACACTTTTTTGATGGCGACAGAAAAGAGTAATTTTGAAATTGCCCCAAAAATTTTTTTCGTGTTTTTTTTACCGCAAATCTAATTTTGCACTGAAACAAATATATTCCTTGAAAAACTTTGTGAATGCAAAAAAAGTAATTTTTTGTATGCATAACTTAGTCCTGGTTACACTAATATTGGACTTTTTTTCCTTTTTGGTGAATTTTTTTTTCTCAAAAACTCTGAAAACTCCTATTTCTTTTGTATGAAATGTTTAGGTATGCCTTGATTAATGTCTGATAAAATAAAAATTCAAAATGAGGGGAATTATGAGAAGTTAAAGTGCTCAAAAGTTGTATGAAAAGAGCAAATTAACCAAAGAGCAACTTTTCAGGCTATTTCCAAATGCAATTTTAATGCGAGACGGCGAAACTTATGGTTACTACATATGAGTAACCAAGGTTGAAGTCATTTGTGTTTGGTTACGAACACAACCAAAGAATTTTGAGAAATTAAATTGTAAAAATTCAAAATTTTTGGTTTGGTTTATGGTAAAATGCTAGTCATACAATTTCCATATATGAAAAAAAAACTAATCATAGACCTTTCATGCAATTTTCTGTACTTATGGAATTGCATAAAAAGTGTATGTTTTGCATATTTCCATATATGAAAATTGTATGACTATTATTTTTGGTCAACCCGGGTGAACTGTTGGATTTTTTGCTCGGGAAAGTCCAGAACTAATGTGATTGAATCTGTTTGGTAAATAAAAGCCAAACAAATTCAAGCTACAAGCCCAGGCATTACAATCATTTTTTCAGGTACCCGGTTTGACCTCGATACACCGAAAATATTTGTTATACAATTCCATACATTAAGTGTATGGAAAAGTGCTTGTCATACAATTTTCGCACGATTTCGAAAAAAAGTTCGATAGAAAATTTAAACTACTTCAAATAAAACAGTCTGGGGATAAAAAAACCAGGTTTTTCATTTTTTGAAGAAAAAAATGCGTTTTATAAAATTCCCTAATATGGAAATTGTATGAAATTGTATGACTAACACTTTTTTGATGGCGACAGAAAAAAGTAATTTTGAAATTGCCCCAAAAAATTTTTTTCGTGTTTTTTTTACCGCAAATCTAATTTTGCACTCAAACAAATATTTTCCTTGAAAAATTTTGTGAATGCAAAAAAAGTAATTTTTTGTATGCATAACTTGTATGCATAACAATTTTCGCACGATTTCGAAAAAAAGTTCGATAGAAAATTTAAACTACTTCAAATAAAACAGTCTGGGGATAAAAAAACCAGGTTTTTAATTTTTTGAAGAAAAAAATGCGTTTTATAAAATTCCCTAATATGGAAATTGTATGAAATTGTATGACTAACACTTTTTTGATGGCGACAGAAAAAAGTAATTTTGAAATTGCCCCAAAAATTTTTTTTCGTGTTTTTTTACCGCAAATCTAATTTTGCACTCAAACAAATATTTTCCTTGAAAAATTTTGTGAATGCAAAAAAAGTAATTTTTTGTATGCATTACTTAGTCCTGGTTACACTAATATTGGACTTTTTTTCCTTTTTGGTGAATTTTTTTTTCTCAAAAACTCTGAAAACTCCTATTTCTTTTGTATGAAATGTTTAGGTATGCCTTGATTAATGTCTGATAAAATAAAAATTCAAAATGAGGGGTATTATGAGAAGTTAAAGTGCTCAAAAGTTGTATGAAAAGAGCAAATTAACCAAAGAGCAACTTTTCAGGCTATTTCCAAATGCAATTTTAATGCGAGACGGCGAAACTTATGGTTACTACATATGAGTAACCAAGGTTTAAGTCATTTGTGTTCGGTTACCAACACAACCAAAGAATTTTGAGAAATTAAATTGTAAAAAATCAAAATTTTTGGTTTGGTTTATGGTAAAATGCTAGTCATACAATTTCCATATATGAAAAAAAAACTAATCATAGACCTTTCATGCAATTTTCTGTACTTATGAAATTGCATAAAAAGTGTGTGTTTAGCATATTTCCATATATGAAAATTGTATGACTATTATTTTTGGTCAACCCGGGTGAACTGTTCGATTTTTTGCTCGGGAAAGTCCAAAACTAATGTGATTGAATCTGTTTGGTAAATAAAAGCCAAACAAATTCAAGCTACAAGCCCAGGCATTACAATCATTTTTTCAGGTGCCCGGTTTGACCTCGATACACCGAAATTATTTGTCATACAATTCCATACAATAAGTGTATGTAAAAATGCTTGTCATACAGTTTTCGTACAAATTCGAGAATTGTTCGAAAAAAAAGTTAAACTAATTTCTGCGGCTGTTTTATTCAAATAAAACAGTCTGGGGATGAAAAAACCAAGGTTTTTAACTTTTGAAGAAAAAAATGCTTATCATAAATTTCCCACATATGGAAATTGTATGAAATTGTATGACTAACACTTTTTTGTCGGCGACAGAAAAAAGTAATTTTGAAATTGCCCCAAAAATTTTTTCGTGTTTTTTACCGCAAATCTAATTTTGCACTCAAAGAAACATTCTCCAAGAATTATTAAGTGAATACAAAATTAATTTTTTGTGTGGATAACGTAGTCCTGGATTCACTAATAATGTTTTTTTTACTCTTTGCTGGATAAATTTTTTTTTCAAAAACACTGAAAACTCCTATTTCTTTTGGTATGACATGTTTAGGTATGCCTTGATTAATGTCTGATAAATTAAAAATTCAAGTTTTAAAAATAATCATCTTTGAAATATTTTGCCAAAACTTAAAGATGGTTACTTTCTTATATCATTTGTTAAGGACATCTCTGAGGCACTTCAGGTCTTTTTCTATGCATTGCAAATGCAAAACCTTTGGTGCTTTGATTAGACTAAGGTCTTTTAGTTTGCATTCAGTTTTGAACATAACCCAAAATTTTCAGAACATAACTTTAGAAAAAAATCAACTTTTTGGTATATTGGAAAAGAAAAATTGTCATACAGTTTTTATAACGGAAAAATGCTTATCATAGAGTTTTCATACAGTTTTCTGTATGTATGGCCTTGCATGGAATTGTATGGTAAGAATTTTTTCATTTATGGAAATTGCATGATAAGAAGTTTTGGTCAACCCTGGTAGATGA
This sequence comes from Symsagittifera roscoffensis, assembly GCF_963678635.1. Lineage (NCBI taxonomy): Eukaryota > Metazoa > Xenacoelomorpha > Acoela > Convolutidae > Symsagittifera > Symsagittifera roscoffensis. The sequence goes on from NC_087071.1 coordinate 16,243,469, forward strand.
AAAATTAACCCGAAAAGATCGGAACTGCGAAATTTAAATTGCCAAATGTAAGAGGAAATATGAAAATGTTAAAGTGCTCAAAAGTTTGTCTTCATGAAACATTTATACAAAACTTGTTTTTCTAACCAGCGTGACAAAAAAAGGCCTGTCGTAAATTTTTATACTAAAAAAAATGAGTCAGCTTCACCTGCGTTTTAGTTACCTCGGTTTTAAATTATCTGAGCATGATTTAAAACAATTGGACATGTAAACAACCTTACCCCTTAAACAACAGAGGAAAAAAAAAGTTTGCTTGATCAAGAAAAATATTTTTCACGCAATAGAAACTAATCACTTTTGATGCTGGCTATTGTGCTTAAATTATTCGGTCGGGAAATTTTGCTCGGGAAATTCCAAAACTAATGTGATTGAACCTGTTTGGTAAATATAAGCCAAACAAATTCAAGCTACAAGCCCAAGCAATTCAATCAATGTTTCAGGTACCCGGGTTGACCTCGGTACACCGCAAATACTTGTTATACAATTCCATACATTAAGTGTATGGAAAAGTGCTTGTCATACAATTTTCGCACGATTTCGAAAAAAAGTTCGATAGAAAATTTAAACTACTTCAAATAAAACAGTCTGGGGATAAAAAAAACAGGTTTTTAATTTTTTGAAGAAAAAAATGCGTATTATAAAATTCCCTAATATGGAAATTGTATGAAATTGTATGACTAACACTTTTTTGATGGCGACAGAAAAAAGTAATTTTGAAATTGCCCCAAAAATTTTTTTTCGTGTTTTTTTTACCGCAAATCTAATTTTGCACTCAAACAAATATTTTCCTTGAAAAATTTTGTGAATGCAAAAAAAGTAATTTTTTGTATGCATAACTTAGTCCTGGTTACACTAATATTGGACTTTTTTTCCTTTTTGGTGAATTTTTTTTTCTCAAAAACTCTGAAAACTCCTATTTCTTTTGTATGAAATGTTTAGGTATGCCTTGATTAATGTCTGATAAAATAAAAATTCAAAATGAGGGGTATTATGAGAAGTTAAAGTGCTCAAAAGTTGTATGAAAAGAGCAAATTAACCATTTTTTCTAGAGAATAATTTTGTCAGCTTTTTTTGCCTCATTCCGGAACAAGCTTTTTGTCATAGATTTTCTTAAAAGTTGTGAAATTGTATACTAAGCATTATTTCAGCAAATAAGAATTCAAAACTTTTTTGTTTTGAAATTTTGTGTTTCATCCGAAACACACTAAGTAAGAAATTCCTGTAAAAAAGAAAACTCAGAGTGCATTTGGTGATATTTGCCATGTAAGTTACTAACAACTTTTTCCACATAACTATGACCAATTGGTTGAGAGAACAATCTTAGTGACCAAAAATTTTGTTTGAGACTTTGACAAAATAGTGGTTGAAACAATCTAAAAAGAATCCACAAAACATTCAAATGAACAGAAATTGATGGCCGACTTGCGAATCAACGTCGCCGGTGGATGCACTACGCTCGCGTTGCCATTTCGCAGTGGTAACTTGCTACAATTTTTGTGCAGATTCCGTGTTTTTGTTTACAAGCTCGCAACATGTTGGCGCGACTGCAGCGGTCACAAAGGTTTTGGTAATTTTGTATGCATAAAGTTAGAAACACTTTGTATCAAAGGTAACTGTATAAATATTCAGGTGTACTTTTATGAAAGATTGGTCCGTTGAAAATAACTAAGTTCCTTTGATAATAAGACTCATAGAGCTCGCAAACCGTTTATTAAATGGAAGTTCCCATGTTAGAAACGTGTTTCAGTAAAATTTCATTTAAAACTTATGTTTCCTTTAATCGTAAAAACTACTCCCGGGTTGCCCATTAGAGAAGATAATGCGCAATCATACACATCCATTCATGACTTGTATGGAAAATGACTAGTCATGCGCAGCACATACGTTTGTTTCGAAAACCCTTAAGATAGCTTTTCAACGGATTAAATTAGTAGTAAAACGATTTCTCATCATTGTGCAAGCTGTTGGTAGTTATAAATGGTGCTACGTATGGAAGAAGTTTTTCACAAGTCTCTGAAAAACTGTGAAAATAAGAAGTTAATTGACAAAATGACTGAGAAAACGTATCTTTAGTACAAGATGCGCTTTTAATAGATTTTGATTTTTTTTCACCACTCATATCATTGGTCGCAACATTTATGAGAATATTGGAAAACTATTTTTCCATGGGAACACTGGATTAAAAAAATTTATAGTTCATTGCAATTTTTGCTTTCTATCTTCTGGATTTTTGAGTTTTCTTTATAATCTATACCAATACTCAAGATTCTTGACACGATACCAGGTTTTCAAAGATTTTTCTTTAAGTTGTTTCAGGAAATCTTCAAGATTTGTCAAAGATCGCAAAGATTGCTGGGCCTGGCTTATCATATATGGTTACTTGTTAAAACATACGTCGCTCCATAAACTTTTCCATGATAATCATAAGTCGCGCCATGCATGATACCATAGTAATCATAGCAAGCATCCATGGTGACATATCACTTCTCTGACAAAATAACCTGACCAACAGCTCTGATAAAATTATCAAAGTTATCTAACTTGAAGTCCCTCATAACAAAAAAAATGTGCAAGCATATGTCGCGCCATACATGGAAAATGCGTAATTTTAAAATAAAAATACGTCGGCAATTTTTCATGGCTTCCATGGAACCATGCATGGTGCGATGTATGGTTGCACATTTTGCTCAACTCGGGCTCCCTCCATTTTTCCAGGAGTAAAAATTAAAAAAATTGCAAAAATGAATTTTGATCACAAATAATTAAGTTCAATTATGGTTTTTAAGTTTTGAAAAAAGTTGAAACGAGAAATTTGCATGATATAAAACGTTTGATTAATTCAACTTTTCAGTTCAAAATTTCTAACTTATTACTTATTTCCCGATATTTTAAATGCATAACTTTTATACACAGTAGTTTTTAATTTTTTTGATCCCAAATTTTATGCATTATTCTAGGGACCCGTCAATCAAAGATCAAAGTAGTACCTATTTACGTTTGTGCTTCATCAGTCTAAAAACTAATCTTTTGAAATCAAGAAATTTTTAATAATTCGTTGTGTTTTCAGCTTCAACTTGAGTGTTAGTACCATTTATAATCTGAATAATAACCAAAATTGTAACTTTTTGTATATGGTTTTAAAAAAATGTTCTTTGAAATTTTCAGTGGTAAGTGGTTGAAAAAATAGGCCTGTTTATATTACAAAACTATGCCTATATAGGCATACTAAAACAAAAAAATGTGTGTTTGTTCAAACATCACTTGCTTGTGCTTTTCGGTTTTTTGGGTGAAAAATTCAACCTGGTCTACGTTATAATCACAAAATGCCAAATTTTGCACGCAAAATGCTTTTTCCGTAAAATGTTCATTCGAGAACACAATCAAGTTTGCAATCAAAAAAGAAACAAAAAATATTCTAACTCAAATTTGTATTGTTTCTATAGAAAAAAGCATATCAAAAAATTTTCATGTATGAAACTGTATGATAATTTTTGTTCAAACTAATTTTTTTGGTGCTAAAGTTGCGCTCATATAACCAAAACTGCCACAACTTTGGTTTGTTTCAGTCTTAAAACAATTTGAGATAAATTAAGAAAAACTTTCGATTGAAAAAAAATACTTGTCATACAATTTTCTGCTATAGAAATTGTAAAATAAGCATTTTTTCCATAGACTCTATATATGAAATTGTATGACATTTTTCTTGTATGGATGTCAACCGGGTAGTTACTGTTGCACTGATTTGATTATAAGACAAAAGACCAAATTTTTTTTTAGTTTTAGGAGAGATCGTTAACATGGGTTAAACAATCACCTAAAACTACAGAACAAACTTACCGAATTATTTCTTTAAATAGCCTTAATTTTTCTTTGTACTGTTATCAAAAAGTTTAGTTGGAAAAAAAACTAACTGTAAAAGCCATCCATGTTTGGTTCCTGCAGATCCGAAGTACAATCTTATGTACTGTGTTGACTCCGAAGGGGGGCTGTTCTGGACCACTTTTGCTGGATAAGTGACAGCATATGTAGTCAAAGTGTCACCGTCTCGTGAGTCAAATCCACTGTACATGACGTAGAAATAGAGAGCGAGTGCCACTTTGGTGCCAGGGACGATTGAATCAATCTCTCGGCTTCTTTGAGTGCTTCCGATTGAGCATGTGGACGAACAGCTACCACTACTGGACCTGGAGCAATTGTTAAAATTTCTTAATAAATTTTAATAATATATTTTTTTATAATATCAACTACAATAATGTTAGTTCTTCAAAATAATTTTTATTGAGTATTATCCTTTTAATGAAATTAACTACAAGTAAATTATAGTTGAATGTACTTTTTCGAAAAAATTTTAGAATTTTATTAAGTTTTTAGTTGTACGTATTCATGAAGAGTTTGAATTTCAAAAAAGTACATTCAACTATAATTTACTTGTAGTTAAAATCATTTAAAGGATAATACTCATTAAAATTTTTCTTTCGATCAGAATTTTTTGGATAATAATTTGACAGAGGGCAGGGCAATTGAGGGAGATTTTGTGGAAAAAAATATAAACGGATTTTTTGAAATTTTTTTTGTAACATGATTTTTTTCTGAACTCTCAATTAGGTCATTATTTCATTTAAAACTTTGAATTGAAATACTGATCTAATTGAGAGTTCCGATAAAATCATTTTGCAAAAAAAATTTCAAAAAATCCGTTTGAATTTTTTTTTCACAAAATCTTCAATTGCTCTGCCCTCTGTCAATATAATATTCAAAAAACTCTCTGATCGAAAGAAAATTTACCAATACATTATCAATTGAACAAGAAATTATCATTTGAAAATATGACACTTATAACAGGGCCACAGTTTAATTTTAACTACAAGCTACTGATTGAATCTACATTTTCGTTACCATAGAAACCCTCCGTGAACAACTCCAGCTACACTGAATTCTGTGTGTATCTTGTCAGTCTCTTCTTCCGGATAGCCTGCATTCATAGTCGGAGTCGCCGGGGTTGTGACTTCGTAAATTAGGAGTGACTCACTGCTGCTAGTGCGAGGATGGTTCACATACTCCACGTATGCTGTGATACCTAAGTAGTTGGTAGTAGGGTAAATTTTTATCCCAGAACGGGTAAATTTTTTCCTTGTTTTATTCTTGTTCTAACTATTTGATACTACTTCAACTTTTTTATTACAATATTTTGTCTTTAATACTTAAACTTGAATTGTAAAACTAATCAGAAATTAGTACCTAAGTAGCAGGCTGTAGAGTAAATTTTTATCCCAGATCGGATGAGGTTGCCAAACTTTTCTCGTTATTTTCTTGTTCTAACTTTTTGATGCAACACCAACATTTTTCAACCAAATTTTGTGTTTAATACTTAAATTTGAATTACAAAATTAATAATCCATTCCACTTAAAACCATCCGTTCAACTTAATCAGAAACTAATATACAGTGGGTTCTTGGATGGCTTCAAGATTTTTTATTAGTTTTACAACTAACCCCCATTCAGTTGACTTTGATCCTTATGGCTCTGAGTAACATATGAGTGAGGTGATAAGTGGGGGGGGGGGGGTATGGTAGAACCCCATGTTTTGAGATTAAGACCATTTATCCACGGTGGAAAGGACCAACAGAAGCCCGGGTTGACCAAAAATGCTAGTCATTCAATTTCCATATATGGAAAATGCTAGTCACACAATTTCCATGCATTTCCATACGTACAATTCCATACGTACATAGCATGAAAGGTCTTTGATTAGTGTTTTTTCATATATGGAAATTGTATGACTAGCATTTTTCCATAAATCAAAAATTATGATTTTTTACATTTTAATTTTTCAAAATTTTTTGGTTGTGTTCGTAACCGAACACAAATTACATAAACCTTGGTTACCCAAACATAGTAACCAAAGGTTTGGCCGTCACGCATTAAAAATGCTTTGGAAACAGCCTGCAATGTCTTAATTCTGTCTCACGCAAATAATATAACGAAAGTATCAAACTTTTCAATTTTGGCAAAAATTTTCAAAGATGATTATTTCTAAAATTTGAATTTTCAAATTACCAGACATTGATCAAGGCATACATAAACATGCCATACAAAAAAAAGAGGATTTTTGAGCATTTTTGAAAAATGTTATCAAGAGAAAAGGAAAAAAATCCAATATTAGTATATCCAGGACTACGTTATACACACAAAAAATTAAAATTGCATGCAAAGTTTTTTTCAAAAAATGTTTGTTTGAGTACGAAAATCATTTTGCGGTTGAAAAAAACACAAAAAAATTTTGGGGGCAATTTCAAAAATACTTTGAAAATTTTTTGCTGTCGCCATCAAAAAAATGCTAGTCACACAATTTCCATATATGGAAATTGTATGATTAGCATTTTTTTTGTCAAAAAATTTTTCTTTTTTATTTAGTACGATACACCAAAATTTATGCCAAAACAAGAGAAAAGTTCTTCGAAACTTTAGCAAAATGTATGAAATTTGTATGACGAGTATTTTCTCATAGACTTAGTTTATGGAATTGTATGATTAGCATTTTTGGTCTATGGAGATTGACCCGGGAGAGCTGATCAGCTCATCAAGGCGAACCGTTGTTTTGCCCCTGCTTAAGAACTACATGCAATTTTTTTGGCTTTTTTTCTGGGCTGGATATTGTTGCTTCACACTTTAGCAACGAGCATGGATCATGGTGGGCCTCGAACATCCGACCTTTCGTTTGCGAGGCGGAGACGTAACCACTTCACCACTGATACTCTATTACCTTTCTTAATGTAAAACCTATAACCTAGCTTAGTACATTGGGAAACCTATTGCCTATCCTAAGACATAGATGTCTACCAGTACCAAAAAAAACTTCGACAAAGAAAAAAAACTAGATCCAGCCGCGCTTCTGCCTTAAATAAAAAAAACGTGACATACAAGAGAATCGGTCAAGTAGATATGAAAACTCAGTTTTGAATCAAATTGTCTTTTTATTATTGAAAACAGAGCCATGTTGAAACCGCTACTTTCCCACCTATGTCCACTTTGGTTCCAGGCACGATGTTGGCAATAGTGTGAGTGGAAAGAGAACTGGAAAGGTCACAAACTCCAGAGCAACTTCCAGAATCAGATCTAAACTTTAACAGTGGACGCCAAAACTATAATAAACTAAAAAGTTATGAACTGTCACAAGGTGATTTGCTCAATTCTTGCAATCAAGAAAATTTTTATGCAATTTGCCGCGTTTTTTTAGAAACCCAAACTTTTTTAGCCGTCACTGACAAAGATTTTTCTAATTTACAAAATAGAAGGCGGGGAGGGGGAGGAGGGGGGAAGAGGTGGGTTTAATAATTTTAAAAACTCGTTGTCAAAAACTCTACATCTGAAAACATCAAATTTCACAAACGTTCAACTTACACGAGAGACCAGCCGTGTTTTATCCCCTCGACTTCAAAGGAAACTGTAATTGTAGTTGTTGTGTATGTCGGAATGGTTGTTTCAGTCGGCTTAGCCGGAATCACAACAATGTCTGTTTTCATGGCGATACTTCTCCTCAAATCAAAGCCAGTGTAGTTGACGTATGTCTGAAGAAAAGAGAACGTTGATATTTTTGAGGTTTTGTTAACTACACCCCCCCCCCCAACCCCTTAAATTCTGGTTAGTATAAAATTTTGACCCCTATAAAGTCGACTTGAACGGCACGAATTTCACCTTTTTGCAATAGAGGGGTTTGGAATTCATAAGATCTTTATTTGGTCATTCAACAGTCTATACTTATCTGTTAAACAAAAGCAAATCGCCAAAAAAAGTACAAAGTTGAAATAGATGGTTTCTTAAGTTTGAATTGTAGATGAACAAACTAAAAAACGGAGCTAAACAAATTTTTTTGATTTTTCAGTTTCCAAAACCGACTTGATTTGGAATAGCCGCTTGTTGTGCAAGTAGCACAGAATGTTCCGACCATATTCTTAAAAAAAACGTTAAGAATTTTCTCGAATTAGTGTAGTTTTTTTAGCGTATTGTGATAAAAAGGTCTGATGAAGGCCTAGAATTTACGCTTATCAGTCAATCACAGTAAAACAGTTAAGTCGGGCATCGATTTTGTCAAAAATTGACAAGAAAAACATTAAAATGTCAAAAAAAAGTCTCAAAGTAAAGTTTTCAAAACAAACTTTTATTCCCAAGACTGCGCCGAAAAAATTTTCAAAACAATTTGACAAGATTAAAACTAAAATTTTGTGGTCTATCCTTTAGAAAAATCTGCTCGCTTGCTCTTAGAAATTGAACTAATGCTCAAACGCTTTAAACTAGTTTTTCTCGACACAGGGACATTTTTGCAAATTTTTTGATGTCTCTCCAATCAGTCTGAAAGGGCTTTAATATGATAAACCACTCTTTCAAATCCGATGATTAAATGACCTGGTGTTGCGTGGAAAACAAAAAAGCCTAAAACACACCCGAATACAAAGTGCCACCCCATTTTCAATTGCTCGGAACAATAGCATTATTGGTACCTTTGTATCTTATCCCAGTAAAAGGTAACCACCTTTAAATCTATGAAGACTAGATCTCCAGAAATCAGTTCAGTCACAGTCGCACTACTGGACCAATCAGGCAGCCAGCACTCCACCATACAACTGCCAGAGTCGGATCTAGACAAAAAATCATCGCGGGTCTCAGTTGAATCATAGATACATTAACACTACCATGTATAATAGAAGCAAAGTTTTTTAAATAGTTGAGCAGGGGCGGATTGGGGGGGGGGGGGGGGGGGGGGGACGCCCGCTTTCAGGGATTCGACCCCATGCCGACCCAAAGGGTCCCACCTTTGTACTATACTAATTTTGAGGGGGGAGCGCGCGCCGAAAAACGCGATTTTTTGGTCAAAATTTTCCAAAAATTGGTTAAAAATGTCTCTTTTTTTTGCATTTTTTCAAACAATTGCCTGCGGCGCGGAAAATTTTGTCAAAATGGGGTCTTCATTTTGATTTGGGAGACCTCAGAAAATGAATTTGGTCGATCTAAAAAAAATAAAGGTTGGACAAAATTTTTTGAAAATCCTGTAGTTGAGTGCTCTTGAGGTGTTACACGACGACAAGCTAAACGTCTTTGAAGTTCTTCCCATGTGCATTTGTGTTTGGTTGCATATACTTGGATCTTAATTCATCGAAAGTTGCAAGAAATTGGAACAGAGCAAATATCCATCTCAGACAACTTTCGCGTGCAATCACTCATTTTTCAGTCAAAAATTTTTTCTCAAGGTTGCTTGAAAATTACAATAATGCTTGCGAAATTAGTTTAAAACTGGCAGACTGCTTGTTTTTAGATAATTTTGTCTGTTGCTACGTTTCGCAATCTTTGTATCTTCTGAAAAATTTTGGTTGTCGCGTATTCTTGAAAATTCATTTTTTTTTTGCTGAGATTATGACTAGAGTCCAATTTTTTGCCAATCAGTGTGAAAGAATTATCTGGTGGCTCTATAAAAAGGCCATTGCTGCTTTCAAAACCAATGAAATTTTAAAATCACCGGCAGATTGTAAGCCAAGTTTTTGTCAAATCCATAACTTTGGTATTCTCTTACTCGATAAGCAGCTCTTTTGCTCTGAAATGCTCACAGATTGATGGTTTTTTTAGGATTTTTTTTTGAATTTCACTTTCCATGAACAAACTATGCATACCACAAAATAACAAACAAACTAGTCGTTTGCCGATAAATTTTCCGGCCTCTTCATGAATAAGGAAAAGACATACTGTAGAGTGATTTTGACCTAATTTTAGCTAACTCAAGAGAGCTTGTTTAGGTTTAAATCAACTTTACCACATTGAAGCCCTAATGGTTTTAATTCGGTTTTCATCAAAAATTCTTTCGGTTTCAGTTTTCCGATTTCAGACTAATTTTCATAGAAAGTTGGACAAAAGATTTTCATATCTAACTCCTAAGATAGTTCAATTGCAATTTTGACGCTATTTTGTTCAAAATTAACTCACGTTTTGCACCTTATTAAATGAACCAATATCCTGCTACTACCTAGAAAAACAACAGCGATTTAAAAAATGGAAAACATTTTTCAATTTTTTGAATTATTCTGACTACAGAAAGAGAGTCGGTAAACGATAACGTTTATATAATTTGTTTGTCTCACGTGCTCTCAAGGATCTTCTTAACGATCTCCTCCCTTTCAAGAAAGGCGAAAATTAATAAATAGATTAAGCTGGGAAAGATTTCACAAATCACTTCACAAAAAGAGCAGTCTTGATACTAGAAGTTGATCAAACTTGTCCTTGCATCTCATTTAGGTCAAAACAAAGGTCTACTATAATGAAGTTTCCTTGTCTTTTTCTGTAAAAACGATTTAAAAAATTGAATTGCTATGGATTTCAATTTTTATCGATTAAAAGCAATATAATCCATTTTAAAATTTTTTTATACCACTTTTATAGACACTTACAATAAAGCTTATATTTTTATCCATGAAACTCCAGGTTACAGTCGCAGTTTAACGTTGGTTTTTAATAAGGTAGTGTTCAATTTTTTTTAACAAAAGACGAATTTAAAAAATGTTAAAAAAAATAAACAAAAAAAACGACTAACTCCCCACACACAAAATAAAGTACAATGTGACTGATTTAACATTTAGCAACGCATCAGTTTTAAAAACTTTACGCTTCAAATGGGAACGTTATCTAAACCGGTTTAGGTCACCACTTTTAGTTTAAGTGCCACCCATATCACGCTTTTGTTGTCCCACTTTAGCCAAAAGCTGTTTAAAACCCTGATCATTATACAAAAATTGATCACATGTGAATATTCTTTTGTAGTTTGAGCTCAAGATAATACTAAACTTCAGATATCAACAGATTAAAAAGCCGGAAATGGTCTTGAAAAAGAAAACCCGAGCACAAATATTCTATCACTTTCTTCGAAAGCAGTCGGAACAACAATTATCTTAACTCAGCAATTATGTCAACAATTGTCTTGAAGTTTTCATTTTGAGACAATAATGAGAACGGTATATTTCGTCTTTCATTTTCATGAAATTTTCAAAGCTTCAAATTTTTCAAATTTTCAAATTTCATGATTTATTCCAAACAACTACAATTAAATCTCCAGAGCGTTTTTACCAAAAAGAGTTGCTGGTAAAACAGCTTTTTCCATTTAAACTCAGTAAGTCGGTATCTTCAAAAAATAAAAACATTTTCCATTGAGAACTATGATTTTGACAGCCAAAAGTGGTCTGAATAGAAAAACTGCCCCAAGCACATGGATTTTTTTGCTTTCTGAGAGTAAAAAAAAACAAGATAAACAACAAGTCAAAGATTTTCGGTATCTTTCCATTGGTATATTTCGCGTTGTTTCTCACAAAATAGACAACTAAGCAATTTTCAAACCTTAACTTTGCAAAACAATGCAAAGTTGGGAAAGCTATTTTTTCAATTTTAGCTCAAAGGTGTCAAATCATTTTAGACGACTGAAACGTTCAGACACTAAAAATGTTTGGTTAGGTTGTCGAAAATGGTTTGAAGAAAAAGCAAAAGAAGGAACACCAAACAATAAGTGCTTATCATCATGATGCTCGTAAATCAAGAGAGCACTGAGTGTTACAACTGCCCTTAAAGCTGAAAAAAATTCGACTGACAAAGAAATTGCTTCAAAAATGCGACAAAATATTTTAAGAAGAAGAAAAAATGCAAATAACTTTTCTTTCTTGGTTTGACTTACCCCCACCACGCTATTTGTAGAACATAGAAAGTTATTTTGCGCCTGATATAATAACGTAACATTTGGCGAGTTCTTTATTTCAAATTGGCCAAATTAGAAATTTTCAAAACCCCTTAAGAAAAAACTTATCGGTTCGATCTCAAGACAACGTTATATTTTTGCAGATGGTAGAAAAAATTCTTCAAAAACTTTAGTTTTGAAGAATTAAATTCTAAGCTTAATCGGAAGTAAAACTAACCTAAGCATGACACTTCTGTTAGTTTCTTCGAAATTCTCAAAAACCGGAACAAAAAAAATTTAATAGATGCGTACTCCAATTAGTTAATTATTATGAGCTCAAAAAAACAATCCGACGTATGAACCAACCAAAATGGGCAGATAATTTAAATCAACCAAACATTACGCCAATATTGCTAATTTTGCGTTTTTTTTCAAAATTTTTACATAAGTTTTGCAACTATTACATAGTTATTGCACAGCTATTACGTAACTGCCTAGTGTATCGGACTGGTTCATTTGGTGTATATTTTTAGGCGGTTGTTAAATTACCGATTGAAACTAACCGAAAACGATGTCATCAATTATTTTTATTACGTCAAATATCAAACTTACTTCAAAATCCAGCCATGTTTTACACCCTCCACGTAGAACTCCAGTCGAATCGAGACTGTATCGACAATTGGAGAGTAGACGTATTGAAATGGAATGTCAGGAAAAGTCACTTCAGTTATGGAGTACTCTCTTATCATCGGGATGAACCCTCGGCTGAAGGACTTAATTGCGAACTCATAATGACCTCCCGGTTTCAAGTCGGTGTACCACACAGTCTGTTAATGAAAGTTTGAAATTAAATACTGAAAAAACTTTGGACTCTTTTCCACTTTTATTGCTTTTTATTATAATTTGTGAACACTTTTTGGCTTTTTGTTGCTTTTATTACTTTTTTTATTATGATTTGTAAATACGTGTAATGGCATAAACTACGATGAAAGATGAAAAATGCAACAAAACAATCGGGTTGAGTTGGGCTAACTTTTGTTCACAATGCAAAAAAAAAGAAAAACTCAATTTTACTTTTGCAAATGATAATTCAATTGTGGAGGCGAGGGGGCGAAGGGAGGGGGGGGGGAAGGGAAGGGGCTTCGTGGAGTAGAAAGAGCCATTTGTTGATTTTTGACTTTTACTCACTAAGACACAAATCTGAAGAGCAAAAACAAAAGCTAATCTAAACCCACAAAACTTTAGCTTTTGTATTTGCCAATCAAGCTTTATAAATAACTTATTAAAGTCAATTTCAGGTCTATTTTGGGCGAAAAAACAATTATCGACGAGAGTCAGTAACCTGGTCCAGAACGAAAGGTCTGGTTGTTATGAAGGGAACAATGTGGAACCTGATCTAAACTATATTTTATGATTGGATAAATTAAATGTTTTACCAATTTAAAGTATTTAATATTAACCAATCATGATCCATCTAACTAACAACCCACTTATTTGTAAGTGCTGAAGTTACTTGTAATTTCAGCACCAGAGAGATTTGAATTTAACTTAGAAATTAGTTGGACTCTCCCGAGCACTTCAGCAGCCGCAATAAACCAGTATACCCTAGATCTATTGAGCCTAGCAGAGACTAGTTAAACAACCTGAGACTAGATAGTATAAGAGTAAGATTAGGATCGGTATTAGACTAAGAAGTTGCACGAATCTATCCGGCCGAAAATAAGATAGCGTGACGAGCAGACGGTGTACCCTATCCGAAATTACTCTATGAGTTAAACCTCGGTCCTAACTCATCTGGTGCGACCATAAGTCTCGAACAAGACCTTATTAGATTAGAATTAACCAAAATTAGATTAGAAATTAGACAAAAACATTTACAAAATGTTATACGACAATAATTTAATTGAAATGTCTCTCCGACTCAATAGATCCGAGCCAATATTCCGAACCATAATAGAACTACCCGGAATTGGAAGAAGACATCGAACCAAAGACGACATACGACAAAGTAGAAACTTGCCGTATAGTTACATGATAGTTCGGCAAAAGCCAGAACAAACTTTTATATTTCGAATACTACTTGCAATGAATTTAGATTTCCATTTGCAAACATAAAACCTTGAAGTAAATCTTCAAAATCATTTCAGGCGCTAAACAAAATTAATATTATACAATAACGATTGATAAAAAGATCTAAGATCGTTTTCCTAAAATTCTGCAGTATTATACAAAACATGTTTGAAAAATATTTATTGGAAAATAAAAATAAAAATTAGTAGCATGACAATAAATGGTTAGTAATCATAAATCATCCTGTTGTTCCAGCTTCATCACCTAAAACATAACAGCAATCATCAACTCACTAACATCATAAAACACTAAATCTTTCCTTTACACAAATTTAAAACTTTATTAAAACTTAAAGTCACTTAATTTAAAAACAGATCATCAAGGCTTATCCTTGGATCTTAAATCATTTTCTACTTAATTAAATTTCAAACTTGATCATCAAGGCTTATCCTTGGATCAAACAGAACAACTTTGTTCTCCCCCACCCACTTAATTAGTGTCTAACGACCTCAAACGTCGATTCACTACCCAACCCTTTCTAAAGACCTAAGACTAATAGAAATTTTTAAATAAAACTAATCATTCAAATTAGGATAAACAGTGAAGAACTTCGGTTATTCATCCTTCACTTGATCCCCCCTCTTACCAGACCCAGGATAAATCTTAGACTTAGTAAGTTTAAAATAGTATCTAACGAACTACTCGCGTTCTAATTATACCTGAACCTTGTGGATCGATTTACTATTCTCCAACCCTTGAACACAATCACTACCCCTAAGTAAGATTAAGTAAGTTAACACCTTAGCTTATACTAGTCACGAGAAAGTAAAAATCATTCTTCGGAATCGATATACTTTTCTCTCCAACCCTAAACAAATAGACCCAGGTTAAGCTAACCAAAAAATCGTAAGAACTAACAGTTTAGGAAAATAGAAATCATTTAACAACCTTTTGCACCCGTCATCCTAAACCTTATGTCATTTAAAAACCTAGGGAATAAACAAACAATCGTTTTACACAATTGTGAAATAGATAACAAAAAATACGACCTTGTAATCACACCTCATACACAAACAGTTGGATACATTCGCACAAAACGACAAACACTAAAGAGAAAAATAATAACTAAACAAAGACAAATAACACGAAAAAGATTTTCAAAAAATCGAAACGCATTTTCAGAATCAGAAACCAACAGTTTAGACGAACTTTACAAACTAAAAGAATCAATAGATAAAAATTACTCACAACACGATCAATTATATTTTTCTGACTCAGAAACAACTTCAAATTCATCACAAAGAGGAAAAAGAAGAATAAAAAAACAGTACAAACACAAACCAGTACATCTATACAATTGGAATCAACCAATTCGACACATTAATAATTACATATTAACAGTCATTGAACGAAAAAATGAGTTCAACACACACCCCAGGTGACGAAACTCCAGATGATGATGAAATCTTTCCTTTTATAGTAGATGCAGATACTGATAGAGGACAACACATATTTTGTCAAAATTTACTCGTAAATTTATTTGAACCCGGAATTAGTCCATGTAAAACAGAGTTCCCCGATGTAAAAATCAAAAGACAAATCATAGATCACTATCTAAAAGATATATGCAACATAACACAACAGTATGGAATCTACTCTATAGAATTCACTTCCCCAAACCATAATAATAGAACATATACTATTCAAACAGACGACCTTGATTTAGAATTTTCAAAAGTTTTTTCAGAATATATAAAAGACATCCAATACCATAACTCACAAAGAGCAAACTCCATTTTCACCAATGAAGTTTTCGCAATAATATATAGTTATATTTCGATATTAGAAAATGAACTCCCATTAACAAATGTCTCACCGACAGAAACATCTAAACATCTAAGAGTACGACATGAAATCACACTACTCTCTAGTTATTTAAACATCATTAAAGAAAATTTCACGAAAGACGACGTTTCACAACATACCAAACACGATTTACAAAAAATTTTAGCATGGTTCATCATAGATTATTTTACACACAATATTGATTTAATTGCACAAGCAAGAAAAAATTTTAGACCCCAAAATTCGAACGATGATACCGCTATCACAGAACAATCAGATTATGTTTGGGACCCCGAATGGTCTCATCCCGCATTTATAAACTTTCCACAATCAATCTCAAGTCAAGCAATAGGTACAATATCGTACATAAGAGATTATGTAAGAGTAATACCATTAACAATTGATGCAACACCATTAAACTATAATACATTTTTACCCGATACACAAAATAATAGTTTAAACTCTACAGTTATACACAATGAAAATCTCAATGGAACTAGGAATCTTACTCAACAAGATATCCAGACACCATCACACTTCATAAATGAAGAAATTGTACACACAACAACTACACAACAAAGTATTTCACCAATACGCCCAAATTTAACAACACCAAGAAATACAAATCCTTCACAAACACAGGTAACCTTACAATCAACCGTTAAACCTTCGGTTGCCCCTAAATATTCACATATGGATTACCAAACATACAAACCCATGACAATACCATCAAAAACACGCAAAACATTCACTAGAAACAACTTTGCAGACCATAATTATAATTATACACATCCATCAAAAACAAATTATAAACCACAAAGAAATTTTAATCAATATACAAAACCTCGAAACTGGGATAACCCAACGGCCCAATATAATTCCACAAATTTTCAACCAAATCCTCCACAGGATCGCAGTGAAAATTACCCATTTTTTCAACAAAATAAAAATAAAAAACAAACATCTTATCAAATGGATTATTTATCCTCAGATGAAGATTTCTTACAACCAGATATATTTGCACCAAATACTCAAGAATATCGTAGACAAGGAATACAGAAAACACGTACAAACCATAGAAATTTTTCTCCACAATCAATAGATGCACAATATCAACAACCAATTCAACAACAAAATCCAATTAATATACAATCTTTTCAACCAATTCAACAACAAAATCCAATGACTACACACTCGTATCAACCATCACAAATGCAAAATGAAATACCACTCCCGTATTATCTTCAACAACATGAAATAACAAGAAACCAACTTTCAAATTTTTCTCAAATGCCAAATGCAGCTGAATCATTACAAATGACAATGAATCCATACCTTATGGGTGGATCATCAATAACATCAAATAAACCCTTAATGGTTTTCACAGGAACAGACCCTGAATACTCTGTAGAAGATTACTTAAATGCAGTAACAGCAAATTTAATTTTAAATATTGGACCTGAACCAATTAACACGCCACTACATCAAAACTGGATACATCGACGCACAGCGTTGATACAAACAACCTTAGATGGCGCAGCCCAAAAATGGTTTTCAGTACTACCTCAAGAAATAAAATCAAACTGGAAAAGATTTACACAAGAATTTTCAAAAATGTTTGACTCCGAAAGAAACAAACAACAACAAAGAGTATTATGCAATGAAATTCGCAGATTACCAAACGAAACCATCAAGCAAATAGCAGTAAGAATCGAAACACTAGTTCGAAAAGCATATTCACTAAATACGCACGACTATAAAAACACAAAGATGACAGAAATCTTAATGATGACCTTAACACCACAATTAAGGAAAATAGCAATAAAAAAGAGAGCATCACATCCTTCTTCAATTCGAGAACCCGATTTAGATTTTAGAAAACTAGTAGACAAACTAGAACAAGCAGAAATCACAATGAAATTAGAAGAAACGGAAAATCTGAAATTACAATACGTTAACAAAATTGAAACGACTTCCACTAATATTAATAATATACAGGAATCAGAAACAGATCTCGTTGAAAAAATCACTGAAATACTCAATATTTACGAAAAGAACCCGAACTTTAAAGGCAAACCATCTTTCAAAAAATGGTGTAATTATTGCCGACGATACGGACATAGTATTTCCGAATGTAGACAAAAACAACAAGATAGTCAAAATAAACCTCAAAAATACAAAGAACCAAATAAATCATTTTATCAATACATGAAAAAAGATCAAAACCTACCAAACAAAAATGTATACAGCAACAACAGTTCAGGAAAACCACTCCCAAACAATACAAGCTATACAAGAAATCAATCTCCATATAACTCAAGTTATAGAGGAAGATCACCAGAACGAAGAAACACGTATAATTCATCACAAAATCACTACAATAGACCGAATAGTCGAAATAACTACTCCAGATCAAATTCAAATACACAACGATTTGTTTCTAGATCTAATTCTCAATCAAGAAATAACTATTATCCAAACAACCAATCACGAAATTCATCATACAATAGGAATAGAAACTACTCCTATAATCGAAACAGAAGTTATTCAAACAACCGAAACCAGAATTACCCGAACAACCGATCAAGGAATAACTCATATAATAGATCGAACTATAACAGACCAAACAATAATTACCAAAACAGATCGCGAAATAATTCACAAAACCGACACCCAAGTTATAATAATCGCTATCGAAATTATTCCCAATCACCACACCGAAATAATAATCACTACAATAACTCTAATAATCGTCACAGAAGCAGTACACCTAAACATCAAAGACAAATCAATCAAGTACAAGCTAACCCAGAAACAACATCAGACCCTCCAGGTATTGATGACACAGTAACTGATACGTTACAACTCAATCAAATAAACTGTACATCATCAGATTCAGAAAGTGATACTGAAAACACTCTTGATATCAATATGATAAAAGTCGAAAATGACTATGAATCTGTCATATATGAACAACCCTTTCCATCACATATATATGAAAATCAATCACAAATTCTTCAAAATCATTACACTACACCCATAAATTCCACACCAACAACGCAAGAAACAAATGCAAAAAATACTACAGAACAACCCAATCAAAATGTCAAAACAAAATGCTTGAATACAAACCATATCTACCAGAATATACAAAAAGAACAACCCAAAGAAAAAATTTGGACAATACCATTTCTCTTAGAAAGCTCAAGAAATAAAGAATTTCAACCACCAGACCTTGAAATAGATTTTTTAATTGATTCAGGAGCAGAATCAAACATAATAAACATTCCCACATGGAATGAAATAAAAATCTTACACCCAAAGCTAACACCTCTTGAAACCTCCAGCAAGCTAGCGACAGCACAAGGATCAACATTGATAAACTACGGAAAAATCCAATTATTTCTCCTCCCTACCAGAACAATGGAGCAAAGCAAAATTCTAAACAAGCCATTTAAACAAATATTCCATATCACTGATATTAAATATAATATCATTGGAATACCATTTATTTCGAAGTATATACCGACAATTAACATACTAAATAGTAAAATATTAATCAAAGATAAATATACAAAAACAAAAGACACATCCTTAACATTTTTTCAAAGATTAAATAAACAACCACCATTCTTTTCAAAATTTTATCCGATATTTAATCAACAAAGAAAACACCTGAAACCACTATCAGGAAACATATATAATTTTTCAATAAAACAAGTTCATCAATATGATAAAGAACAAAACAAACAAAAATTTTATATGTCAGATTTTGAATTCAAACCTATTCATAAATTTTTCAAAATCACAATCTCTTCAATAAAATATTTGAAAAATTCGAATTCAGATATTATTTCTTTACATGTTTATAACAACACACCTTACCAAGTAACATTACCATTAGGACTTTTAGGATATTGTGAAACCAACGCTACAATATCACCAATACACGAAAAAGCCTATCGCGTAAATAATATACTCCAATTACTAGATATTTGCCAATCTACAATTCTTAATGAACAATTATCTATAAACAATATAATAAGTAACGAAAACAGAAATACGGATTATTTCACAAAAACTCCATATTTCAAACCTACATTCAACATCAGTAACTACACAGAGAACCAACAGAAATTTTTAACAATGTTTAATTTCCAACATTCACAAATAACACAAGACGAATTCGAAAAGTTAGCCAAACAGCTAATTAAATATTCATCAGTCTATGCAACATCAAAATTCGATGTTGGAAAAATCAGTTCATCACTACATCTCCCATTAAAACCAGACGCAGTTTTCAAAAAACAGAGAGCAAGTAAAGTACCAATTCACTTACATGATAAAGTAAACAGATTACTCGATATTTTAGAGCAATACAACATTATATCACCAGTTAATAAAGAAGAACAACCAAAAGGCAACACATTCATCAACCCCGTTATCATTCTAGCTAAAGGAGAATCATTAAAAATCGTTCTCGATGCTAGATACCTCAATTCACTCATAGATGAATCAAAATGCAATTGGCCCATCGAACCAATACAAGTTATTTTAACAAAAATAAACGGCAAATACTTCACAACCGCCGACATGAATAGTGCATACAATCAAATGCCACTAGATGAACAATAACGACGTTTAACACAATTTGTTATCGGAAACCAACAATATGAATTCAACCGCTTATTCTATGGAATATCCATAGGACCAGCAGCATTTTCAGCTTTTATGAGCAAAATTTTTAGACCACTAATACTCAAGAAAAACGCAATCACCTATTTAGACGATGTTTTTATGCAATCACAAACAAAAGATGAAATGTTCAAAGTTTTAGAACAATATCATCAGATACTTCAGAACGAAAATCTGAAGGCCGCCCCCGATAAATCACACTTCTTTTTGACAAGAGTTAAATTCTTAGGACATAACATAGAAAGAAAAACAATCACTCCACTGAAATCACGCATTGACGCTATTCAAAAACTTCAACCACCAACAAATAAAAAGAAAATCCAAGAATTCCTTGGAATGTTAAACTTTTTAAGTAAATATGTTTATAAAATGCAATTATATCTACGACCATTTTACAACATCCTTAGACAACAAAATAATTTTGAATGGAATACAGAACATCAAGCACGATTCGAAGAAATAAAGAAACTTTTAACTGAACAAATTTCAAACACAATTCCAGACCCTGATCAACCATTTTATGCAATGTGCGATGCTTCGAACTTTGGCATCGGCGCAGCATTATTACAATCACATAATGGTACAAATAAAATGAATCTCATATCAGCAAATTCTCGATTATTCACTCAAGCAGAGCTACGACTCTCAACTCTAATGAGAGAATGTACAGCCATAATATATACACTGACAGAATATGAATTTCTGATACTTGGATCAAAGCATCCAACAGTTTTATTCACAGACCACAAACCCATCATTTTTCTTTTCACACAGAAATCTAACCCAAACCACCGAGTTTACAGATTTCAACTAATTCTAATGAAATTTCCAAACTTACATATAGTTTGGACTGCAGGAAAAAATCTTGCATTACCAGACACCTTAAGTCGAAATACACCACCTGAATTACTTACACGAAAAACAACAGTTGAAATACCCAAAAATATAAAATTCTACCTTGCAGAAAACGAAACATCACCCCGATTGGAATGCAAATATGCAGTAAAAACTGATATTGAACAATCACAAATAAATAGTTTACAACATTTTCCACTTTATTTAGATTGTCAAAATAATCATTATGAAGTTGACTTACTTGGAACATCAACTTTCAAACCAATCCCATATTCTCAATGGATAAAAAATAACACCCAACAAAAACGAACAAAACAACACCTACCTAAAAAAGACCATTTTCCATTAATTGAAAAAGAAGATTTAACTGATAAAATAAATTTATCAGGACCACAAACAAATGATTCAAAATACACAATAAATCAAGTTTTTGACCTTCACGACCCACTTGATACAATACCATTATCTAAATTAGAAATCGAAAACATTTTTCTCCCCCCAACAGAAACAATTACAATTTCAACACTGAAACAATATCAAAACCTTGACCCAGTAATTCGACAACTAAAATCATGGCACAAATATAAAACTAAACCTATCAAAGCAGATTCAACCATTCTAGGAAACAAAACACTCCTCCGATACTTTCGCAAGTTTAACAATACAACAATTAACGAAAATACAGACCTTTTAGAGTACAACCTTAATGAATCTACAGTTCCCTGTCTCCCTATAAGTATGATTCTTATAGCTTTTAATATTTCACATACACAAAACATTAAAGGACACTCTGGATCAGAGAAAACATATTCAAATTTTATACAAAATTTTTACTTCCCAAATGCACCAATTTGGATAAAAGTACTATGCAATGATTGTATAGTATGTCAATTAAATAAACCTTACCCAAATCAAAAACAAATAGCACAAAAACAAGATTTTAAAGGACAAAGTTTATACTTTAATCATCGTATCTCATTTGATACTAAAGGACCAATTTCACCCTCATCAGAAGGAAACTCCTACATTATGGTAATTGTTGACGCATTTACACATTACGTAGCACTTAACCCAGTACCACATTGTAACGCTTATTACGCATACACAACACTTTATGAACACTGGATAGCAAAATTTGGACTACCAGAAATTTTAGTCACAGACAATGGTACAGAATTCATAAATAATGAAATAATAACACTATGTCATTTATACAACATTAAACACAAACCACGTACATCTCATGCACCTTGGACAAACGGCTTAGTCGAAGGTATGAACCGTTCACTACAAGAATATCTTAGATGTATCATCAACGGAAATGATACCAAATATACCGAATGGTCAGCAGATGTAAAATTATTTCCATTAGCATATAATTCACAAATCACGACAACTTTAGGAATGTCACCATACGAAATGGTTTTCAACCAAAAGCCACGCAAACCAATAATGTTTACAGCAAATTCCCATAAAAACGCACAAGGTTATTGTCAACCAAATAAAGACTCAATTTGTTATAACCTACCATTACATACGCACGATGAAGATCATTTTCATCACCCACAAATCCTTAAATTAGCCTCCGGTACACACACCGAATGGATTTTAAATAGAGATAAGAAACACAATGAAATTTACCAAAAAATAACGAAAAAGTTATTACAAAGACAAAACATAAATGAACAAATCA
Source organism: Symsagittifera roscoffensis (assembly GCF_963678635.1). Lineage (NCBI taxonomy): Eukaryota > Metazoa > Xenacoelomorpha > Acoela > Convolutidae > Symsagittifera > Symsagittifera roscoffensis. The sequence goes on from NC_087071.1 coordinate 16,266,370, forward strand.
ATTCACGTTTTACACCAGCTTCCGATTTAAAAATTGGAACATTTGTTTTAATACCTAATTTTAATACTCAAAAAGGAATTTCTAAAAAATTACAACCCCTCCGAAAAGGACCCTATCAAATAATTGCAAAACCCACAGATGTCACATATAAAATTATCGACTCAAACAAAAAAGAAATCGTTCAGCATCGAAACAACCTATTACCTTATTACCCAAAAGAATACGCACTCCGCGAATTAACCCAATTATATTCTTTCACAGGATTAAAAATTATTCAAAACGAACCACATCTGAAAAACACAGAACAAAATGATAACCCCACCGAAAATCAAAACACAAAACCAATCGCTACCAAAAACAATACACAAAACCATAAAGAATCTCCAAAACAAAGAAAAAATAGAAAAATGACAGAACAAATAATACCCCAAGAAGAAATAGACAAATCAGAACATAAAAAGACAACAAGACTCCGAAATCAACCACGTAAAAACTACAAAATGTTCATCCCCCAATCTAAAATATTAAAGAAAGTAGAATTTAAAAAGTAATTTTAAGATTTTATACTTCACAATCTTGAAACCTCCGTAACATTTTTCATTTTAATTTTTCAAAATAACATGCTCACAAAGTACGCAATAGTTCTAGTTCAAAATAGACCAATAGGATTCATCCAATCCGCCACTTTCTCTAACTCAAACTAAGATCAATTAGACGAATAATCTAGAACTCCAGGCACATCTCTAACTATAACTTTACAACCTCCAGGTCAAAAATAAGCAAACCACTCCAACTTGACAGTTAAAATAAATATCACCATAATACCGTACCCCTCCCTTATCTAATAACCCAAAGATCAACAATATTTCCCCAACTCAGACCACGAATACCCCCAAAACAAATTTGATAACTTAGCCTAAAGTAACAAAATGAAAATTTTAATTAGCCTAAAGTATAAAAATCTCGCCATACCCCGGATCATTTGACAAACAAAAATAAAGAAAAAGACGACCTCCCAGTCACCATGAAAATTGCCCCCAACAATTTTTTACGAAACTCAACCCACTTGTCAAAAAACTAATAAATAATTCGACCACACTAGAAAATCGCCTCAAACAGCAAAAAATATTCGACAAAGAGATCATTTCTTAAATGCTTTTCTCTCAAACAGTCGCTCAAATATTTATCAATTTTAAACATTTTTTTTCAATACTTCAAGTCTTTATAATCTTTCTTTTTGATATCATCGAATCTTTTCTAATAATCATAATAATTTTTTGTAACATTTTTTTAATTTTCTACACAATAATTGAACTATTCCTCCAACTTTCCAAAACCCTTGAATATATCCACAGGTACGATTTTAACAACTTGTCTAAATGATACGAACAATTTTCAGTAGAACTGATATTTTTTTATTGTTTGTAATTTTCATAACATTTCTATCATCCCTCATTTTGACAATATGTAAATGTATAAAGAAAGCAATCATTACATTTGCCCTAGCAACAATTTTTCTAATTCTTTTTTTAGAAGAATATTATAATAAACATAAACCCTCTCACTAAAGTAACAATTCAAAAATCCATCAAAAATTGCTACCCAACAGTCACATAATCAGTCTTCACCGACATCATCCCAAGATAACCCAACACCACCATCAACTACTCAAAATCCTCAAACATCTACACGAATTTCTTTTCAAGACAATCCATACACCTTTGAAGAAAGGCACGCTCGTTTATCTGAACCACTAGAACCAGTTCAACGACAAGCATCCCTAAGTGAACCAACATATAATCTATACCCAACACTACCACAAGAACTAAGTAGAATACGAAACCTTAGTCAAAACCAAAACACAGCAGAAATAAATAGACAAATTATACATCCTCGACGAAATAGAAATTTTCAAACTCCCCGAGTTCATTTTGATATACCTCAATCCCCAACACAAACCACTCCAGAAAACACCACTGGTATCACACCAGAAACTCCTACACTTTTCTCACAACGAAGCACTTCAAGTCTACCTTCAGACTACTTAGGTTCAACACCAACATCTGAACAGATACGTGAAAATCCTTTTAACCCCCCAAACCTAACATCACGACTGCCATATTGGACTACAAATTCATTCACACAAGGTGAACCAAATTTAGTCAATGACCCCATAGACATTTCTACGGATACAACAACATCCTCATCACTACCAGAAACATTATCACTACCATCAACACCATCAATAAGTCAATTTTCACCACTACCCTTTAACTTAAATTTTCCAAATAATCTCGACGCCAGATATCGAGAACAATCATCAATAAATATTCCTTTAAGATTAGATTGGAATACATTCACAGCACCTCCACCACTATTTGGACAACATCAAGAAAGTAACCGCCTTCATAACTGGGCACTTAATAGATTACAATATCGCCAAGATATTCACAACGATATCCGTGATCACAATATTCAAATACTCCAACAAAACAGTTTACAATTAAAATTTGAAATCACAGTTAAGTTAAATAATATTACCCAACATCCCTACCCATTAAATCCACCTAACATAACAGCTCAATCACTACCACCACCGTTTATAACTACTGAAGTAATATACAAATACGACAGATACACTAAAAACACAATTGGTTACATTACATTTTATAATCCATACTCAGGATTATCATACACATGTATATTCTAAAATTATTAATTTTTCTCCAAACCCTTTTCCTAATAACCTCAAATCAAAACATAAACCCTTCCCCTCGTACAGGACCACAAGATTTATTAGTAACACATTACGATTGCGAAGAAAATGAACAAAAAACACTACATAAATATGCAATCAATCAAGTATCACAATGTGAAACAGAACCACAAGCTATAGAAACCACAGATATAATAGCAACACTCTATTCAAAAGCCCGAGCAACAACAGTTACAGGTTATAAATTCACAGCAACATTTTCCGAAAAGAAAGTACATTGTTCACAAGTCTCGAACGGAAACAAAAACCGACTTGACCATGAATCATTCTATCAAAGTAATATAGAACGTCTTTTACATCTCAATCCCGACGATTGTAAAAATGAATTACTTAGACTAAACATCACAAAAAATAAAAACTCCCAAAGAAAGTTAGTTAATTTTCAAGTTTTTTCAGATTCTGTACATCAATCACAACTTGAAAGACACCAAGGACATATAAGACTAGACGAAAAATACCCGTATAACGGCGCACACGGACGATTAACCTATGACCTACATGATAAACACTGGATACCACACATTGGTATAAATAACCCATCAAACTGCAAAGCAGACACAAAAAATAAAGGATACCAAGAAATAATGTTTTTCGATTGGAAAATACAACTCGAAAAAATACAACTCACACGAGATTTATCTGATAATACAATGATCTATCAAGGAATCCGACTACCTTGTAAAAATGATCAAGGATATTGCGACCCTACAACGAGAACACAAGCAACAATTGTTTGGTTCCCCGAAGACACATGTACAACATTTCAAGTAGCAAAAATACACGCTCGTATGATAAAATTTCACGAAAAATATTTCATACAATCAATTCCATATGAACAAGTCCATCCATCACGCAAACTAAGTTCCGATTTTAGAAACATAGACAATATAGAAAATAAATTGACACGTTTTCAAATATATCAAGAAACAGAACTTGCATGTAAATACAGGAATCCACTTCACAGAACACAATACTCTGAAATATTAGTTGAATATGAAAAAGGATTCGACATGACCACTGGTAAAGTAAAAATCGACCCATACGCCACAGGTCATCCTCTAAACGAAGGAACATCCTATATACCAGTTAATTTTGAAAAAAGCAACGGACAACCTGGTGGACATCTAAAACCTTATGACACCAGAAGCACACGCTTACAAGAATTATCACTAATGAATACTACATATTTTGGTAATATCCACTATGATATTCATTTGGATATGAAACTAGACTATACAATTAGCCGCATTTTTCAAGAAATGTCACTCTCTGAATTAGAAACACTACATCAACTATGCGAATTAGAACGAACACAAATATTACAATCACTTGCACTAGCAGTACTAAAAATACCCTACGCAGGATACTTATTATCAGGAAATAGATCAAATTTTTTAGACTACGAAGGAAACATCTTATGGTTTTATACTTGTACTAAAAAAGTATCACCACTATACGTTTTTGAAGATAAACGATGTTATAAAAGAATTCCTATCTTTTATAAGAATAAAGTACATTTCGTGGATACACTTTCACGAAGAACCTATTTCTGGGATACCGCAGTCCCATGTGGATCAGAAAATAGCCACAATGTAGTACAACTAAACCCTGATGAAAACAAATATTATCTTCTCACTCCATATCCCACATTAATGCAATCACTCAAAAAATTTTCACCAGAAAGCATTCGCGCTATTGCTCGAAACCCAAATATAGACTTACAATCAATAGGAATCTATTCAAAATCAGATATTCAACATCACATTAGAACACAACAATTCCAAGAATTATTAACACAAATGGACACTATACAAAGACAATCAATAGACCAAAACTTACGCAAACTTGCAGAAACCGCAGGATTTGCCGATATCTACACGCAAGACTATAGCGGATATTTTAAAGACATAAAAGATTATATATATCTAAACGGCGAAAAATACCGTCCCCAAGATATATCACCAATTAACATTTTTAGCTTTGTTACACTCAAAAATGAAATCCTAGATTTTCTAGGATGGCCCTACTACATCTTAGAAAAATTGACTATTTTATACGCAATGTTTAACTTTATTGGATTTCTTTTCTCACTCTTAAAAGGAATCTACAATACATGTGCTATACACACACAAGTAAACAGACAAGCAAGCGTAGCACGCATACTCTTTGCAGGATTTTTTGGAATTTTTTCCACATCTATAAATAAAATTCTTTTAGACGCACAAATAAAAGAATATAACACAAAAATAACAACACGACAAAATACATACGACGAAGAACATAACAATGTCGACACACAGCCAACGGCACCACAATTACCACCCCTACCAAATAACCATCCACTATCCCTAGCCCCGCGAAATTTTAGAAATTTAGCAATCACACATAATCCAAATTTTCGACTCACCACATCACAAAGTCCCGTCCAACATATAATGACACATCCATCACAAGATGATAATACTTATGAACAAATTATTGAACAGCCCCATACCACCGCTTTTCAATCTCAAAATAATAATTTTTTTAGCCCACGATGAGCCGCCAACTTGGATCACTCCATCGATCAAATTCCCATCCAACCAACCTTACCTCTTCAATCCCAATAATACCACTTTTTGCTTTTCCGCCACCCGATTTTCCATCTAGCAATGTAACATCAGGCATGAATTCCGACACTAACTCACAAATTTCAGTTTTATACTCCATCTCACAACTAAATAACCCGAATATTGAAACCCCCGACGAATTTGCCGACTCAGAACCATCTCCATCCAATAATTTCCATAACCCTTCTCATTTTTCTCAACCTCCTTTTCAACCCATATTGTCAAATAACCCTGACCCAATCACTCCTACACCCTCTTATGCTTCCCAAGTTACCCCAACCTACTCCTCATACCATTCTGACCAATCATCTCCAGACACCCCCCGAATCTCCCCAGAGCTAGACAATTTTATTACCCTCCAACAACAACCCTACCACCTTAACACCCCGACCATAAACCAAATCTCCTCCACTACCAATTCATCCAATCCCCCTACACCCTCTTCAAATTATACCGAATCATTAGCACCATCATCCACATCAACTGAATCCTCACTCAACACTAATAGAGCTTACCGCACTTTTAAAAGAAAGTTCCCCAACCACCCTTTCCCAGCAAAACCAGGAACAGCCCGTGAATACATCAACCACCCCCAACATACTAACACTAGAGAATTTTTAGCCATCACTTTACCCTCATTTCCACAATACACCTTAAACACCCCTCATGACGCTAACGAAACACGCAACTTTGTAGACGAATACGTTTTAATGCCCACTCTCTCTTGGACCTCATACTATCATTTCACTAACCCTTTTTGCTTACCTTTAACCAACACTTCCATCGATATAGACCGAAACAAAGACATGCTATATCGACTAACTACACCACTCACCGCTAGACAATTTACTTACGTTGGATATAAAAAATCACTAAAAATACACACTGCACCTAGAGCTAATGAATATACACTAGAATACTACGATCACAACATCATCAGAGCTAACCAAGATCAATTCTTAGACGACGATCGCTTCGCTAACCCACAAATCACCGAGAAATTTTTCATCAAGACACCATATGTATTTACACTAAACATCTTCGACCGAAAGTTTGATCACATTATTTCAGAAGCACTAACAAGCACACAAGCGTACGAAAGTTTTAAAGAACGCTTCCAAATCTTTTCACTAACCTTTCATTTCCTTGCACCACACGAAAGAGATCTACACTGCTCACACGATATTATGTTGCGAACTAAACAAACACATACATACAGTTACTATCGTTTCATCCAAAATCACTTTGACCTTCACACACCCTCTAGACAACCACACCATCGCTTTCAATTCATCAATTCAAAATACACTTCACCGTATTTCCTAAATTTCACATATTGTATTAAAGACACTAACCTTCATGGTATTCTTCGTAATTATGACCCCATAACCCAAATGTATATTTTCTGCCCCATCACCAAGACCTTCAACGCAGAAGAATCCCGACCCTTCCTTATCCCGCACGAGTTTGTACAGCCTATAGAGATCCCAATTTTAGAATTCATCCACAACACTAAATTTAACCACAAATTATATAACTTAATCCAAAACACACCTTATGAGTTTGCAGTAGGCACTGAAGAACTAACCACTATTAAGGCACTTCAATTGCTTTGGCCACTGCTTCAAACTAAAAATATCATCCGCATCTTAGCTAAACTACTAACAACTTCAGAACTAATTCACGATATCTTCCCCCACGGTTTTTTCCCCGACGACTAACAGGTAAGTATGAATTAAATGAATATTACTAACTAATTAAAATATAGAAAAACTCACCATTCTTTATTCATGTTTTCTTTAGATTTTTAGCCTTCATCTTCGATCATCTGAAAAATTCACAAAAGAAAAATAAAAAATAGCAAACTTCTTCAAAACTGTTTAAGAACCTTTTAACTTTTGCACCAACAATTCAATAAATATAATACCAATGCAGTAAATTAATTTATAAAATTTTCCCCTAAAAAGCAGTAAATCTACATATGATGAAAATTTGTATCTTAAAATTCCCCCATTACTAGCAGTAAATTTCCAAATTCTATGCAGTAAATTAATAAAATGCAATTGCAGTACTAACCTTTTGATATTTTCATTCATTCGCACAGAAATTCTATCCACACTCGCACAGCTCGCCCACGAAGAATTGTTTAAAATAATGAATTTCAGTTTCAAGTTTTCACACTCAACAACTCTAACAAATAATAACAAGTTTCAAACTTTCCTTTAACCCGGTTGGAAAGGAATCATATACTAAACAAAACTAACCAACGCAGCTTACTAAATACCACAAATCATAAAATAACAGCATGACTAAGAAAAGGAAACCAACGGTACCCAAACCGGATTAACCCAGTTTAAAACTGGATAATTTATTCTTTTGAAGACTATTACAAAGTCTTAGAAAGAAATAATAAAACACAAAAAAGTCGAAAGACAAACCCATAACACAAACAATTTGCTTTTTGGAAAAAGTACATAACCAACAAGACATAAGTAAGACCACAACAAACCCAACATAAAACGTTGTCACATAACAGGACCCCTCACAAAAACCGCATGAAATCATACTCCCACACCTGGCCTAACCCACCAGGAAAGGACGTCCTGAGCATGCTCTATAGCCGGCCTAACCCACCGCGCTACATCCACGCTTTGTGACCACACCTTTATTTTTAATAAGAGCTACTCAAGGGTGAGTAACTCTTCAAAATAACCAAACTAAAACAAAAAGCTTTTGTGAAAACAACTAACTAAAATCATAATTAAAAAATATTAAATTAATAAAAGTTTTATAAAATGTAAAATCACATGATGCAATATATAGATCAGAATACAACACCAAGGACGAACATCAAAAGACAAGACGACCTCACTACACTCGAGAGAGAATGACCAACTACAATCGATATGCCGCTCACAATCACAACTCAAAGGATTTAGAGTACGACTGGACTTCGCAGAAAAGGACTTCATTGAACTAGACCAATGACCACCTCGATGTTCAAGTATACGTACAGATCCGAGTAGCCAGGCATCCCCTCCACGCACAACCTCCACGCCATTCCCGAGCTAGACCAAACACAAAAGAAGTTCTATCCAAAGAACAGAAAAACCTGACATAGCCAACCATTCTGAAACCAGAATTGATGCTGTTGCAGAGACTCAGTCGTTGTCACAAGAAGAACACAACGTCTTGTGTCCTCAATTCCAGATCCCTGGAACTTCCTTAACAAAAAGGAAACAAAAGAAAAATGATGTTCGCCAAATACCAACGTCCATCATCCATCCTTGAACTACAGAAGAACTGTTCTAAAAAACTCTGTAAAACCCGGATGGGTGGAACCTGATCTAAACTATATTTTATGATTGGATAAATTAAATGTTTTACCAATGTAAAGTATTTAATATTAACCAATCATGATCCATCTAACTAACAACCCACTTATTTGTAAGTGCTGAAGTTACTTGTAATTTCAGCACCAGAGAGATTTGAATTTAACTTAGAAATTAGTTGGACTCTCCCGAGCACTTCAGCAGCCGCAATAAACCAGTATACCCTAGATCTATTGAGCCTAGCAGAGACTAGTTAAACAACCTGAGACTAGATAGTATAAGAGTAAGATTAGGATCGGTATTAGACTAAGAAGTTGCACGAATCTATCCGGCCGAAAATAAGATAGCGTGACGAGCAGACGGTGTACCCTATCCGAAATTACTCTATGAGTTAAACCTCGGTCCTAACTCAAATGTCTGTCGTCTTCAGATGGATCTGGTGCTCGTGTCCGACGCCAGAGTCAGTCACAATTCGTAGTCGAATCCTCCGATTATCTGTGACAGTCGTCTCGGTTGTTATCGTGTTTGTGTCTGTGAATGTTGACTGTACAACTTGCATAACTACACCCTCTTTGAAGTAGCTGAATGGTTTGAAAAATATTGAATACTCTAAAACAAAAACAAGGCAACCACGTTTTAAAAAGTATAATTGAATTAATTTAATAGTTATTGCGTTAAAAGCAGCCTTAATTTAGCTCACAAAAGTCCGAAAGCATATGTGTTTGGTTTTAGTATGCGCAAGATTTTTTTTTTGGGGGGGGGGGGGGGGTTGAAGGGGTGTTTGGTTTGTAAGTTTTCCTCCCAATTGGTATATTGGTTTTCACCCAAAAAATTTCAACAGCATCCTTTTTGGCGATGAAATGGCAATTTAACTCAAATCGAAACATTCTCGTCTGAAAAAAAGTATTCTTTCAGATGCTATGCAAAACTACTGGCATTATTGTTTTTCTTAAGTAATTTCAACTCCAAATTCTGACAAAAATATTCTGACATCAGAAACAAGTTTTCAGTACAAGTCATCCGAAGAAATTAATTGTGCGCACTCAAAATTATCATATATTGCTAAAAGCTTGGTCAAGATTACCGAAACTTCGACTAATTTGGACTTTGACTAAAATTGGCTCTCCCCCTCCCCCCCCCCCCACCTCTAATGAAAATCAATTTTATGGTGCATCGACTGGTTTTACAAGGTTGAGTTTGCTGACCAAATATGTTCATCATGGTTCAGTTAACCCGCATGTCAATTGTCATAAAAATCGGATAGAGCAAACAATAAGTACTATTGTAAAAACTCGCAGGTCGGGTAGGGGGGACGAAAATTAACCTTCGCCTGCAGTTAAGCCCGAGATGTCAATCTCCGAAGCTGTGATGTCCACGTCGCAAACCCCTCCGGGCGAGTTTACACACAGACCATCCCGCGGTACATTCCAAATATGGTAGTTGTCCCCTACACCCTCCAGCGTCCAGTTAAAACCTAGAGTTTTCTCGTACAATTTCCTGCCGACCACTTCGACTCGGGCGGGTGAAAGTGATTCCAGTATTTTTAAAGGGAAATGTAGATCGAACTTTCCTTGGTAAAGAGCACTGAAATAAAAAACACATATCTTCGGCCAGAAAATTTCACATTTAAATCAATTTTAATGTTTCAAAACAGCTTTTACCCGAAAATTTTCCGTTAGTGTTTGTCATAGAAAACGAAAACGAAAACCAGAAAAAAATTTATCAAAAATGAAAAAACTGTCAAATGCAAAAAAAAATATCATCAGATTTTTTGGTTGGTATTACTAGCGGATGATATCGATTAATTCACTGTGCCATCTGCTCCATCCGCGTCACGTGATCTAACTAATACCTCAATATATCAGCGCTGAAATAAATTTCGATTTCTTAGAATTTGTCTGCAATGAGTTCATGTAATAAGTTTTCAACTAGGTACTATCTGTAACGTTTACAGCCGAAAATGGAACCCGTTACCCTTCGATTGAGATAAGTGTTGTCGATGCCATTTAGTGAAAAGATTGAAAAACGACGGAATTTTTTTATCTAGTTGGTAAAACACGTGTAAGTGTTGGTTAGCCTTGCTAAAATTGATCTGTTTTCTTGAGGCGTTCACTTTGCTAAAAGTTTGTACCAAAATCTTTCCTCTTGAAAATAGTTTAAAATTTTCCCTCTAAAACTAACAGCTTAGAATCAATACTGTAAATTCAACTGCAAACTTTGAACTTCTTCTTTAGCAGTGTTTGATCTTCTCCAAAAAAGACGACAACAAATATAATAGAACAAAGCATTGGCGTCTATTTTCCGGAAAAAAACCCACAGCGCAAAATTTTTTAAATAGAAATCTGAGTTCATTTTACATAAAATGAAAGAAAGTCAGCAATAAAATCAGTCTGCTTAGGACAACCTAAAACAGTTGTGGATTTAGGGGGTGGGCAGGGGGCGGACGCCTTCTTTCCCTCAGGGATTGGACCCCCTGCCGACCCAAAGGGTCCTCCCTTTGATACTTTTGAAGAAATCCCTTTTTGGCCTACCGACCCTAAACATTTTTCTAAAGGCCAATATATACTAACTTAGAGGGTGAGCACGCGCCAAAAAAATGCGATGGATGGTAAAATTTTCCAAAAAGTGTCCAAAAACGGTTTTTTGACCTGTTTTTTTAAAAATTTTGTTCCTGCGGCGCAGAATTTTTGGTCAAAACAGCGTCTTTTTAGTGCTTTAGGAGAGCTCGGAAAAATCAATTTGATCGACCTGAAAAAAAGTCGTCAAATGTTTCGATTTTTTTTTTGAAAATATGCCCCCTCCCCCTCGAGAAAATCCTAGATCCACCCCTGACTTAAAGTGCTTTGTTTGCCTGAGATTTTTTTGTTTTTTACTTCGCATTAGATTGGTCTCCATTATATCATCCACTTTTCAAAGGCGTGCTTGACATCAAGCCGTCAGGACTTCAAAACGAATCGTATTGTTAGGTACTTCAAGCCGATTATTTTGTCAAGAAATTGTGAAATATCTTGATTTGAAAACTGTTTTAAAGAAATTTTCAACTTCATTAGCTTGATTTACAAATTATTGGCTTTTTCATAATTTTCGAGTGCCTTATTGATGTTTAGGAATATTCAAAATTTTAAATTTTTATTTAGTGTTGATGGGGGTTTTTCTTGTGTATAATTTATGCATATCAAAATTCTGCTGATCTAACTATCTGATGCCACTCTTAAATAGTGCATTGTTATGAAGAACGCTTGTGATGAACTAAACTTGCCTAATTTTTTCAAAGTAAACATTTTATTGATGGAAGTTTAACGTTTGAGGTGTTTGTAATGCTTAAGCTTCGGCTTGAAGTCCCTTTTCGGCATGACGTCAAGTGTTGGGTGAAGTCCCATTTGTACCAAGGTTCATTTGTACCAAACTGAAAAATTGGTCCCATTTGTAGCAAAATTTTTCAACTCTATTTCTGATTGGTCGAATTGTGAGCCCACGAATTATAACATTAATTTTCTACTGTTCAAACGGAAGAAAACTAAACAGTAGAATACTGACCACCGCAGTCGCGCCAACGGATTGCAAGCTTGCAAACAGAGAGTAAGATTCTATACAAAAATTAGAGCCGTTTATCGCCGAAAAGCGGCGACGCGCGCATAACACGCCTACCGGCGAACTCAAACCAAGAGTTTAAAATAGTCAGCTTAGTAGTCTTTGGCCAATTGAATATTTTTGTACTAACGCGGTTAATTTTTTTTTGGTACAAATGCGACTGATTTATCAACTTTTGGATACCCACTGGCTGTTGTCCTAGACCCAATTTTAAGAAGGTAGTGCGATTGGTTTTTTTATCCCCTTACGAGAACACTAATTCTAACTGCAATTAAAATGATATAGGAAAACTGAACGCAAAAGAATTCATTACCCTTGATCATTACCCTTGATCTTGAAAAGAAAGAAAAAAATGTTTTTCGCCAAAAAAGAGAATAAAAAATAAGAGATAATACATTAAGCTATTTTTCACTATTTAGCAAGAAAATAATAAATCACGCATTCACCAAAAGTTTCAAAAAAACACATTATCGAACCAAACAAAAGTCGAGAATATTGTAAGATACACTTTGAGATCAGGGGCGGATCTAGGATTTTCTCGAGTGGGGATTTTCAAAAAATTTTTGAGCACCGCAGGCAAATTTCAAAAAAAAGGGCAAAAAAGCCGTTTTTGGGTTTTTTTTTGGAAAATTTGGCGCGCGCTCCCCTCAAAGTTGATATATATTGGCGCCGAAGGCACCTCTAGAAAAATTGTAGGGTCGGTTGGCCAAATCCGCCCCTTTTTGAGATGTTTCTCATTTTTGTCAACGAGTTCTTGAACTATCAATTCATTATCCTTACGGGCTTATTGGTTAACAGCTGTTTATGAGCTAGTTATACAGACCTTTTTTTTAGAAACATTTGATTTTTTTTTCTGATCTACTGCACATTGGATAACCCTTACGAGAAAAATGATCACCATGAGAAGAAAAAAATCACAATAGGAGCTGAAGTCTCACCGAATCATGACGCTATATTTCATTCCTGGGATGAGATTGGCGAAGACGTATCTCCTTGTTTCTGGGGTCACACTTCCATCTACAACTGTATCTGCAGATTTATTCTCAAACTGACCTCGATGTTCGAGATTAACCAGGGTTGTTTCTTGAAGGTCCTAAAAATGGGCAACAAGTTTTGCCTTTTACTGAAGCTTGGTTCAAAAAATAACTAACGTTATACTTAACAACCTCTAAAAGAACTGCTGCAGTTCGCAAAAACAAATTAGAATGATTATTACAGGTTTCCAAAAAGTAGTTTTAGAGACTCAAAGATTCAGAGCTTTAACTGAAAAACTCTCTGCTTGTTAACCCCCCCTTGTTTAAATCTCAGTTTTTAAATCCTCAATTAAATTAGAACTCAGTAACATTTTGTACTTTAACGAAGCTTCGATCCATTAAACATCTTAGCAAAATGTTGAAGAAATTTTGCAAGAATCTGTCACAGCAACTTATGTTTAACTCAAATAAGTTTTTTTTTCAAAAATAATTATTCTTTATCGGCAAGTTTAGACCCTAGAAAAATATTTGAAAAAATACGCTAAGGGTGTTATTGCTTTACAGGCTGCTTTTTTGGGAGAAAATAAAAAGAAGCAAAATGAAAATATTCGAACAATGAAACTTACAATGAGGAATCTGGTCTGATCTCCATCAGTGTCGGATGGTTCTTTCCAGGCAATGACTAATTCATAGATGGTAGCTGAGTCCACCCAGATGTCCAGACACTGACTTAGTTCACTGGTAGTGTTTGGACAGCCTCTGGGAAAGGGGCCATGGGTTCGGTGGATCCAGATACCTCCAGGGGTGTTACCTGTAAGCAAAAGCAAATTTGCCCGAAATTCCAGAATCCGGAATAATTTATTTTATAGCATATCTAAGTTTTTATTGAAAAGTTTTTAAAAAACTTCGTTATGTACTTTGGATTCAATCTGGCTTTATTTTCATTATCTTTATTTTCATTTTTATTTTCAAAAACTTTGGATTCAATCTGGCTTTATTTTCATTTGCTTTCTTGCCTCTTATTTGCCACTGCGTTGAACATCTGTTTTAAACACAATTTGCTAAACAAAGCAAATTGTGTTTGCTAAACAATTTTTTTCTCTAGATTCTCTTTACATAACTGAATCATACTTTTTTTTACTCTTTTAGGTTCATCAACTAAATCAATTCGAATAAAGGTGAAAGGCATCCCTTTGAGTTCAGGCCAGGGGCAGATTTAGGAAGGGGAACGCTCAGTAGTATTGTATCGTGTCCCGGATCCTAAGGGGGGGGGTCCTTCCTAAGGGGGGGGTCCTCACGTAAAGCAAAATCCTAGGAAAGGGGTCCTTAATTTTTTGGAGGACCCTCATCCTAGGATTTTGTAAACGAAAGAGATTTTCCACCCAAAAAGCAGAAGACCCCCTACTTAGGATCTTGCTAAGTTTAGCTTAACAACAAGGGACACGATACAAAAATCTTTCTAATTCCAAATTTTGGGGTCCTAATTATTGGTCCTGATTAATTATATGAATCATATTAATTGTTATGCTTGTTTAGGGTAAATGAACTTTCGACCTAGTTGAAATTTGTTAGTGAACGGGGAATTGACTTTTATGGTATATAATAAAAATTCGCCGGCCATTTTGGCAGCGTAGCTTAACTGTTGGCAGCAGTAAACTAATTCCTTAACTTGACCTAAATTTTATGGTGAAAAGGCAGTAAATTGAAATTACTCTCAAAAGGCGGCGGCCGTTTCTGGGCAAAATATACCAAATGATAAAATTGTCAAATTTTGAAATAAGAAAAATGAAATTAGAGGGAACTTGGTGTACTGAAGATATTGATAATGAACATTTACAATTAAGAGTGTTTTCAACCGCAGAAAAAAACTCATTTTTCAAATTATGTAATGAACGCTACGTCGTCTTCCTCGAAAGGGCAAAGGAAATTTCAAAGAAAGAATACGAGTTGATTTTCAAAGAACAATTTTATTTGAGTGAGCTTCAACAAATCTCTTGGTGCATTTCTACAAAACAAAAGTATGGCACTGTGAGCGATTTGAATATTGCTGATTATGAAAACGTTTTCGACTATTCGTTTGACTTTAACTCATTATGGGTTGATAAAGACTTGGAGAGAAAAATCCGTCTATGTTTCAACAAGCTATCAAAATACAAAAAACTTCCGGTGGTTTATTTAATTATTTACCACCGTTATCTTAATGAGTCTAAATGGTATTTGCAAGGTCACTTTTATTTCCACTGGCTTGAAATTCAGCAGGTTGGAGAGGTGTTGGAAAAAATAAATAATGAAATTGCAAAAAAGCAGAGTAACTCCTATTGATTTGAAAATAATTCACGAAATTTATACGTCTTTGAAACAAACTTATCCTGATAATTCTAACCGACGCAACTATTTTCTAGCTGCATGTTCTCTGTTTTTTGTTAGTTCTGATAACCTTAACTACGACATTTTAATTAAGTTGAGACCTTATGGTGGCTTGATTGGTATTGATAACTCTTCCTTGGACAAATATTTGAAAAATTCCAAAATTTTACGATTGCACGCTATTTTGCACGATGCGGCCGGATTTATACACGAATTTTATCAACAGGGTCCCACGTACTGTTACATGTTGCCCTGGAACTGTAACAACAGCTTATTGGGACATTTGAGTGGAATAGCGTTCTGCCTTTTCATTAAGTTGAAAAAACCAGAAGTTTATCATTTACTAGAATGCTAGGCGAGAGATCAGTTGTGCTTGACGTGGAAGGCTTTCGTTACAAGAAAAACGCCTTTGTGGTTAAAGAATTAGCAATAACAACTTCAGACTACAGCGATCGACTCATTTTCCTACCTCCAGTGAATTTCAATATACTACCAAAGCTTGAACAAAAAGCTTACAACTGGTTAACTAATTATTTACACGGTCTCCATTGGGAAAACGGTGATTATCTTTATATAAACTTGAATCAAATACTTCAGAGTTTTGTGCTGAGAAATCCTGGTGCCGTTTTTTACGCTAAAGGAAAAGAAAAGACAGAATTTTTGGCCAAGTACTTGGACCGAAAGATTGAAAACCTAGATGATTTGGGCTGTCCTCGGGTTGAAAACTTATATTTTAAAAATTATCCAAGTTGCAATAAACATATTCCACATTACAACTCCAGGAATCATTGTGCCTTGAAGAAAACCAAGGTTTTTTATGATTGGTTGAAAAATGAACAACAGCGAGAGATCAGCGAAAGTGGAGACATACCTATCACAAAATTCAATGCTTTGTGCGTGGATGACTCCAGAGGGTGATATTAAAATTTCATTAACGAGAATAGAGCGTATTGATTGCAGTGGCCAAATTGTTCAGAGGAAGGAGCAAATAATAATTTCCGAAGAAGAGTTGTCTACGTTGAAGAGGTTTTTTCCAGTTATTGATCAATTTGTATACTTCCAGAGATTCAAGTTTATCAGAAATGTTAGCCAGCAAGCGAGGAGTATGTCTTCCCGAACTAGTCTTAGTACCCAAACGTCAGCCAGGAGTTCAGATGGATCTAAACAGCAGTGAATTGCCAGATGAGATTAAGACGATTGTGAAAGAGGATACTGTGAAGAAAATAATGTACTACAAAAAAACCGCAAATATCCCAGCAAACTTTGTTTTAGAAATGCATGACATAAATGATAGAGATTTCACACGTTATGAAATTTTTTACTGTTCTCAAAAGTAATTTAATTTTTTACAAGCTTCATTCGCAGAGAGAAAAAGTCTAACGCAGTCTGTAGAATAAATAGTTTCTCAAATGTCAGAAGCAACAACAGCAGTAGATGAACCTGACGCAACATTAGTAACAGAGTTTGTTTATAACGAGACAAACAGTGAAAAAAAATCATGGAAGTTTTGTAACAATGTAACTTTGCCAAGGTCTGAAGTAGTTTTTGTTGCGCAAATGGTAGTAATTCTAATTTTACTAACTTTCTGCATTCTCAAACTTTCTTTCACTAAATTAAGTTGCGAAGAAACGTCAGTTTGGTTCTCGATTTTATCAGGCTTGGTTGGTTACGTACTACCAAACCCAAGAATATGAATAAAGTGATTGATACTTCGACAAGAATTTTTATGGCGATAGTGGGACCTTCAGGATCCGGGAAAACTGAGTTAATTTTGAAACTTCTGATGGGAAATACTTTTTACCCTAAATTTGGAACCGTTCTATATCTTTACAAAGAGATGCAACCTGCATTCTCAGAAAAAGTGTCTTCTCGCGAAGTGAATATGGAGTTCATGAAATTCGACGGATTCGAATCTGTGAGAAAATTAGAAAATGTTCTTCTAGTTTTCGATGATTCATGTGAAGACATCTATAATGACAAGGAATTTGTTAGGTTAGCGACAGCGGGTAGACATAGAGGGATAGATGTAATATATGTTAAGCATAACTTGTTTCAACAAAGTCGATGGTCGCGTACGATTGATTTGAACACTTCACACATCATTCTGTTCAAATCGCCTCGCGACGTTCAGCAACTAGATCTATTAGGAAGACAATTGAATGTATCAAAATTTTTGAGAAACTGTTACGAATTAGCTACCAGAGACTCTTTTGGACATCTTCTAATCGACTTGGACCCCCGTACATCAGATTGTTTGAGATATTGTTCAAATATCACACCACCTGGGCCAACAGTTTTTTATTTACCCTTATCTGAAGCAGAAACTACTCCAATCACAAATGAAAAAGAAAAACTTATCTATTCTGCGGCATATGGTACAACTGAAACCTGACCAGCTAAGAAGATTAATTAGAAAAACTTCAAATCGTGAGATCATAACACTTGTTTGTGAATGTTTGCTCAATGTAGTCAATGGAAACGTACCCGTTAAAATCGCAAACATCGAACGATTCGAGACAGCATACAAATACTTATTAACTCCAAAAACCAGTGTTGTCAAAAAACGTGCGATTATTTTGAGTAAAGAAGGCTTCCATTTAGTTCGACAAATACTTTATTTTTGTTACAAGTACCTCACAACTTAATGATGACTGCTGAAGAATTCATTCTAATTCCGAAACATTTATATGTTAAAGAGCAGCCACATGCTGCACGTGTTCTTCATGATAATAATATTAAACATAAAAATGCTCAACTGTCCTATCTTAACCGGCTTAGACCCCAATTACCTCCACAAACTAGTAAGACTACTGCAACGAAGGAAACATTTACGGATAATGTTGAGCCCCAACAAGAACAGCTTAAACTGTTAACGGACGATGAAGAAGTACCGGTCGAACGTGTTAAAGACGAAAAACTAGAAGAGAAACACAATAGACAGACCGAAAGCATTTTAGGACAGTTACAAGTTTTAGAAGACAAAAAATTTGTTAGAGCAAAAACCGTACTTGAAATTATAGAAAATTCAGAAAGAGTAACCATAAACCATGACAATGAGGTGATATATGTAGATAAAGTACCAACAGGACTTAAAGCTACAATATTTTTATACGACATACAACAACCAACGAAAAAACTACACAATCCGGCGTTCATTAACATTTTAACTGCCCTCAACTTGAATGAAAACCTGGTAATAAATCGAAATGCCAAACACGCGGTTCAGTCAGCGTCTTTTAACGCTCAAGAGAAACGAGAACCCGGACCCTCAAGAACCCGCTCAACATCGCCCACTTGGCAGGAAAAAAGTAGTGCAAACCTTAAGAGAAGTAAAAAACACAAACGAAAAAGTCTCAGCGGTAATAGAAAAACCCAAAACCAAAAACGTGAAAAAGAGTCAGAAGAAGGCTCTGACTCATACGGAACGCCCCATAACGATTCAGATTCTCCAACGTCAGAAAAGACGAAGGCGCAAACAAAACAATGGGAAAATTACCAAGATTGAAGAAAAATTGTTGAAAACTAAATACAGTGACAAAGGTCCCGCGTTATTTGGTAGTGTGAACAACTTGATAAAAGAAAGCAATTTGTCGCGAAAGAAAGTTAAACATTTCCTTCATACTGAACCTGCTTACACAAAATATCGAACTGTGATCCGAAAAACGCCGCGACTCAAGGTCATAGTTTACGATATCGACGAAATCTGGTCATTAGATCTGGCCTTTGTTGATAAACTTGCCCAGTACAACCATGATGTTAAGTATCTGCTTGTTGCAGTTGACTGCATGTCCCGCTATCTCAGAGTGCAACCCTTGAAATCAAAGTATGCTACTACAACAGCAGAAGCGTTCAAACTAATGATAACGACAAAACAACCGGAAAAAGTATGGGTGGACAAGGGCACAGAGTTTAAAGGGTCCTTCGAAGCATTATGTAAAAAGAAAGGCATAAACACATATAGCACAGAGAGCGAGAAAAAGTCCGCATTCGCTGAGAGAAATATCCGTTCCTTGAAAAATCTTATTTATAAGTACTTGGAGGATAAATGGACTTACTCATACATTGACAAATTGCAAGATTTTGTCAATGCAATTAATTCGAGAACAAATCGTGTCACAAATCTTGCACCAAATAAAGTAACTAAAAAAGATGTTCCTCGCCTGATTTCATTAAGAGCAGAACAGTCTTTGAAGTTAGTTCGACGTCCAAAGCTTTATGTTGGTGATTATGTTAGACTTGCCAAAGTAGACATACGTTTTCGCAAGGGTTACAAACAATCGTTCACCGATGAAGTGTTTGAAGTTTTTGACATACCAACACGAAATCCCCCAACATACAATTTGATTGATTCTAACAGAGAACCGATTGAGGGAAAATTTTACGAGTCTGAACTGATTCGCGTTCTGGAGAAGGACAATCATGACTGAGGGCACTTCCGACAGTCTTTTCACCCATAATGTTCCCCCTTCCTTCACAATTACCCTAGTTTCATCTGCATCAATGAACGTTTTTAAGGATAACACTCTGGCCAACTTCAAAAATCTCCTGAGTGAAGAAATAAATTTGCAAGGTGAATGGAGAGTAGCAGTTACAGAAATTACCTTCCCTACTCAGATAAACAACGTAACTGACAACAACATTGTGTACTACAAAAAAGATCGGGTTATAGCAAGCATGAAAGTTGAGAAAGACAAGATCTCCAGACCTTACCTTGGAGAAACAGCAAAATTAACAAAAGGAGAATATATGAGCATTGATCAAATACTGGACGAGATTCGTCGAAAGACAGAATTAGAGAAATTGGATTACGTAATAGATCCAATAACCAAACATCTTTCCTTATGGCTGCATTATTGGGAAGGTATAACTTTTTCAAGCCCGCAAATTCCTAGTCTACTTGGATTCAAAGGCGTCAGAGATGGAACTGGTTATCATATAGGTTACAAACAAGGAAGCACGAAACATAGCACATTCTCTACCCAAGATCTTATTGCTGACTATCCCGTTGATGTATGCGCTGGTACTCAGCTTATGTTTATTTATCTGGACATAATTCATTATCAAATAGTCGGAGACACAAAAGCACCCCTTTTACGAGTCATTGATACAAATCGTCGAGTGAAAAACGGTTACGCATGTACAATTGAACCGAATCATCGTAAAGTGTTTAGTAATTTGGATTTTAAAAAACTTTTGGTCAATAATATTTCCAATATTTCTGTGAACTTGCGCACAGAAACTGGAGGACTTGTTCCTTTCGCTGGAGGGGGAAAAGTTGTTCTGACTTTGAAATTTCAAAAGTTTAGCAATTGATCAAAATGGATTCATATTACCACAACCAAGCAAACCTACCACATTTCTCGGGGCATTATAGACAACGAGGCAGTGGCTTCGGTGCATTAGCCTTGGGAATAGGAAGAGTCGCACTTCCACTGGCTCGAAAATTTGTGATACCCGCGGCTAAAAAAATCGGAAAAGAACTACTTCTTCAGGCAGCTCCAGAACTGATAGAAGTTGCAACAAAAAGAAAAAGTCCTAAGCAGGCACTCAAAAGCACCGTTAGAAAAACAATCAAAAAGCAAGTAGGAGGAGGAAGTAGATCTCGGAAAAGTCATCCGAAAAGAACGACGGCGTTTAAACGAAAAACGAGACGCGTCATTCCCAGAAAACGAACTGCACAGAGAAGTCGCTCCGATTTCTTTACAAGGGTTAAAAATGATTTCTAATTTAATCCCGAGTGAAGCAACTCACAGCTCCTTGGACTTATTTGAGAAACCGCCTTTGCTTGTCACTTTTGAAAATGCATTCACCCAAAAAATTGGACCTTCCTACTCCCCTGATGGTCCTATGCTAGAGTTTGAAGTACTCGGCGACAGAAATAATTTCATCGATCTTCAACGTACTCGTTTGGAAATAGTTGCACGAATTGTTCGAAGCAATGGAAACGTGCTTCGAACACATGCTACAGAGGCGGCAAACAGAGGTATTTTGTTAACAATCCTTTATCTTCATTATTTTCTGAGTGTACACTGTCTCTGAATGGTGAAAAAATATCAACTACCAATGCTAATTTTGCCCATAAAAGCTTTATTGAGACCGAGTTTTCATACGGTAATGATGCCAAGAAAACATGGTTGGCTTGTCAAGGTTATTATTATGAAGAAAATCCATCAGCCATTGACGGTGCTGGAAGGAGAGCTGATGATGTTACGGAGCGTAAAGGTCTCGTTGCGGCCTCGAGCGAGCTGAAGCTATTTGGTAAAATTGCTTGCGATTTTTTGTCGTGTGACAAGCATCTACTTAGCGGTGTGACAATAAGATTGTCTCTTAGACGTTCTCCTAATGATTTTGTTGTCATATCTGAAGATGCAGCTAAACACTACAAGGTCCAAATAATCGAAGCTAACCTCTATGTCAGAAAGATGACTGTGACTGACTATGTTCTCTCATCAATAGAAAAAACTTTGTTGAAGAACCCGGCAATTTACAATTACATCGAAGTAGTACCAAAAACGTTTCTCGCAACTGCAGGAGTACAAAGCTGGCGACAAGAGGATGTTTTTGCAAAAGAACCTGTTCGAAGAATGATAGTAGCAATGAGCATAAACGAAGCATATTTGGGTACTAATAGAACAAACCCTTTTCATTACCAGAAATTTGGGTTGAATGAGATCATTGTTTACAGAAACGGTCTACCCATTGCCGGAACTCCCATCTCAACATCAGACAATAAAAGAATTTATTACAATACGCTTGAGGCTCTTGATTTTGTTTTAAACACTAGTCATGGAATCAGTCTCGCTAATTATGATAATCATTATATTATGGCTTTTGATCTCACGTCTACTCAGGAGGCTTCACACGATTTTATTCATCCTGAATTGACCAATTGCACTATTTCGCTCGAACTCAAGTTTGACGCAGGTCTCGCTAATAACGTCGAGTTATTGTTTATGGGAGAGCGTGCATCAACAGTTTATGTGCGTTCAGATAGAAAAATTACCAAAAACACTCTTATGACCTAAGATAGACATGGATAATCTTCAACTAGTAGAAATTATTAACCGTTGTAAACATTTGAAACATCGCTTTAGAGGTGTTTTTCCGGCAGATTTGCCATGCTCTTCAGTACTGAAAAACGATAATACGTTCATGATTATGAATGCCTCACCATCGGATCAACCTGGAACCCACTGGTTGCTTTTTGCTCAAGCTGGAGGACAGATATTCTTCGCAGATCCTCTAGGTAAACGATTATGTGATTATCCCCTCGTGTACAAGAATATGCGACGAACAATTCACGAGGGAAATCAGCTACTGTTGAAAAAACCAATACAATCAGCTGATTCAGTGTTATGCGGACTTTATTGTATTTATGTTGCTCATGTTATAATTACAAACAAATTTCCAATAGGTTTCAAACTTAATGATCATGATTTGATAAGATTTGCCAAACATATGTTATTCTAAATTAATTTATTGATGTTTTTGTAAAATTTATAAATTCGTTTTTTTTTTTTTTTCAATTCATTCTTATTAACAACAAAGTTTTTTTCTGCAAGTTTATGTGAACCGCGAAAAGTTTCATATCAAGTCCTTCGAATTATTAAGGCATGGCCGTTTGGTTTAAGGGGCAATAGCTAACCCGGCGTTGCTCGTCGCTACGCTCCTCGGGAACGCCTCCCGCTTGTGTAGTAACATTTTTTTTGGTATACAAGAGCGAAAGAAAACCAATATTTAAAACTTGAATTTCTTCTCCATGATAAATTTCACAAACAAAGTGTTTGAATCAATTTCCATACAACCATACCCACTTAAAATTATGTCAATTATTTTAGAAAACTCAGCAGCGTTTTCACCATTCAAAATATTAGTAAAGCGTTCAATTGTTACGTTAGTAATCAGGTCAGTTTGAGTTTGAACAGATTTAGTCTGCGAGCCGAAGCAAACTTGAGGCAATCGTCTGCGAACTGGAACACCACTAACATCTAAGTTGTTGATGGAGTTATAATTCACAGCTATTTTTAGTTTTTCCATCAGAGGGCCAGACAATTCATAGTTGGAGCAACCCAAAATTAAATATTTGAATGTAGAGAGAAGACAAGGAACAACGAAGGCTTTTGAAGTCATCTTGTTAAGTAAATCGGTAGACTCTTTCGTAAATTCGACCAGCACATGATAATGTTTTTCGTTGTCAATCGAATGGTTGCAAAAATCTAATTTATTCGAATGGGAGGATACTGCAAAATTTGCTTTTGAAGCGAAGCCTGAAAAGTTGGGTTCATGATTCAGGATGAAAAATTTGTAATTTTTACGGAATTGTTTGAAATAATCAGGGGATTGCTCATACATTGCTTCAACCATTGCTTTGAAGTTTCAATCGAATAACGAGTTGATAATGTTACACAACCCGACAGTTATCATCGTTTTCACTTTCGCATTCCTTTTCAGAGCATGAAGATTTTTTAGATTTGTTTCGCTTTTTTCTAAGTTTTTCAGTCACGTCGCAGTTTTTTGCTTTCGTCAACCTTTTAATTTTTGTGTAATTGTCCGCCAAGGACTCGAATTCACCAGTTGACAAAGTTATTCCTTGTCGATACTTGAAAGTTCCTTCTTCGTCTTTTTTGTACAATTTGATAGTTATGTAGGTACCGGTCTGTGCGAATGTTTTTGCACCGACTCTAACTAAACGTTTATCATTCGAAGATATATCCCTAAAATCATCGAAATAGTCTACATCCGTGTCAAGAGAAGCGTACATTATAAATGAATAACAACCAACTGGTTTTTAGTGTGGAACGTTGAAGAATGACTGATCACAGTATACGAGACAGATCATGCGCTCCCAAAGTAAAAATTTAGGTGATAAAGTTTACGAGCGCCCTAAGCCATATTGATAAGACTTAATCACCAAGGATATAATTTCTTTAACGATAAACCTCTTTTTATATGGGTATTTAGTTACTTTTTCCCCCGGCTATACTCTAAAAATCTTCTAGTGTTATTTATTGTGACGGTTATTTTAATGACTGTTATGAATCATGGTAATGAATTTCTAACAGCATAACAATGAATGTCTGGCAAACTATCATGAAAACTTGATTTTGAGTGCTTTCGCCCGTAGCCACTATAATAAAGCTGTCACATAAATCTAAAAAATCGGGTTTTCACATTCATTCCTAACATGACCTCAGGCGTCATGCTTAAAAGAATGAATAAAATTTGATAGCTTCGCCTAAAAAGTTATTAGCTTTGACCTAATTGAACTATGCCACCCCTTTCCTGATCTCATTTTCATTAATAAACTTTTCATACTTTTCATTCTCTCAATTTCATTTCGGTAGTTCAGTCATTTCATTTTAACAAAACTTTAAACCTCTTCAAGTCATGACTAGTCCTTTACAAATAATCTCAGTGTCTGATCGAGAAAGAACCATTATCTACCAAACATACACGAGAGAGTCGATTGCAGTCATCCATCAACAGAAAGAGAGAGTCTCTCCGTCTACAGCAAGTCCGTTCAATGACTTGGCTCCCCGAAAAAACGACGAGAATCAAAACGAGGAATGGACTACAAAAAGTCATATCATGCTACCAAACTACCTCCTTGATCACATCGATCTACTTAGACAGAATCGAAAACGAATGTACGAGAGTTGCACTATTCACGAGAGCTATCCGGCATTAGAAAAGACGGAGATAAACGACACAACCTCGCTCGAGCAGTCTCCAAGAAAAATTCTCTTCGCGTATGACTGCGAGTCAATGCCGTTGTATGAAAATCAGGAGGGATGTATTCGTGACTATGCAGAGCGCGAAGCGTACTGGGATATTCCGACAGCAATGTCTCCCGAGTCGTTTGTTAGGGGACCAGTTTCAACTCCAGAACAATCAACTTCCTATTCGGATGCTCGGGTTTCATCTAGTGCGGAGACAATTGATCTAGTCACCCCAGATCTCATTCAAGGCACTCCTCCAAATGCAGCTTGCTATGCGCCAAAAAAGAGAAAACTACAGTTTCGAGGTTTCTAATAACTTAAACAAAAAACTTTCCTTCTTTTGTTTCAAATATTATTCCAAGGTTTTATATTTTCATTTTTGTTTGATTTGACTTCTAAGCTGTTTTAACATTACTGTGTGTATATTTTTTGTCTCAGTTTTTATTTTGCTTAATAGATCAATTAAAGTTTGCCCCGTAAAGTTTTCAGCAAAATCTTAGAGAAAAACTAGAAAAAAATCAGAAATCGAGAATAATTTTACGCTAAAATTGTTGTTTGAGAAAGAATGAGAGAGAGAGAGAGAGAGAGAGATAAATACACTTGCTCACTAGTGAACCCCATTTGGAATATCTTTTTCGGGATATTGCTTTCTTTTCAAAAGAAAGATAAATATGGAAGGGTCCAACATTTTCTTGTTGGTAGTCCAACCATATTTATTTGGCTTTTTTATCAAACACTCTCTGTCCTCTCTCTCTCATCATACTTTGTGCCCGGTGGGGTTAGCCAGGTCTTACGCAAAGTAACAGAGAGTGTTTTAAGCCATAAATCTGCATTATATTACATTCATATACATGTTTTGGGTGAAAAACGGACAATTTTTTGGTAAAAATGTGAAAAAAAAAAAAATTATGTTTTTTTTTCGAAAAATGAACATGACCCTTAACCCTGCTCAGAAATTCATGGCAAATTGATTGAGGGTAGTTTCAATGGATTTGGAGAGAAAAAAAATTTTTTCCCAATTTTTTTTTTTCAATATTTTCACAAAAATCAGATTTTCTCAAAAAATCACAACTTTTCAGGCGTCTACTCTCATTGATTGGGCTATAATTGTTTTTTTTTTTGAATTTCTACGCTTGTCCTAATTACGTATCAGATAGCTCCTAAAAATTTCAAACCACATTCACTTGAATTTAAAACGAACGAATAATTCAAGCTAAAAATGAAGGAAAAAAGAAGTTAAAAAATTATGTTTTTTAAATTCCGAACTTGACCAGTAGAACTGTGCTCGAGGTCCCACAAAACTTACTGGTTTTTTTGTTGATAGATTTAAAAGACACTTTTTTAAACATTACTTTTCCTTTTTTCACAACATAAAAAGTTTGAGGTTTTCCTTTATTTTGAAAAAAAAAAATTTCACTTGAAATTACAGAACGGGAGGCGTTCCCGAGGAGCGTAGCGACGAGCAACGCCGGGTTAGCTATTGCCCCTTAAACCAAACGGCCATGCCTTAATATTTCGAAGGACATGATATGAAATGTTTCACGGGACACCGAATGACATGAAGGAAACTTTGATTCCGATATCTTTTACACATTCAAATGACAATCTATGCTTATCATGCATCGGTAACTATCAAGGTGTCAAATTTGCAAAATTTTCATTTTTTAAGTTTACTATTTTTTCAACTTAATTAGTTAGTTGAGGGCTTTACTTTCTGAATACTTTTATCTCATAAATCTACTTTTTATTATACCTATTTACGCAAACCAAGAAGTGGGCTTGAAATCATTAGGAAATTACTGTTTCACGGTTAAAATTAGTCAGAAAAAGTTTTAGGCTCTATCTGAATCATTCTAAGCATTAAATTTTGTAATTTAGTGCTGAAATGTTAATTGAAAGTCTAAACCAGTCGCCTAAAAAAAGCCAAAATTTTATCGCTAACCCTTAAAATTAACAGCAAAAGTTTGAGGCTGTAAATGAATCAGTTTTTAGTATACAGAACCCCTCCACTTGAGCAGAGTGATGAGACATATAGAGCTTAAAGCTAGAATAAACCCTGTTTTTGGAAAGGAAAAGACTTATTGCCAAGACGGCGAAGTATAACTCTCGTTAATGGCTTCTACTTGCCCTTACCCGCAAAGTTTTTTGGTGCTAGTCACTTCTCGCTTTTGCTTTTCCATAACCAGTTCTACTTGAAATTCTCCTGAATTTTCTTGAAATTTTCCTGAATTACTTCAGTAACTTCAACAAACAATGCCGAACTCTACTTCTATCGCGACACCTGTTCCTTGCCAGCAGTGCGGAAAAATACTGAGCTCTAAAAGGAACTTGAGAAGACATGAGCAAAAAGTTCACAAGATCCTTCCTCCCCCTCCTCCTCAAACTGTTTGCGATGAGTGTCTAGAGTCATTCGAGAGTTTGTCGGAAGCCCGAGAGCACGTCGAGCTGGTACATGACATGACTTCGAATAGTCATTGTATCTATTGCCATACAATATTTCTCACCGCGGAAAGCTATGGACAACACTTGCTGAAGAAGCACGCATTGCCTGTTTGGGACGGCATTGAGACGACGTCTTCCGCTGCCCCAACGGAAAGCGCGTTCAGAGGCAAATTGCGTCGATACGATCTCAAAGTTGGTGAAAAAGAAATGGATTTGCTTCAAGTCATGATGCAAAACAAGGAGGAAATAGATGCTCTTATACTGGAAAGGGTCAAAGAGGGTCCGAACAAGGTGCAATTCCATGTGGAAGTGGGAATGATCAAAATTCCCACTGTGCAAGACGGGGACAGTGGAAACTTCGAAAGGACCATGCTGTTTCTGAACACTAAGACATTGACAGTGTACTTCGAGGGAATAGCTGGGGTTCAATTCTTGGAACTGATTGAACATATGGTCAACCAAGTCAATTCGTTCTCTTCTCATGGTAGCGGATGGATTATTGACAGAATTGAAAAATTGCAAATCAGTTTCGCGGCCTTCTCACCAATAAGAGCAGGATCCTACCTCGAGCTACCTGATGCACTCAGCGCAGCATCTACTCTGCTCACAAATATCAACACTAAAGATGATGACCGTTGCTTTCTCTACTCCTTTGTTGCCGCATATCACAATGTGAATGAGCCGGCCCTCTACCCCACATCTAGACGGTGGCTGGAGAAAAACAAAGTCTCAACCTACAATCTCGACAAAGAAGGAATTGTGAAAATCAATGGGGAATACGAAATGCCAATGGGTCTGATGGATATGGACAGATTTGAAAAGTTGAACAATTGTCAAATCAACGTCTTCCGGTAAGCAAATTCTAATTTCCTTCTAAAAATTTTAAAATTCCTTCAATAATGTTCTTCACCTATTCAAACACCCTTTTTATTTCATTTCAAACCTGGGTATAAAAATTATTTTTCTGTTCAGGTACAACGATGGCGAATTGTTGCCCATAAGAGTATCGAGCAGATTCACTACTAGCCTGATTGTGGACTTGTTGCTGCTGACAGATGGATCAAAATATCACTATGTGTTGATAAGTGATCTCCAGAAACTGGTCGAGTACGTGCGGCACAAAGTGCACCGATTTCAATCTGAGATTTGTCGCAAATGTTTCCACACATGCGCTTCATTCGAAACTTTGAGAAGACATCAAGAACTGTGCTACCAAGACGAAGATGTCGTCATAACAATGCCCAAGCCGGGAAAAGATGACCACAAGTTCAAAAACTTAACAGCTCGTTGGTACGTACCCAGAGTAATCTACTTTGATTTGGAGTCACTGCTCTTACCAGTATACGGACCGCAACCTGATCCGCGAAAATCTAGCACGCAAACAATTGAAATCCATCAACCGTGCGGCTACGCGTTAGCAGTAATCGAATTTGGGAAAAAAGACCTGTTAAAGTTTGAGCTTAAAAGAGGACCGAATGTGATGGAAGAGCTAATTAGCTCCCTTGAATCGTTAGCGAGACAAATTTACGTAGAAAAAAGGAAATATTACACTTTCACTGGTATAACAGACCAGGAACGGGAAGATGCTACAATTTGTTGGATATGCGAGAATGATTTTTCCGACAATGATCAAGTGGTACTTGATCATTGCCATTACACCAACAAGTTTCTGGGTTGGGCACACAATGAGTGTAACGTTAATAGAAAAACAACAAATTACATTCCAGTGGTAGCTCATAATTTGTCAAATTATGATTTACACTTTATAATCAAAGCGCTGGCAAAAAGCGATTCGGAAAACACTTTTTCCGTAATACCCGCATCTGAAGAAAAATATATATCCTTGACAATCTCAGTCTACATAAAAACGTACACGGACAAAAACGGAAAAATCAAAAAACTCTACGAAAATCTGAGATTCATCGATTCGTATAGGTTCATGCTGGCATCGTTGGCAAAACTTGTCGATAATTTGCCCAACGAAAAGTTTTTTCTGCTGGAGAACTATTTTGAAAAACTCGGCCACTCACGTGAAAAAGTCAGTCTGTTGAAACAGAAAGGGCATTACCCCTACTCATACTTCAACTCATTCGAAAAATTCCGAGAAACTCGCCTTCCCCCACGAGCAATGTGGAAAAATAGTCTAACAGGAGGGGATGTGAGTGTTTCAAGAAGCGAGTACAATCATGCCCTTAAAGTTTTCACCGAACTGAAGTGTGGCTCACTTGGTGATTACCACGACTTGTACTTGACTACAGATGTGCTATTGCTTGCTTCCGTTTTCGAAGCTTTTCGTGAAGTTTGCTATCAAACATACGGGCTGGATTGCGCCTGTTACTTCACGGCAAGTAACCTTTCCGGGGACGCCTTTCTAAAAGTTTGTAAGCCCGAACTGAAACTCTTAACGGACCGTGAACATCTAGACCTTGTGCAGCGAATGATACGAGGAGGCATGTCGTCGATTTACGCGCGCCGATTTTACAAAGCAAACAATAAATACCTCGACGATTTTTCGCCCTCAGAACCATCAAGCTACATCCTCAATATTGATGCAAACAATTTGTACGGGGGGATAATGAAACACTGCCCTTTGCCCTTAAACGATTTTTCAATAGTTGAAAAAAGTCTGGCAGACATACTGCTCACCAGCGAAACATCAGAATGGGGTTATATAGTTGAAGTCAATTTAACCATACCCGAAGAGCTTCACGACTTCTTTGCTGATTACCCCCTTGCCCCCTCTCGTGAAGTAGTGGACATCGGTGCAATGAGCAACGAGCAAGTCGACATGTTGGGAAAATTGGGAATCACCACACTGCCAAAAGTGCCAAAGCTTCTACAGACCTTGCATCCTAAAGAAGGTTATGTTTTGCACTACCTTACCCTAAAATTGTACCATGAGCTAGGAATGAAAATAACTCACCTCGGAAAAGTTCTTCAGTTCCGCCAAAGTCACTGGATGGCACCCTTTGTCGACCTCAACACCCGCCTACGAAAAGCCGCGGTAAATAAATTCCAGGAGAACTTCTACAAGCTAATTGTTAATTCAGCTTTCGGTAAGACAATGGAGTCTAAGTTAGGAAGAAAGAAGCTGGAGATTGTAAGGAATGAGAGAGAACTTTTACAAAAAACAGCTCTGAGCACAATGAAAAGCTTTCAAATCATTGACGATCAATTAGCCACAATTAGCTTTTCAGTAACAAAAATATTGTGGGATAAACCTATGATAGTTGGTGCGACCATCCTAGACCTCGCCAAGCGTTTCATGTTTCAGTTTCACTATCAGAAAATGAAACCAAATCTAAACTTGGAACTCCTTTACTCCGACACGGATAGTTTTATTTACGCCATAAAAACTGATGACGTTTACCGAGACTTGGAGAAAATAAAAGCTGATTTCGACTTTTCAAATTACGATAAGGACCATTTCTTGTTCGAGGATACCAACAAGAAAGTTGTGCTGAAGTTCAAAGACGAGACTGGTGGGAAGCCGATCAGAGAATTCATCGCCCTAAAACCGAAACTATATTCGGTCGTCCTTAATGGTAAATAAAATTTAAGCCACCCTTCCACCCCCCATTCCTACCTTTTACAGAACAAAAATACCACCACCAACCTACCTACACCCCTTAATTTGTTGCATTAAACTATGGGCATTTAGCTGATTTAGGCAACATTATACAATGTTGCCTAAACGTTGATTTATCTGACAACATATTCCCTCTTGTTTCCTCTTTTTTAATCATAATTTAGAGTCTTCTGCTCTTTTTTGGTAAAATGAATCAAATTTTGTTCGGTATAAATTGAGTTGCTGAAGTGAAATGAAGCTATCCCCAACGTTGTAGAAAAGAATAATAATTTTGCTATTGTTTAGAAGGCACTCAAAAATTGAGTGCCAAAGGAATTAAACGGAGTGCGCAGAGAGAACTGGTCCACCAAACCTTCAGGGACACATTATTCACTGGAAAAACAATGAGAGTATACAACTATAATATAGTTTCGAAAGGTCACACCAATATGACAGTGAAACAAAACAAACTTGCATTATCACCATTCGACTCAAAACGTTTTCTACTTTTCGACGGAATTTCGACAGTGCCCTTTGGCCATAAAGCCGCTGAAGAAAATGCTTTTCTAGAAGACATTTACATGGACACCGAGTGGGCCAACTCATACAATGAAACTGATAACAGTTCTCCCGATTTTACACTCCCGGATTGGGGATTTTTACAGCGGCCCTACTCAGAAGCAGAGCTGCAAGAAGAAGAAGAAGCTTCTAGTAGCCGAGTCCGTGAACGTCCCCCTATAAAAAACCCATTTATTTTATCTGAAGCTTCAGAAGAACGACCATCTAAAAAACACCGCAAAGAAAACCAAAACAATAAACATTAAAGTCTGAAACATATATTTTCAGATGATTTTTACTCTTCGTCCTTTTTATACTTCGACTTGTATATGTTTTGGTTTTTACCAATTTACAACTAATAAAATACTCGTATTGAGCTCAATCACTGTTTTAACATAAATAGCTTCAGGCAAATAAACTAGTAGACACAAACCAAGTGTTAATTCAAACAAATGTGTGAAATCCTTAGGCTTGTTTTGAATAATAAACTTTAATAGCATGACAAATCTTTGACGAAAAGAAAGAAAGCCAGGAAATGATATCCACATGAAACTAGGACGAAAAAAGAAAAGTTCAGGAATTAGGACGATTAATTTTAATTATCGCGGGAAAAGGGACCGCTTTCAAAGGAATTAGAAGGAATTATTGTATCGCGTCCCGGTTGTTGAGCTCAGCTTAACAAGATCCTAAGGAGGGGGTCTTTTACTTTAGGGGTGGGAACTTGCGATCATTTACAAAATCCTAGGATAGGGGTCCTCCAAAAAATTAAGGACCCCTTTCCTAGGATTTTGCTTTACGTGAGGACCCCCCCCTTAGGAAGGACCCCCCCCTTAGGATCCGGGACACGATACAATACTACTACGCTCCCCTTCCCTCTCAGGGATTCGACCCCATGCCGACCCAAAGGGTCCCTCTTTGTACTATTTTGAGATATCCCTTTTTGGCTGACTGACCCGAACAATTTTCTAAAGTCGCCTTTAGCGCCAAAATTTACTAATTTTGAGGGGGGAGCGCGCGCCGAAAAAGCGCGATTTTTTTTGGTCAAAATTTTCCAAAATTTGCCTGCGGCGCAGAACATTTGGTCAAAATGGGGTCTTGGTAGTGATTTGAGAGAGCTCATAAAATCAATTTGATCGACCTAAAAAAAAGGTCGACAAATTTTTTGAAAATCCACCACCCCCTTCGAGAAAATCCTAGATCCGCACCTGGTTCAGGTTGTAGATTGTTAAGATTGATCATGATCTAGCTAATCTTATTTCCATCGGAAGTCTAACCTGGGGCTGATATGTTTTTGAGAGTGAGGTCGGTAGCAAGCAGTTCACATCTCTTGGCTGCCAAGTTGAAATTGTACGATTTGCAGGCGGCATTGAATAGACATAATTTCCCGCAGTAGTTTTCAGAAACAACTCCGTTGTAAGTCACGAACTCAAAATCCGAAGACAAAACCCGAGAATTGCTTCTGACTGTTAGTTGATGCTCGAAACTAAAATTATTAAAAAACTGTAGAAAAAATAGCTAAAATCATACTTTTAGTTGGGGGCGCGAAACTAACGAAGTTGCCCTGATATTTTACAAAAATGCCTGAGATATTGGCCATGATAATGAAAAAGTTTGAAATCTTTGCCTGGTCGACATGTGCGATCATAAGCAGCGTTGTTCAGCTATCACAAAAATATTAGTTTTTTTTTTTTGCTAAGTTTAGGGTCTCCGGGAACTTCATTCTGTTTTAATATTAACAGATTGATTTAATTCTTGGTTATTTTAAACATTTTGCTCTTTAATTATACTTAGTGGCGTGAACAGCCGGAAAAACTCAAGACTTCAATGCTTCCCAAATAGCAACATCGCAAAACAGTGAGAGCTCATTTATCGACGCTGGACTTTTGACATCACTTTGACTGGTTTATTATAAGGCTTTAATGTCTCTATTGTTGGTGAAGTAAGACATATCAGCATTGAAACTTTTTAAAGTCAAATAAAAAGTGTCGTTTTTGTAAAACGGCGTGAAATTTATGAAAAAAAACAGCTTTTTTTTCTGTGCACTGGGCTGAGCTGCTCCACTCATGAAGCGACCGAAACGCTCGAACAATGTCCAATTTTTGACGCAAATTGAGATTGCCAAAAGAAGGTTTTGTCGAATTAGAATGAAGTATAGGTCGAACAGAGTCGAATTATGGGTCGAAAATGGTTGAGCATCTAACAATCTTACAGTTACTTTTCGAAATAAAATTATGCTAAAAGGTAGAAAAAGCATAAAATTTTTCAAAATTAGTTATTGACAATTGAATTCTTCTCGCAACAATAAATTATTCAAAGGTTTTGGGGAGCAATAAGAAAGCGGTTAATGTCACCGCTTTTTACAAAAAAAGTCGGGGTTCCAAGGAGCATCAGAGACAACAGCAATTGAACCCTATTAGCAGAACACTTAAGCGTTGACTCTTTACTTGTGGAATTTCTTTCAATCATATAGATTTTTTTACTTGTAGATTGTTTTGCAATAATTTTTTAGTGTTATTTGTAAACCTATAAGCTCCTGGGTTTTGCATAAGTATTTATTTACCTGAAGTGTTCTGTTATAGCTATCGAAACAGGTACCAAGTAATCGTTTTCAATAAAAAGACATGAAATTTGTCGCAGATTCGAATATAACCAAGTTACTAAAAATACGGTGTAAAACAGAAAGGACTTCATTGCAATTAAAAAAACGCACATCGATAGAGTTCAGAAAGCTGTTATCAAAGTTCATCAAATTGATTAGCTGACTCAAACTAAAAGTAAAATGAAAAAGGTGTGGTCTAAATAATCGAACAAAAAAGTTTCAAGAAATTTTGACATCTGGAGCAGCTGTGAAAATATAAACAAATTATTCGGCTACACAGTATTTATTTGAATTTTTAATTTCTGTTTTCTTTTTGCTTTTAAGTTTAATATTCAATATTGACATAACATTACTTATTTTAAGACTTGAAATGATATTTACGGAAAAAAAAGTCTTGAAAACTTGGAATAATAACGTGACAAAACAAAAAAACCAAATAAATCCCAAGGCACCTTTTCTAGCCTACATCATCTATTTTTGCATATGCATTTTTTTGTGTTCTTGTTTGAATCAAATTTAAAAATCAATAATTGTTGAAATTGCCATATTTTTTTAAAAAGAAAAAACTGCTGGCCAGCAAAACAAGCATTCAAGCCAGATGTTTCAGAAAAACCGTAGAAGCCCATCCTATTTTTCATTTGACTTGAATAATTTATGCGTGAAATAGAAAAGAGTATCGTATCATCTCGTATTTTTGGTACCTATATAGCTAAACAATCATAACTTTTTGTAGTTCTGATCCTTTTATCGCAATTTTTTTAGTTTTCAAAAACCAGATTCTCAAATCAAGCAATTTTTAAAGAAAATTGTTAAGTAAAAATTCTTAGTATTGTAAAAGTTTGTTGCAAATTGCATCAAAAAGTATCTTTAAAAAGCTTGAAAAAGTAGCTTAATGGTTTATTCAAATTTTTTTTACATCAAAACATTGGACAGCTTTTTGATCAAAATTCCACCTCCAAGGAGCTAATTTTAAATTTTCATTGATACATAGGTTTGATAATTTTTATGTCATTGTTGAGCCAGAATATTATACTGGAATTAATACCGTACACATAACTTATTTAAAAAACAAGGCGTAAAATTTAAAACTTCCATCAGTGTTGTCATACGGTATGAATTGGCAAACTTAGCTAATTATACGTATTCATCTTTATAGATTCACTGTGCTGAGTAATTTATGTTGGTCAGTTGACCTTGTTACAAAAAACATAACTAAGAATCTGAGCTAAAATCTCAGAAAATAAATAAAAGATTTATAGATCAGTTGTTTTGCTTACGTCCATTTGCGGATTCTCGTTTACTAATCCGTTCGGGTTAGGTATTTAGAACTTCTCATACAACAAGGTATGACATGGCGTAGCCAGCAGGCTACACAAAAAATTTACTTAGTATCAACCCGCTAAGAATGGTCAAAATGAGCAGCCATACTAGAGGTGACAGTATTTGCGAAGGATGGCACAGAAGTCAGAAACCTCTTTGAGCAAAACCAGCCTTAGTAGAAGCAACAGAGCCCCTAAGCGAAGTACAGATCTCAGGCGAAGCAGAAGCCCAAAAAAGTTGACATTAACGAAATCAAGAAAGAGTCAGTTGGGAAAACCGAGCTCAGAAGCCACGAGAAAAAGGCGTATTTTATAATTATTTCCCGTGGTATGAAGCGGACGCGAAAGTTTGGGGCTATCTAACTCTTTGCCTATGCGCGGAAGGCCAACGCCAAATACAACAAAAAAGTTTATGTCTGGATTTACAAGCTGCAACGACGAAAGAATTTATGACAATCTCAGCAGATTTTATAATCTCAACCCGAATTATCGCCTTCGAGAGGTACAACAACAATTGCAGGAAACAAAATAAGAACGAATCGAGAAGGTACAACAACAATTGCAGGAAACAAAATAAGAACAATTCCACGCAGATTTGGCGGAACTCGTCTCACGGGCTGACTGCGGTGACAGAGAAGACGAGCGCGTCTGAAACATGTTTACAGCTCACATGAATAACGACAAAACAGCGCAGTAGCTATAAGCTGAAACACGAAGCCCACAAGATGCATACGAATATGCAATCCGCCGGGAAAAAAGAATCGAACTGTGCAGAACTATGAAAGACATGACTACAAAAATGGAAGACAAAATGGCCAAATTACCTTCAATCATGTCCCGCAAAAGCTAAAATTTGCACGAAATGCGCAAAACGAGGACATTTTGCAAAAACTACTGGTGCAATAAGATGGTTCCAAAAATCACTGGTTATACCCGCACTGACGTTCGAATGATAGTAATTGACATAATAAATTTTGCCTTTATATACCTTTTGGAACCAAGTAGTCCAAAATATCTATGATAATTCTTTTAATAAAATTTAAGTCCAATTACAAATCACTGAAAATTGTATTTAATGAATATAAAATATTCATTAATTTTATGATGAATGTGGGAAGGGTTGGGAGGTAGGAGGTATATGTGAGAGAGGGGTATGTAAGTGGAGGGAGGGGCCGTGATGGTGGGGGTAAAGGTGGAATGAAGGTAAATGTGTGGGGTGGAAGTCACTCTGGGGGGAGCGGTTGTAATTCTGAGAGCGGTAAGGGAAATGTGACAGGAGAGATAAAAGTAGGCGTGGGGGTAAATGTAGGTGGATTGGTGGGCTTATTCTTGGATATTTTGTTTGTTTGAACTAAAAATGATTATCACTCCATTTAAATTGAATATTTTAACTATTTTTAGAGAAAAAGCACAAAAATTAGCCGGTTGGAGGTCCTTGTTATAATTATCAATGAAAAATTGCTAATCCGTTTTTAGTAAGATTTTCATGGATTTTTCGTGCTATTTCATGGCTGAATTATTTAGCGCTTATTTATCAAGTTGATAAAATGTTACTTTGTTGTAGCTAATTCTAAATTAAAACTATTAAAAAGAATAAGAAATAATATGAATTAGTCGGTAAGTTAAAACATTAAAACAATGAGAGATCATTCTCTCCGCCGGAGAGAATGGCTAGTGAAGGTCATAACTAAGTGACCGGTTAATTAAATAAGTATGTTTAGCAATAATTGCAAAACCTGATGTAAAATCACAACATTCCCCTAAGCAGGAAAAAATTTAAATTGCAATAAGTAATGCACAATAACTAACTATGACTGACTCCTTTCTCCCCCTTTAAGGACTAGGAAAGAAAATTAGAGCGCCTTGAGATGAGGTACTAGCACTAAGTAAGCTCCACTAGTGTTAAATGAAAGAACAAGATTATCCAGATTCCGATAGATAAGGGTTATGTTAAGATGAGGTAAGGCATCACGTTTTGGCATAACGCTGAAATTTAAAACCACGTTTTATGAGTGAGGTCATAGTTTATAATGCGCGAGTGAAGAGGATATGATTTAAAGAAATTATGGGATCAACAGATGATAATTTCTTTTGACGGGTGAAATTTATCCGAAGGATAAAGTTGTCAAATTTAGCAAACACTTTTTGGTAACTGGAAATTAGCACCGGTTTACAAGGTAAAATACCTAGATAGCACAAAATTTTGATGGAGGAGGTCTTGGTTTGTAAAACACAAACTGGAGTGTAGGCGAATTAAAGAAATTAGGAGGACACTTGAAAATGTCTTCTACATGAAAATTTATCCGCAGGATTAAGTTCTCAAGTTTAGTGAGCAGATGTTAATATCTGAATGTTAGCACCGGTTTACTCAGTAATGTGTGTTATTTGGTAAGCCGGAATATCAGATTAAAGTATATCTACGTGGTTATAAAGTTTTATAATCTTTTAAAAAGTTTTCAAGTTCGGTGTTGAAAAGTTCACTATCAAGATCAGAGTGTTCGCCGAAATTTGCTATTTCCATTCTCAGTGATTCGTCGGTTGATGAGTTTGACATTTGATCTGATGAAGATGATGAATCTGAATCTAGAACAATTAACTCCGCCGGATTCGTCCTGTTGATAGTCTCATGTGGTTCCTCAATCTCTAACACAATAGGCTCGGCCGCCGAACCAGAGGCTTCTTGGACACTCTCTACGGCATCAATGAAGTAACGTTTACCATAAAATTTTGGTGGGCCGACGTTTCTACTAGAGCGGCGAATAGTAGTAGGAATTTTACCGGGTATTATGGCAGGACTGTTGGATATAGCGCACTCATCCGTTGAGTCGCTTATCTCATACACCGGAAAGTTTATGTTTGAGTCGGTTTCCGTCAGATTATGCTCCACTTGTGGGTCGTTTTGTTCAATGGTGTCATTTTCCCCTCCCTGATTCACGGTTCTCTGATCCGTCGAGTTAGATGTTCGGCTGGCTGGCACTATACTTATTGGGCACTCGTATGATTGATCCATGGGTTGTTCACTGATTGGGAAACTGTCGTTTTCTAAAATCTCAGATTTTATTTCAGGATTGGTTATAGAAGAGTTAAAGTTATTTCCGAGTGATATGTGAGGTGTAAGTGAATCCGAAATAAAGCGCTCTCTGGCTACGTCTCTACAAGGAAAACCGCCCGCTATCCATTCCCATTCGCTAGTATCCGAAATATCCGAAGGAATTAGCATAGATTCATCCGAAGCAAGGTAACCTGGAGGAGTTGGTGGCTTCTTTGAGCGTCGTGTCTGTCTTCTTGTCGGGATGGATGATGGTCCAGAAATGCGTGTCCTAGTTAGGTTGTCAGATGATGTCGGGTCTAATTGTCTGTTCCTTCTTTTTGTTGGCTTCTTGGGTTTTGGTTTTCTTTTTGAGCATTCCAGTTTTTGACCTACTTCAACATTAGGGTTAGAAAAGTAAGGGAATGAAATGTTTCCTCTA
The DNA here is from genome assembly GCF_963678635.1 of Symsagittifera roscoffensis. Lineage (NCBI taxonomy): Eukaryota > Metazoa > Xenacoelomorpha > Acoela > Convolutidae > Symsagittifera > Symsagittifera roscoffensis. Next base: position 16,305,694 of record NC_087071.1, read on the forward strand.
AAAGGTCTGATTTTATTTGAGGTAGAGATAGGAATCGCAATGTCGGATTTTCGTATTATTTTTCCGTCGGATAACTTAACTGTCGAAGTCGAAGAATTTATAATTCTTTTGTTTAGTTCTTTATAAAAACAGTCTCGGTTGATATTACCATTAGTTTTCCGAAGGATTTTACCTTTAAAAGGGCTTTCGATTGGTCTTCTGTTTTGAGTCGTTTTCGAGGATGAGGCATAGTCTGTATCGTAGCCTTTTTCAGTCGGATTTTGGTTCTTCTTCGCAATCAGATCGTCCTTGTATCCGTCCTCGATTCTATCATCCGCGTTCCAATCCTTAGCTCGATCCTTAGACAGTATTGATTTCCCTTTGTCTAAAATTCCAAAGGAAGGTTTACCCGAAGCTAATTGTTTCCAAATAGTTTTTGGTTTTCTGTTATAGTGGATCTCGAAAGGTGAGCATTTAATTTTTGATTGGAAAGTAGAACGTAGGTTCCAAATGATTTTTGAAACGGCATTTTGTAACGTGGTTTTATGATGTTCTTTGGAGATAGCCAGTAGTTTGACTTTTACAGTGTGTACGAGTTTTTCGACTAATCCATTGGATCGGTGATCGCCTACTGTACAAAAGATTATTTTGATGTTGTTAGAATCGCAGAATGATTTGAAGTCTTGACTTGTAAAGCAAGTAGCATGATCCACCCTTATAGAATAAGGTATACCGTGTAAGAATATGTAGTCTTGTAAAAATTCTATAACTGTTTTTGAAGAGGTAGATGATGTAATTTTTGCCGACGGAAATTTAGAAAATCTGTCAATACAAAGTAAAATGTATTTATTTGACCCCCAATAAGAATCCAAAGGACCCGCGAAGTCTAAATCAAGTTCTTCATTTGGTTCTGATAATGGAGGAAGTTCACTAATTTGTGAATTAGGGATAACAGATTTTATGTTCTTACCCGCCGATGTACACTCTGAGCAATTAATTCCATGAAAGTAGATTTGTCTATTAATGTGCGGCCACCAAATGTATTGGGCCAAATATTTCATTCCGAATTGACCTGGATGTGTTTCGTGGAGGGTCTTCATCATCGCGTTTCGTAGGGTAAATGGAATAACGAGTTTGCCGTCCATGTAAAGTAATCCATCGGATTCGTGAAGGTCTCGGGTGAAATGTTTGAAGTAAGGAGAATCTGCATTAATCTTCTCCACCTTATTTTGAAGTGCTTTAACAATAGGGCTTAACATGGGATCGTCTTCTGTCAAGAGAGGCACTAACTTGGCGTTAAATAAAATATTTAAATCCAAGGGTCGATCCGGCAACTTCAAGTTTTCACGGTATTTTTTAACGAGATTGATATGATTTGGTAAAAGTTTGAATTCTAAATCTACGGAAATACCGGAAGTGGTGGGATTAATTACAATATTCTTATTATTCATATTAACAGTATCTACAATTTTTTTATCTACAGGTGAATTAATTAGGCTACAATTAAGAATTAAAAAATAAAGAAATGCGGAATTTGAAATGGAAATAATTAAAGTATTTGTGTTGGAATAATCCGTTGGAATACAATTTGATGTACAAAATTCTGTTCTTCTGTGATTGAATGAGCAAATTGGAAAAGACGAGTTAATAAGTTTTAGTACTGCTGCTATTAAGTAATTACGTAATAAGACGTAATCGGAATTTTCCAAATTGTGACCAATGGCTGAACAGGTATTTCTTAGTTTCTCCGACGGATTTAATGATTTATTAATCTTATTAATGTTTGCTACTACGAATTCTTCGTCGTAATGTGAAGTTGGAAGGGCTTTTCCGGATGGGATTCTAGAAATAAGATCAGTGAAGCCCATGTCTTTTCCTGCGATATGTTTGATTGAGAAATTAAAAGGTAATAATCTGTCTACCCATCTTGTTAATCTACTGTGGTAGGTTTTATTTCCGTGGTTTGGTGAAAGAGCGGATAATAGGGCCTTGTGATCAGTGATTATTTCGAAATCAGAGCCGTAAAGGTAATTTTTATAATGCTCAACAGCCCAAACAACCCCTAAAAGTTCGAGTTCGTTAGTAGAGTATTTAGACTCGTGAGGATTTAAAAAACGTGACGCAAATGAGATTGTTTTCCAATCGTTCCCATGGAGTTGTTCCAGCGAGGCTCCAAGTCCATTGTGTGATGCGTCTGTTTTCACTCTAGTTTTTCGTTTTACATCGAAATGTGTATTCTCTGTTAAATTAACGATTTCCTCTTTTATTCTTTCAAACGCTTTTGTATGATCATCGTTCCATTGGAATATTGATTTCTTATTTAGGAGCGGTCGGAGTGGGCTTCCTAAGGATGCAAGGTTTGGGACAAATTTAATGTATTGGTTTATAGAACCAAAAAATGATCGTAATTCTTTCAGATTCTTCGGTATAGGTAGGTCTTTGATAGCTTTCGATTTGTCGAATAACGGGGTAATTCCTGATTTAGAGATTTTAAATCCCAACCATTCTATTTCTTTTTGAAAGAATTTACATTTTGACCATTTTACGGCAAAGTTGTATTCGTCGAGGGTCGATAGAATTTTTAATACAATATTCTTGTGGTCTAAGAATGTTCCTTTGGAAGAAATTAAAATGTCGTCCAAGTAACAATTTGTAAATGGGGTTGAACCTAACGTAGAGTCCATTACTCTTTGAAATTCGTTGGGCATATCCCCTAAGCCGTAAAAACCAGTTAAAAATTGGTAAGTACCAGTAATGTCACCGCCCACAATACTGAAGTTACATTGGTTACTAGTAAATTTGTCTAATGCTAATTGACTGTATGCATTTTTTAAGTCTAGATTAGTAAACCACACTTCTCCAACGGAATCATTAGTAATTTGTGCCGCGACGTTGTCTACAAGTTCGTGGATGTTTGGCATTTGATATTTGTTCTTGTAAATCTGTTTGTTTATGAACTTGGAATCTAATGCCAGTTTGATGGATTTGTCTTTTTTGCAAGTGATGACTATTGGGCTAATAAATCTGTCTTCGTCGCAATTTTCTAATTTTTTAATATGTCCCTCTGCTTTTAATCTATTGAGTTCTGTTTTTACCGCATCCAGTAAATGTAGGGGGACACGTCTTCCTTTTAGTTGGATTGGTTTTAATGGTTCGTGAAAATGGGTAATTTTCATTTGATTTTTAATTTTTCCAATCCGAAGGAATAAATTTTTAAATGACTTTGATATATTAAGGATTTCCCTATCTTGGTTTGTTTGGGAAATGGAATTTACTGACTTACACTGCTTGTTGGTCTGGAAGTGTGGAAAATGTTTCTGAGAGACCTCTATTCCCACTTTTGGAAGGTTGTCGTTTCCTAAGATATTCCTTTCATGTCCCTCGGTTAAGAAGAATTGACAGTCGTTATCTGACCAACCATTTGAGAATATCGGAATCTTCACCTTTCCAGTGATGTTTATGGCATTATCCGTGAATCCACAGTAAAGGTCTCTGGTTGTCTTATCCACCGGATAAATTTTCAAGTATGGATCACGTAATTTCAATTCGTGAAGTACGTTTTTCTTAAGAAAGCTCACTGGGCTAGCTGAATCCACTTGAATGTTTAAAATTACTTGGTTTTCTTTTCCGAGTCCGATGTTTAATAATTTCTTCAGTTCCTTTCCGTCGTTATCAAAAATTGTAGTTATATTTAGTACAGAGCAATCGTCGTTTTCACTTTGTCCAGATTCCGACCATGCGTTTATGACACCGCAACATTCTCTATCCGTGTGGTCGGTATTTACATCCGGGAAATCCGACGGATTAAAATCTGTATTATCTACAATTTGAGTATTTACAATGTTTACATTTTTACGTCGAGATCTACAAAGTCTGGTGAAATGACCTTTGAATTTACAAGAAGTACAAGTTGTGTCCTTTGCTGGGCAAACTGCTAAGTGTCCTTTTGAGAATGAACCGCCACACTTCATACAGCTGTTACTTCTTTCGATGTTGAGAGTTGGTTCTCTTTTGACGTTAAAATGGTTGTTTGGTTTATGTACAGATGATCCGTTGGATTTAAAATTATTAGTTAACTTCAAGTGATTTAAAATTCCTTTTTCATCGATAAGTGCTACGTTTAGTGCTTCGCGTGGAGGGAGGGTTTCTGTTAATAATTTCCTTTGTATATCGTAGTTTTTCATATTATTTATGAAAATATCTCTTATTCACTCTTCTTCTCCTGCGGATATGTCGCACTTTTTAGCCATTTCAGCTAAGGCACCCCAAAATTGTTCGAGGGATTCTCTGTCGCGTTGTTTTCTATTTAACAATTTATGTCGTTCAAATGTGACGTTTGATTTTCTTACGAAAGCAATCGCTAAAAACTCCCAGAATTGTTTAAAAGAAATTTGTAAGACTTTCACCTTGGTAAATTTCTGTCCGAAGATCCTTTTTCCTTCATTTCCCAATGCCAGATATAAGACTGATCGTAATTTCTTGTCTGCTTCTTCTATTCGCATTCCGTTAAATTTCTTAGTTTCGGTTTTTATCGAAGCTGTTTCTTCTTCGTCATATCTTCTTTGTTCTTGGATATTTCTCTCCAATCTCAAGCGTCTTTGGGCGTCTGTTTCACCGTCCGGTGGGTTTTCCAAATTTGGTGGTAATGGATGTTGTCTCTCCGACGGATTGAGTAGATTTTCTATATCTATGTTTTCTTTAGCTATAATTGCTAATTGAAACAGATCACTCCAATCTTCCCAAGGGATGGGTGGGTCTACCGTATGGTTTTGCCAAAAGGGAGGTATTCCTCTCACGTTAGATTCGTTAGATGACTGCGCCATGATAAAATGTTACTTTGTTGTAGCTAATTCTAAATTAAAACTATTAAAAAGAATAAGAAATAATATGAATTAGTCGGTAAGTTAAAACATTAAAACAATGAGAGATCATTCTCTCCGCCGGAGAGAATGGCTAGTGAAGGTCATAACTAAGTGACCGGTTAATTAAATAAGTATGTTTAGCAATAATTGCAAAACTTGATGTAAAATCACAACACAAGTGTTTTTTTAAAATATGTTCTTTGTTTACTATGACTTAATTATGAGCCACCTTTCCTCCAAATTTTTTTAAAAATTGTTTCGGGAAAATTGCTTTTCCGATTAAGGAAGTGGGAAGCGTTAGTTCAAGGACACTTAGTATAGTTTCCGCTTATCCTTTGGTACAAAATGGACAATTCCCTTAGAGCAACGAGGATAGCCGGTAACTGTGCAAGTGTTCCGACCAAAGTCTTACAAAATACAAAAACGTTTTTTCAAATTATTGTCTTTTTTTAATGGTGTGATAAAAATAGCCGGAACAAAAGCCGGAGGTTAGGTATATTTAAAAATTATAGCGAAACATGCAAATTGAAAAATAATTTTGTAGAAAAGTTACTTGAAAAATGAAAAAAAAAAATCGAAAATTTATCAAAATTTTGCAGTTTTTTGAATTTTTGAAAACTTTGATTCTAAAGGCGCTAAAATACTCAAAGTAAACAAACGTTACTCAAGTAAAACTCAATTTTTACGTTTTAATTTAACCTTTTGTAATCTTTTAGGCAATTAAAATTAGACTGCTCGCTCGCTTTATTCGCTCGAAATAAGACGAAAAATCATACAACTGAGACCGGTTTTTCCTAACGCTGGGAAAATCTTTGGATATTTTTAATGTGGTTTGAATCACGACAGTAAAGTCTTTGAAAGGATATATCACTCAAACCAGTCCGTATACCTTATTTGTGGTACCTGATTTTGCGTGGAAAACAAAAAGAAAAAAAAACTTAAACGCACCCGAATACAAAGTTCCGTCCCATTTTCAATAGTCGGAACAAAAATTCTAAAGAGGCGGCGATTGATTAATTTTAGTGCAACAAATCGAAACGGGTCAAACGATCGCTACTTTCGAAAATTGTCACATGATAGGAATCATCGTCAAGGCCAGTAGCGATAAAGGGGGGGGGGGATAATGTATATGAGTAACAAATATATGGTTGAGCATGCGCGAAATTTGAACTTACTAAAGACTTTTTGATGTGACCAGCTCTGCACTATGTAAACTTATCAACAGATTTCATTTTGATTCCTATTAAGTCACTGTGAATGCTATGCTCCAAGGTTGCCCAAAACTAGTTTAAAACGACACCAGTTTTAAAACACTACGTTAAGTAACGAAATATTAACTCTAATTTCTCCATTTTATCTTCGTTGTGAAATAATGCTTGTATGAAAATGTTTGCGCCAGAAACCACTCACAACATGCAGTTGTGTCAGTACAAGTTCCAGCAGCTGTCATCTCAGAATTCTCATCCACAGCTGTGGCACAGTAGGGGGTAGAGACAGCAGAGAATGAGTCACTGGGGGAATCCACTGAGCAGGTGAAGTACGTCTTGCCCTGGTGTTTGAAGGGGAAAATGCAGGGCTCCTGGGATCCAGTGACATTTGCGGTACAAGTACATTGGTCTGAAATTTATGATTAATCAATATCGACGATGGCATCTGATGATTTTGAGCCAATTTGAGCTTTTGTTGGAAAATATTCTTTAATTGCTTCTTGTAGTCTTGTTCAACCCACATATAAATATTGTTCCAGGTAAACAACTTTTCTAACATAATAAATTTTTGAAAATGTCAGCACAAATGCGATCAAAAACTTCAGCAATATTTTAATTGCGACTTTATGTTTCAAAATGATAACTGACTGTCAATGTATGTTTCGAAGTTGATCTCCAGTCCTCTGAATCTCTCCGTATAAGGCCCATTTGGACCCATGTAGTCGTCACTGTAGAAATGGAGGGGCACTTCATCCCCATCCTCCCCATTGTAGATGCAGACTGTCTTCTCGGGAATGTACCCACAGTACTTGTACCTTCAAACACGACAAGAAATTAACACAAGCCTTTTTGGTGACAGCACCAAGAATCAAACCCTGCCGACCCAAAGGGTCCCCCCTTTGTACTATTTTGAGATATCCATTTTTGGTGACGGACCCCAAAATTTTTCTAAAGGCGCCTTTGGCGCCGAAATAATTTTGAGTGGGGAGCGCACCCCAAAAAAAAGCGATTTCGCCCCTGATACTAGCACTGGTTGCCCATATACAAAAATCTGTCATGCTTAACCCCCCCCCCTCCCCCCCGAAATCCGCACCTGATTGGGGAACTATTGCTGTTAATACATGTTTGCTGTTTGATGTTAAAATTAGAATGGTTCCGATGGACACTTTGGCTATTTACCCATTGATGGAAAAGTAGTCATATTTGCAGTGTTCATCGCCTATCCCCTGATCACTGATGATATTAGTCCACTCCATGTCGAAGTACTTGAACGTGAACAGAACCGAACCTTAACAAAATAACAACATAAGTACACGAGTAACGGGTTCACGTGGAAATAGCAGCGCTTGTTCCCACAAATAAATATTGAGCTTACTAACTTCTTCATTTCAAGGCGTATTAAGGGGTGGAGTTTTTGAGGGTAGAGGGGGGAAGATTAGACCCATCTTAAACTCAAAAGTGCTAATTTGCTTCAGCTACTTTGCTGTATCCTTTTTTCATCGACCAAACTTCTTGTCACAACCTTTTCCAAAAAATACATCACAATTTAGTTTCGACTGGTTTCTTTTTGTTCAAAATGTGTATATAGTATATATAGAGCGTGAAGAAACCAGCCGAAGTATACCCTAACAGAAAACATACGGAGAATCTGATCCACCAAAAAATTTCTTCCTATGTAAACATAAACGCGCCGAAAATTTTGGCGAAGTATGTTAATGAGCCGAAAATTTAAGTTCGCAGAATTTAGTAGCAAATTGCAGTAGACTAGGCTTATACTAAGCCAAAAAAATTTTTTTAGCCAAAATTATTAGCCAAAACAGGAAAAAATTTCTTCGAAAATTCGATGGCACCATTTTAGCAAAATGTATGAAATTTGTATGACTACTAATTTTTCTTAGATTTAGATTAGGGAATTGTATGAGTAGCATTTTTGGTCTATGGTGGTCAACTCGGGTATCAAAATTTCCTGGAAATATAAAATTTTTAGTTTTAGTTTT